>NC_071388.1:85338177-85641584 GCF_022682495.2 Desmodus rotundus | reverse complement strand
ACTGTGGCATTTGCCATCTAAACAAGTTGCTTGGTGGTTGAGTCCAATCAACAGGGATTAACAAGGAACTGTTTTGTCTGATTTGTAACAAGGAATGACACCAATCGAAGTTAGGTAGCACCCTAAATAAAATGAGTACATATCCAAGAGCCAGCTTGATTTTATGGTTTAACCAAATCATAGTCAAATTATAGGCAGGTATTGGAATCATGCCAACAAGTATGTATGTATGTATGCAAAAAATTATTAAGTATAGAAACTTTACAGATATCATAGTTAATAAGTAATAACTGTCTGTTAACAATCAGGAATCTTAAACCAGAAAAGAGGGAAGAAGATATCTAGGGAAAGAGAGGACAAAATAATACAACTTAAAGCATCAGAATCAGTGGTTCTTGTCATCTGGATCTTGTTCATCAGACTTAGACGGGAGCTGTGTACTACTTATAGTTGTCTCCTTGATCTGAAGGTCTTTGTTACAAGCTGCCTCCACCCCTGAAATCATGTGTTTCTGGAGGATTCCTAAAGATTTTAAGCTTGAAGTCTGGCTGGGACAGTTTTTCACTGTTTGAGGGATGAATTCCATCTCTTTAGCTGAGAGAGGGAGACCTAAGTGTGCATACCCTATAGTTTTTCTCTTGTATTAATTATTAATAGGACCTAGTAAAGTTCTCTTCACCAAGCCTCAAGGACAGTTTTTCTGTGATGTCTCTCCCTAAGATGAAATCTCCTGGAGAATTAGCAGAATGGAAGAAAGTAAAATTCTCTCCTGATGTGTAAAACAACAATTGTATAAGCATACAGCCTTGCTCTGGAAGCAAGGACACATGAACAGTGAGAACTCTGAGAGACCTCCAGGGCCTTTTGGTTTGTGCCATAAAGTATACTATGCTTACTCCCAGTGAACACAGGTATCGAAGTTGAATAAGTTAGAAAATAAGTCTTTTTTAGACAATTATACCAATCTATGTACATGAATATTACTATGTTTCTTTAATATAAAAATGTGCACTTATTGAGGTATTTTCAATACTTTGTTTAATATTTTATTAAACATAGTACAATTTAGTTTCCAGCAATATTTGGAAAAAACACAATAAGTAGAAATGATTATTAGTAATATTTTTTCTCAAAAATAAGAAACCTTTTGTTAAAACAAATGAAGAGAGGGCCAAAAATCCAGAGAAGTAGCTTAGTGAGGAAAAGGAAACTTTATTTCTGAGCAAAGAAGTTCACGTTTGGTGAGGGAAAATCAATTGACATGCAACAAGCATAGCAAATTCCAAACAGGATAAACTTAGGAAACATCTTCCAAACACAAAATAATCAGAGTTCTGAAAATCAAAAGAAAATTCTTGAAAACAGGCATTGAAAAGTGCCGACAATTCAAATGACTGCAGATTTCTTGTTAGTAACTAGGAGATCAGAAAATAGTGGAACAACATTTTTGTAAGTTGTGTAAGAAGAGAACTGTCAACCCAAAATTCTATAGCCAGTGAAAATATCCTTTAGGAATGAAGGAAAAGAAACATATTCTCAGGTGAATGAAAACAAAGAGAATTTGCTGAGTTAAGACGTTGCCTTAAAAGAAATGCTAATAACTTCTCAGGCAGAAGAGAAATGATAACACTGAAGTTTGAAACTTTACAAATTAAAGAAGAGCAACTGAAATGATAAATATCTGGTTGCATTGGATTCCTAGGACTGCTGTAACCAATTACTGCAAAGCTGGTGGCTTAAAACAACAGAAATGGGTTCCCTAACAGAAATCCGAAACCAAGGTGCTGACAGGACGACATGCTCTCACAGACATTAAAAGGATAACAAACGATTGCTTTGAACAACTCTATGCATGAAAATTTGACAGTTTAGATGAAATGGACTGATTTAAAAAAAAAAAAAAGAAACAGGGGAAGGAGAAATAGAGAAACTGAAGAGTTATGTATCTGTTTAAAGAATTGAATTCATAGTTAAAAATAGGCCAGAAAATTCCAGGCCCCGATGATTTCATTGGTGTATCATACCAAACATTTTTTGGAAGAAATAACACTAATTTTGTATACAATCTCTCCCACAAAACAGATGGATCATTTCCTGATTCATTTTATGTAGCCAGCATTACCATGAGACCAAAACCAGACAAAGCCAATACAAGAAAACAAAGCTATCGACTGATATCTCTCATAAACTCAACTGCAAAATCCTCAACACAAGGTAACACACTGAATCCAGCATACCATGAAAGAATGACAGATCATGACCAAGGGGGGCAATTCACCGTAGATACTGCATCTATTAATATCATATCAGTAGATGTATATCTTATCAATAGATGCAGAGAAATCATTTAATGAAAGTCATTTTCCATTTGTGATAAAATCTCTTCACAAAGTAGGAGTAGGGAACTTTTGCAAAGTAATAGCGGGCATCTGAAAAAAACAACCACCTAGAACTATCATTATATTTGGTGGTGATGCAAAATGAAACAGCTATTCTGAAAAAGTTTGGCAGGGTTTTTTCATTTGTTTGTTTGTTTGTTTTGTCTCCTATGTATCATGCACAGGAGGCAAAGGGCAACAGATAAGGTTCTGCCCAATTGCACCATACGCCCAGTGGATGTTCACCAAAATTCATTCTCTTCTTCTTCCTGTGCTGTTAGTTAGACTACATTTCCCAGCTTCCTTTGCAGGTAGGTCTCCAGCCTGCTGAATGTGAGTGCAAATGATGAGTGACCCTTCCAGGCCCGGCCCATAAAAACCTCCCTCACGTGTTTCTCTATGCTGAGATGACTAGTGCAACCTTGGAAGCCATGCCTGGAAAATGTCAAAGCTGCCTCTGCTGATGAGGAACATATGATTTGGCCTGTTACATGAACATGAAATCAAGTTATATTGTGTTTGAGACATTACGCATTTAGGAGTTTATTTTTTATAGCACTAGCTATATCTTATTAAAACATACTCCTATCTGAAAACTGCCTAGAGTGGTTTTCTCTTTACCAAAAGAATTAAGAGATAAACTTGCCTCCTTATTAAACTAAACTACTTTCCAGAGACAACGTTGAAAATCTAGTGGTCTTATATGGAAAACAGACACTTGCTGGCTGGAAGGAGCTCCTATTGGCTGAATGGGCAGCACCAGGGACTCCTGTGGGAATGCCTGCCTTGGCCCAGCACTGCCTACAACTGAGGCGGTGATTCTCCCAAGCCTGGTTCTGTATTAACCTCCCTGCTTTGCAAAAAGACTTGATGCTACTCCCTCAACTTGGCCTCTATCTTAACTTAAAGGTGACATCTTAACTTCTCTCTGACACTCTTTTGTTTTCTCAGTTTATACAGACCTCAGGTCGGAAGATCATTGCTACTTGATCGGGACCTCAAAAGCTAACAATTTTGGGGTAAATCAGTAGTCAGAGATTATATTATGATAATTGTATAAATAATCCTCACAGTTGAACCAAATGGTATAATATGATTATGTTTTATTTCTAGTACATTTTTCCCCTAAAGATAAATGCTGTATTTTTGTTTTAATTTTCTTTTAGTTTTCTATGAACCTATCACTGTTTTTTCCAACTACTACAGTTTCTCTGTCAGAGGTTTTTAAACAGTTCACTGGGGGAAATAGTTTAGTGGTTCTCCTTGTTGGGAGGAAGGGTGGAGGGAGACCTTCTGGGGTGCTGGTTATATTCTATTTCACAATCTGGTTTCTGATTACACTTTTGTTCATTTGTGAACTTTCTTTGTGTTGAGCACTTATGATTTGTGTACTTTTTAATATGTGTGTCATACCACAATGCAAAATTTTTAATCTCCCCGATCATGACGGTATACTGAAAAAATATCGGAAATTCTAGGAAACGAGATTCTCCTGTATAGATAAGGTTCACAGTCCATGAATTCATCATTATCTGTAGGATTTGGTTTCTGGGCAGCTTCTTATGACACCTATCACATCTGGCTCGTAGGGACTTATTTTAGAGAAATAAAAACTTATGTTCACACACAAGTATGGACACTACTATTCGTAACTGCCTAAAACAAGAAACAAACTTACTGTTCTTCATTGGGTGAATGAATAAACAAACCATGGAATGCGCTGTGTGAACTATCAGTACACACAATGGCATGATTGCATCTCAGATGTTTTGTACTAGAGCTAAAGAAGTCAATCTTAGAAGGTTAAATTTTTATGACATTCTGAAAAAGGCAAAACTATAGGGACAGAGGAGCAGTCATTACCAGGCTTAGGTATGAGGAAGATGACTACTTTCTGGGCAGTTACAGGGAATTTTGGGAGAGTTTTGAAATTGTTCTATATCCTGTTTGTGTGGAGCTTACAACAACAATCTGTGCATTTGTTAAAACTTATAACTTGTGCACAAGAAAAAGTGCATTGTCCTATATAAATAAGAAAGACTAATGTAGAGATTAAAATACCGGGCCCGGAACAAATAATAACCCTGTTGTATTATATAAAAACCTTTTATTACAAAATCATAAGCATGTAATTCTGTAACATAACAATATCACACTCAAGTACACTATACTACATTTTAGGTGAAATATTTCCATTGCTGTCCATCTCGTGCGAGAGAGACATTCACATACCCCACCAACCATACTCAATGGCCTTACTTCTGCCAGGCCTTGTATATACATATGTTCTTGAATACTTTATAATTTATACATATGAAATTTATATGCTTATATAAATATATACAAGTAAATAAATATATACATCAATAAAATACTTTAAACAAAACAAACCATGTTGCCTTTAATAGATATTATGATTCAGTCAATTTTATTAATTACTATTTTCACAAAATTAACCAATTTTATTTTTTAGACCCAAGAGAAAACTGAAAGATACAAAACCAAGATCAGTATAGCTAATTTTTTTCTGAGCATATATTTTATTTTACTTCAGTAAATGTTAAGATGACAAGCTCAATATATTTAATATCATTTAAAGACATTTGCGCATCTCTTTAATCTGTAGTCATTCTCTATATAAAAATAAATAACAAGGGAATTTAAAACTATGTTTAAAGACCAAAGTGTTATATTTTTCTTACTGAGAAATTATCTAGGTATCTACACATTATTTATTAAATAATACAATATGACATTAGTCTAAAAATTTAAAGTGACTAAAAGCCTGGAAGAACAATTTAAATCAGAACATCCTGTGATTTCTAGCATTAGAAAGTTAACAAGATAAAAGTCATTAAAAAATATGTCAATTCAATTTCACTTATGAAAAATATTTTTATATTTTTTCCATTTAAACAATTTCTGGAAAAATTATACCTTCTGATATCCATGAAATGAATGAAGGACATTTTAAAAAGAGAAATCATTACAAATTAAACTCAAATCTTGTACTAATTAAAATATTATGCAAACATTATTTTTTACATAATGACAAAACCCGGGAGAAGACTTGGAGTTGTTTTTAAGCTAAAACTAAATCACTCTTATTTGTCCAAAGGCTTTTGTATTTATCAGGCATATTTTAAGACTCTTGAAATAATTCTAAACACTCTGAGTGTCTAGTTTTTCTTATGTGGAATTCAACATGATTAGCCAAATTCACAGTTAGAGCTTTTTTTCTAAGTTACTGCTTTTGCTGGGGAAAACACACAAAAGATTTTCTCTTTTCTCTTTAAAATTCTTGACTATCTGTAGTAGATACTTCCTGAGTGTATAAATTATTACAAAACATTTTCTTTATTGATCAGCTAATCTAATTTTCTCAGGAGTAGGGAAAAGGAGAGGGGACTAAAGGAAAAAGAAAAAAATGTAGTTGGTTTCAGACAAATCAATATAAAATCATCATTGTAAATGGACAATTATCTCCCCTGTGGAAGGAAGTTTCCTTTCACTGAAAGATTCTGGGGCATAAGAGTACCATTTATGCAATACTTTGAAAGTGGTGATATAAGTAGGAATTCATTATTGTCCCAATGTTCAAGGAGTTTTTAGTCTAGACAAAAAGATAATCATTTTAAATAACAAGACGGCATCCTTGTGTTGTTCCTGTCTTTAGGAGAGTGCACGTTCCAGTGATGAAAATTATGATTACAACTAGTTTACAATAAATACTTTTTAGAAATCACATTATGGAAATGTTTTTAAATTCCTATTTTCTAAAAGATTTTTATCAGGAACATGGTTGAATTTTATCAAGTATCTTTTGCATCTCTTGATATGATCATGTGATTTTCCACTTTAATAAATGTCTTAATATTGATCTATTTGCTTTTATATTTATTACACTTCTGGAATAATTTTATAACACTGTATTTAGGGTTTTGGCATCTGTATTTATAGATGCTATTTCAAGCTTCACTAGACTAGTTTACAGCTAGGAAGTAATTGGCTTAAAGAGCACATAGGAATTCCTCTTTCCAGAAATACTTCATGAAACCTTTCTCCAAAATCATCCTGTTGCTTTTTGGGGTGAAAATCTTTCCATTTTTTTACCAGTTTATTTAATGCCCCACCTCCCTTCCCAAGTATGGTGCGCAGTACAGCCATGGCCCCCGCCTTCGCCCTGGGTGGGTTTGAGGGTCCATTCAGATTTTCTACCTCCTCTTGAGTCAGTTTGTTAATTGTTTTTCTTTTGTTTGTTTGTTTTAGTGTATGATATGTTTACTCTGGGTTTTCAAATTTATTTTTGGAGGGTTTACAGTGTGATTTCTTAACAGTTTTTTCTATTTCCTCATGTATTTCTGATAGATTTTATTAGCAATAATAAAAAGGTTGCATTTTTTTCTTTTTATCTCTTGGTCAGGAGGTGTTACCTAAGACAAGGTTGTAGAAGGTTATAACAAGGTATTATAATAATGGCTAATGCTTATGATACTTCCAATCTGGTCTATTTTTCTTATATTATTTGGTATAATCCTCACAAACCCTAAGAAGTGGATCTAAACTAAAAGCCCATGCATGCCCTTTTAAAAACCCTCTGTCAATCTCTGAATCTGTCATATTGAAATCTTCTGCATCTCTGTACCTTGCCATTATTTCTTTTTCCTGAAAGAATATTTCTATTTTTTAATTTTTTCTCTTTTTTTGTAGTTTACGTCTTTCACTGGGTCTGTAAGAAATAATTACTAGAGAGAAGAATGAGGGAAACAACAATGTTAAGGAAAAGATAGGTGAGTTTTACAAATAAATACCTCTTGCTATCTCTTTTGTTTAGGAGCGAATGTTTATTTGGTAAATGACTTGTGTGAACATTCTAAAAACTCTTATAAGAAAAAAGCAGGAAAAGGTAGATATGCTGGAACTGTAAACATTACAAAATCTGCTTGGGTGGACAGGAACCAGAAGGTAATATTTGTAAATATTTCTCCTATAAAAGAGGTTCAGGAATTTATTTTGTGTCGGTGCAGAAGACAGAACTAAACTAAGGAACATTTACCAGGAAGCTGATAATGAGTAAGTATGAGGAAGAATTTTCTAGTAATTGTAGCTTTTATCTCTGAATGGGAGGGAATGGCTCACAGTGAAATGAATTTCATTCTCAGATGGGTGACCTAGTAAAATTTTGAGAGTAAAATAGGGGGCTAATTCTTGAAAAAAGTATTTACAGATTGACAAATTGGTTTTACTTTATTGGTGAACTTATATAATGAATATTCTATTCAAAAACCAAATAAAAATAAAATTCCCTTTCTTAAATCTTTTTTTATTGTTATTCTATTACAGTTGTCCCAATTTTTCCCCCTTTGCCCTCCTCTGCACATCCCACCACCCACTCCCACAGTCAACTCCCACACTGTTGTCCATGTCCGTGGGTCATTCATACATGTTCTTTGGTCCCTTCCCCTTCTTTCCACCATAATTCCCTCCCCTCTGGTCACTTTCAGTCTGTTCCATGTTTCCATGCCTGTGGTTCTATTTTGTTCATTAGTTAATTTTGTTCATTAAGATTCCTCTTATAAGTGAAATCATATGGCATTTGTCTTTCATCGACTGGCTTTTTTCACTTAGCATAATATTCTCCAGTTCCATCTGTGCTGTCTCAAAAGGTAAGAGTTCCTTTTTTCTTTCTGCTGTATAGTATTCCATTGGGTAAATGTACTACAGCTTTTTATCCAATCATTTGCTGATGGGCACTTAGGTTGTTTCCAGCACTTGGCTATTTTAAATAACACTGCTATGAACATTGGGGTGTGTAAGTTCTTTTGATTGGTGATTTGGGATTCTTAGGGTTTGTTCCTATCAGCAGAATTGCTGAGTTGAAAGGCAGTTCCATTTTTAGATTTTTAAGGAAGTTCCATACTGTTTTCTATAGTAGCTGCACCAGTCTGCATTCCTACCAACAGTGCACTAGGGTTCCCTTTGCTCCACATCCTCTCCAGCACTTGATGTTTGTTGATTTATTAATGATAGCCATTCTGACAGGTGTGAGGTGATTTCTCACTATGGTTTTAATTTGCATCTCTCTGATGACTAGTGATGTTGAGCATCTTTTCATATGTCTATGGATCCTCTGTATGTCCTCCTTGGAGAAGTGTCTGTTCAGATACTTTGCCCATTTTTTAATGGGATTTTTTGTCTTCCTGGTGTTGAGTCATATGAGTTCTTTATGTACTTTGGAGATTAAACCCTTGTCAGATATATTATTGGAAAATATGTTCTCCTGTACAGTCGGTTCCATTTTCATTTTGATGATGGTTTCTTTAACCATGCAGAAGCTTTTTAGTTTGATGTAGCCTTATTTGTTTATTTTTTTCCCTTTATTCCCCTAACCCTAGGAGATATATCAGCAAAAATATTGCTACATGGAATATCTGAGATTTTCCTGCCTATGTTTTCCTCTAGGACTTTTATGGTGTCATGACTATAAGTCTTTTATCCATTTTGAGTTTATTCTGGTATATGGTGTAAGTTGGTGGCCAAGTTTCATTTTTGGCATGTACCCATCCAGTTCTCCCAACACCATTTGTTGAAGAGGCTATTTTTACTCCATTTTACACTCCTGCCCCCTTTGTCAAACATTAGACATGGGTTTATTTCTGGGCTCTCTATTCTGTTCCACTGATCTATGTGTCTGTTCTTATGCTAGTACCAGACTGTTTTGCAGTACATGTAGTATAGTATAGTTTGTAGTATAGTTTGACATTGGGTATTGTGATCCCTTCTACTTGTAGTATAGTTTGTGGTATAGTAGTATACTTTGTAGTATACTTTGATATTGGAATATAGTTTGATATGGGTCTTGTGATCCCTTCTACTTTGTTCTTTTTTCTCAAGATTGCTGAGGCTATTCTGGGTCTATTTTGTTCCATATAAATTTTTGAAATATTTGTTCTAGATCTGTGAAATATGCCATTCATATTTTAACGTGAATTGCATTGAATCTATAGATTTCTTTGGGTAGTATGGACATTTTAATGGTCTTAATTATTCCAGTCCATGAACATGGTATATGCTTCCATTTATTTATATGTTCCTTAATTTATTTCTTCCATGTTCTATAGTTTTCTGAGAACAGGTCTTTTACTTCCTTGGTTAAATTTATTCTTAGGTACTGTATTTTTCTTGTTGCTATAGTAAATGGGATTTTTTCCCCTAGTTTCTCTTTCTGATATTTCATTTTTGATATATAAAGATGCCATCCATTTCTGAATGCTGACTTTGTATCCTGCTATTTTGCCAAATTCACTTATTAGGTCAGGTAGTTTTTTGGTGGAGACTTTTGGTAAGGTATTTTATGTATACTCTCATGATGTCTTTGAATAATGACAGTTATACTTCCTCCTTTCCAATTTGAATGCCTTTTTTCTTTTTCTCGTCGACTGCTGTGGCTAGAACTATGTTGAATAAGAGTGGTAAAAGCAGACACCCTTGTCTTGTTCCTGATCATAAGGGGAAAGGTTTTAGTTTTTGCCCATTGAGTATGATGTTGACTATACGTTCTTGTGCATGACTTTTATTATGTTGAGGTATGCTCCCTCTGTTCCCACCTTGCTAGTGTTTTTGTTATAGATGGGTGTTGGGTTTTATCAAATGCTTTTTCTGCATCTATTGATAAGATCATATGATTTTTGTCTTTTGTTTTGTTTATGTAGTATATTATGTGTATTGATTTGCACATAATGTACTATCCTTGCATCCTTGGGATGAATCCTACTTGATCATGGCATATGATCTTTTCAATGTATTTCTGAATCCAGATTGCCAGTATTTTGTTGAGGATTTTAGTATCTATATTCATCAAAGATATTGGTCTGTAGTTTTCTTACTCTGTTGTGTCTTTACCTGGTTTTAGAATTAGGATGATACTGGCCTTGTAAAAAGTTTGGGAGTCTTCCCTCATCTTGAACTTTTTGGAATAGTTTGAGAAGGATAGGAATTAGTTCTTCCTTAAATGTTTGGTAAAACTCACCAGTGAAGCCATCTGATCCAGGGCTTTTGTGTGTCAGGATTTTTTTGATTACTGCTTCCATTTCACTAGCTTTCAGCTGTTCAGAATTTCTGCTTCTTCTTGATTCAGTTTTGAAAGATTATATGTTTCTAGAAATTTGTACATTTTGTGCAGGTTGTCGAATTTCTTGGCATATTATTGTTCGTGGTAATTTCTTTGTATTTTTGTTGTATCAATTGTAACCTCTCTTCTGTCATTTCTGATTTTGTTTATTTGGGTCCTCCCTCTTTTTTTCTTGATGAACCTGGTTAAGGCCTTGTCGATTTTGTTTATCTTTTCTAAGAACCAGCTCCAGGATTTATTGATCCTTTGAATTGTTCTTTTAGTCTTTATGTTATTTAATTCTGCCCTGAGCTTGATTATTCCCTTCCTTTTACTTGCTCTGGGCTTTGTTTGTTGCTCCTCTAGTTCTTGTAGCTGTAGGGTTACATTGTTTATTTGAAATGTTTCTATTCTTTAGGGAGGCCTGTATCTCTTTGAACTTCCCTCTCAGGACTGCCTTTGCTGTATCCCATAGGTTTTGGGCTATTGTGTGTTCATTTTCATTTGTTTCCAGATACTTTTTGATTTTTTCCATGATCTCATTTGTTGACTCCTTCATTATTTAATGATGTGTCATTCAGTTTCCATGCATTTGAATGTTTTCTGAGTTTTTTTCCTTGAGGTTGGTTTCTAGTTTCAACCCATTTTGATTTGAGCACACACTTGATGTAATTTCAATTTTCAATTTGTTGAGGCTTGTTTTATGTCTTATCATCTTGTCTATCTTTGAAAATATTCCATGTGCATTTGAAAAGAATGTGCAGTTTTCTTCTTTGGGGTGAAAGGTTCTGTATGTATCAATTAAGTCCATTTGATCTAGAGTGTTGTTGAATGCCACAGTACCCTTGTTGATTCTTTGCTTGTAAGATCTATCAATTGTTGACAATGGGATGTTAAAATCCCCTATGATGAGTGTGTTGCTGTTGATATCTTTCTTGAAGTCCTCCAAGATTTTTCTTATATATTGAGGTGCCACTATGTTGGGTGCACATATGTTTATAAGGGTTATCTCTTCTTGATGTATTACTCCCTTAAGTATTATGTAGTGTCCTTCTTTGTCTCCTTTTATGGCCTTTGTTTTGAAATCTTTTGTCTGATATAAGTATTGCTACACTAGCTTTTTTTTTTTCATGTCTGTTTGCTTGGAATATTTTTTCCATCCCTTCACTTTCAGTCTGTGTAGGCCTTTTGTTCTGAGATGGGTCTCTTGTAGACAGCATATATGTGGGTCATGTTTTCTTATCCATTCAGCTATCCTATGTCTTTGATTGCAGCATTTAATCCATTTACATTTAAGGTTATTATTGATAGGTACTTATTCATTGCCATTTTCTGCCTTCGTACCTGTGTTCCTCTCTCTTTTTCTTCATCTCCTTAAAGCAGTTCCTTTAGCATCTCTTGTAGTGCTGGTTTGGTGGAGATGTATTCCTTTAGTCTTTTTTTTTGGGGGGGTGTCTAGGAAACTCCTTATTTCATCTTCCATTTTAAAGTAGTGTCTTGCTGAATACAGTAGTCTTGGTTGCAGGCCTTTGCTTTTCGTTATTGGAATACTTCTTTCCATTCTCTTCTGGCTTGTAGTGTTTCTATTGAGAAATCAGCTGATGACTTTATTGGAGCTCCCTGTGGTTACTATTTTCCCTTGCTGCCTTTAAGATTCTCTCTTTGTCTTTAAATTTTTCCATTTTCATTATGATGTGTCTTAGAGTGGGCCTCTTCATGTTCATCCTGCTTGGGACCCTCTGTGCTTCCTGGACTTGCATGATTTTTCCCCTCATCAAGTTAGGGAATTTTTCTGTCATTACTTATTCAAACAGGTGTTCTATCCCCTGCTCTTCTTCTTATCCTTCTGGTATCCCTATAATATGAGTATTATTATGTTTCATGTTGTCCTGATGCTCCCTTAAACCCTTTTCTTTCTTTTTGAGTCTTTTTTTTTTGTTTTGTTGCTTTGTCTGGAAGTTTTTCTCTATCTTGTCCTCTAATTCACTGATTTGATCCTCTGCTTCATCTAACCTGTTTTAACTCATTCTACTGTGTTATTCAAAATAGGAATTGTATTCTTCATTTCCTCCTGGCTGTTATTGATAGTTTCTATGTCCTTTTTCATGCTGGTATAGTTTGCAGTAAGTTCCTCACAGCTTCCATGGAATTCCTTGTAGTTCTCACTGAGCTCATTGAGCATCCTTATAACTATTATTTTGAATTCAGTGTTGGGCAGTTTGCTTGCCTGAATTTCATTTAGCACTCCTTCTGGGGATTCCTCCTTTTCTTTCAATCAGGGGTTGTTTCTTTGTCTTGCATTTTAGGTGGCTCTTCTTGTTTTTTCTGCATATTAGATTGATCTGCTTTGACTCCCTGTCTTTGTGGCATAAACGTCTGTGGTAGAAGACATGTGGGACTCAGTGGTGCAGTCTCCTTGATCTTCTGAGCTTGATGCTCTTGGGATACCCTTTATGCCATTTATGTGTGTTCTCTTGTTGTAATTGGGTTTTGGTTGTTTTGAGGTCATTCTTTTGCGGGTTCTTCCCTCCAGCTGGCTGACAGTCACACCACCCGCCTCGTCTTGTATGCTGTTATACAGGTGCTGGCAAAACAAAACCAAACAACCCAGGAAACAAACTCACACTTGCAAAAATGACCCTCACCCACAAACACACTATCAACACAAATGAACAAATATTAATAAAGGTGTAAACAGATTAAGGCCATTATAAGATAGGAAAAATGAATATGAGATGACTAACTGAAAGAAAAATGATTTTAAGAATGGAGACAGAGGAGATATAAGAGTAGAGAATAGAAACAAGGTTAAGAAAGAAAGAAAAGAAAATTTACATCATAAATAAAAAAGCAAGAGAAGAAGGCAGAATGGAGTTGAGAAGGGAAGCATATAGCATTAGGTTTAAACAAAAAATGTTTTTAAATATAGAGGGGAAAAAAAGAACCAAATTGTAGAAAAATATCCACCACAGCAATATCAACAACAAATAGGCAAAGATTAATATAGGTGGGATGGGAATTAGAAGGAACAAAGAGAAAGAAAGAAAAGCTTATGAGATATCTAGAGGAAAGAAACGTGATTTTGAGAGGATAGAGGGTAAAGAATACTGAGTGAAGAATGAAAACCAGTCTAAGACAATGAAAAATTAACATTTAAAACACAAAAGACAAAGGGCAGGCCAAAGGCAAAATGGAGTAGGAGAGGGGAACAGTAGAATTTGAGATCTGAAATACAAAAATAGTGAAGATCTAGAAATAAAATTGAAGAAATGCAACAACAACCACCATATCAACAACCAATGAACAAAGACTGATAAAGGTGGAGAGAGAATAAAAACCTTTTAAGACCAGGAAAAAGAATGTGGGATGACTAATGAGAAGAAAAATGGTTTTGAGAGTCTGGGTGGTGAGAAATAGTAAGAGTGTAGAATAGAAACAAGTCATAGTAAGAGAAAAAATAAAATTTAAAACAAAGATAAGAAATGGAAGGAAGAACCTAAAATGGAGTAAGAGAAGGGAAGAGCTACATATGAGATTTGAAATAAACTAAATATAAAAACTAGTGAAATAATAGGCACAAATTTGAAGGAAAATAAATGAATGTTAAAAAGCTATGCAGGAGAGAAAATAATACAAATCATAAAGAAGACCATGGTGGAATTTATCTCAGTAGAATCCAGTGTTTTCCACTGTCTTCTTTTTCAGGATCTGCTCCTGGTGATGTCAGATGTTGTCCTAGTCTGGCTCGAGGCAGACTGTTCAAGACTACTAGTGATCTGCAGTCTATGGCTGTTTCCTGCAGATTTGGTTGGTCCCCACTGTTATGCACTGCTGGCTTTCCATAAGCTCAGGGCCCAGGAGTGGATAATGACCTTTAATGACCTGAGAGGACTGGCAGTACCTTCTCCACCTGCCCCCAGAGGGGACCTCTGGTGTGATTAGGTGGGTGGTAACCCTGGGTCATCCCCAGAGGGCACTGTTCAGTCTTTGGGGAAGATGGTGGGAGTGTTTCCCTACCACCTCACCACATGTCTTGCTCTGTTGCATAGTCTTTCCAATAATGTATGGTTTCTGGTGAATTAGCTGTCTGTTTCCTGTGAGGGAGCAGTGTGTGTAAAAGGGGCAGCTTTTCCCTGCTTGATATGATAGTGAATCTGTCCAGGAGCCAAGGCTGTGTGGGGCCCTGAACCCCCCTTGTTGCACCTGTTGTAATATCTCTGCTTTGCTGGTTTTAGTGGATCAGGGCCTTAGGAACAGTATAGCTTGTAGTGTTTTGTAAAGGAACTTTTCAGAGCTTTTTTCTCCCTGTGGAAATACACCCAGCAAGGAGCTCCTGAGCCATGCCTTACTTATCCGTAGGGCCTGTAATCCCATACGTGGGGATGGGCTCACCTGTCTGTGAGGGGCCCTGCCTGGCTTCAGCAAATCTGAGGCATTCGGCTCCTGGCCATCCAGTCCCTCGCCTGCCATTCTCTCATTGGAGGTTCAAGTCCCAACTCTGCACTCTGTCCCATCCTCTGCTCATCAACTGTGCTGGGTTGGGTCCCACAGTCCCTTCAGTGTGACTCTATCCCTCTGAATGCTTTGTTAGCAGAGCCTCTATGCATACACTTGCGTGCACGTGAGCACCAGGTCCCTGCCAAGTTCCGATTCTCGCCTCAGCTCCTCCTTTAAAAGAGAATCTGTGTGTTCCCCAGGATGCAGCACTAAGCCGTGTAGGGCCTGTTCTCCATGTGCTCCCCTTCCCCAAATATCAGAGTCTCTTTTGGTCAGGGATGGCCACCACCTGCTAGAACCTCCAACAGTTTTGGATAAAGTTCCTCTCTGGATCCCCTCTGGGTGGCTCTAGAAAAGAGTCCCACAGCAATACCATAACACAGGGTAGTGGCGGGGTGTTGTCCCCACTCCTTCCAGAAATTCTCAGCCTCCGGTGGGCCTGCTCCCACTATGCTGTTTTCTGCAGCCAGCACCTCCCCGGCCACCTCTCTCTGTCCCCAGAGCTTGGTGCTCGCAGCTCCTGAGCTGATCTGCAGCATTCCTGAATCTGCGCAGCCAGAAGTGCTGGTTTGGGCAGCGGCGGTGGCAGTTGCTCTGCTAGGAGAGCCCAGGCCACCCGCTCCTGAGTGACCTGCAGGCAGCTAGTGTCTTGCCCTCTCAAGCACACTCCTTGCACTCTCGTCTGTGTATGCACTCACTCACACACGCTCTCACTTACTTTCCACTGGATTTTCGAGTTGGTTGCTCTGTGGTTTAGCTGCAAGACCAGTCCAGGTCTGGTAGCAAGTGGAGGGAGCTTCCAGCTACTCTGCAGCCATCTTCAAAGACCTAAAAATAAAATTCTTAATAAATAAGATATAGAAGGTGTGGCATAAGTAGGTTTATACTTGTTAGTATGCAAAACAGTTTATTCTTCTTATTATTTAATTATTTTATTATTTCCCATACAAACCACAGTAAATAACCTTTTGTTCCACCCTGTATCTATGTATATTAAAGTAACATATAAAAGAACCTACATGGCTTATCTGTACAGTAAAATTCTACCAGCACTTTTTAAAATTTTATTGAATACTTAAAAAAAACCTTCTTTGTATTTATTTGAATAATCAGTAACCTACAGGTTAGGACATCCTTGCCTTTATTTCCCCTGCATATATTTACATATATCAGCCCTATAATCCCCCTATTTCCTAAAGACTCCATTGACTGGCAGGCTCACAGCTGTACCCTACTGGCTGAACCACCACTAAGCTGGCAGGGCAGCAATCACCAAGATGGCATTCACATGCATTTCCTTTCCTTACCGAGTGTCCTGCCTGATGCCCTTGGGTGACTGATTCCTAGAGAGGTCTGGGCATCTCTCAGATTTAGCCATGTGCTAAAACAGGAACTGTGCTCACTGCACAAAATCTCAGTTGCTCCTGAGTCTGAGCTGAAGCTGGCAAAGTGGAAGTCTGCCAGACCCATCTTAACATTTTAATGCAACTGTTACTAACGGTTCTTGGTTAAAATGAAAAAACCCAGGGCAGATGCTAAACTGAACAGGCCAACTGTACAACAGAGTGTACAAGGGGACTGTCTCTGGCAAAGCAGCCCTGAAGATCTCAGACATGCACAGTTGTCTTCTCTTTTATTTACGCATACATTCTACATAGGCGGAAGCAATTCAAAGAGCAAATTCATGGGGTGTTTTAAGTATGTCTAAAACATGGCCACTCAAGTGTTATTTGTTTGGTGCTTTACTCATCAGAAGTGTTCCTCCAGCCCCATTGGAGGCTGGAGGCTTTGAAGACCTTCAAGAAGGGAAGGAAGTAGCCAACTGCCCCCCAGTGGTGGTGCTGA
Organism: Desmodus rotundus; assembly: GCF_022682495.2. Classification (NCBI taxonomy): domain Eukaryota; kingdom Metazoa; phylum Chordata; class Mammalia; order Chiroptera; family Phyllostomidae; genus Desmodus; species Desmodus rotundus. The sequence goes on along the minus strand of NC_071388.1, from coordinate 85,624,754 downwards.
GGAACTTGCATTTGAATCTGGGCTTGCTACCTGCTGGCCTCCAGCAAGTTCCTGTTTTCCGCAGTCTCATTTTCTCCTTTGTAAATCGGAGGTAACAATAGTAACTATGTCATAAGCTTGCTATGAGGATTAAATGACCCAACATTGTGAAATAGTATTCGCTATGTAATTGTTAAATAAAATAAAAATCAGCTTCAAAGCCATGTGGGAGAGGAAAGGAAATGCGTTTTGTTTCACTGTGTTCTGTTCAAACTGACTGTTGAGTGTTTCTCTTCACTCTCTACAAGGAAAAAATTGCCTTTGGTGCTAAAATAAGAATCCTCTTTGAAATGGTGACGAAGACATGATGACATGATTGCTGCTACTCTCAAAGGGCCCTTAATGCAAGACCATCTTGCTTGTGATTAGAAACTTAATTAAGGGCTTTTAGATCCCTACACTCTGGTTAGGAGATACCCTTAAGATTCTGAAACCCAGAGCTACTCATGATACTTTCTGCAAAGAGCATCAGCCACAGACATTAAGTAGCAGCTTCAGGGAGGAAAATTAGAATGAGCTGAAAATCTCTTCGGAGTCCCATCAGCGTTACAAGGGAGAACAAAACGTTAGCACCATAAACAAGACCGTGACTCATCATTAGACGGACCCTGACAGTACGGTCATGAAAATCAAAATACTATAATGAGAAATCCTATAGCCGCTTTGATGCACTGTAAGATTATGTCATGATTCTGGTTTTAGATTTAATGGCCTGTCATTCCATGTTTATGCTAATCCCACGCCGCTGTAGGACATTGAGTATTTTTTTTAAATTCTAGAATAAAATGTTCTTTAGCTGAAAAACCATTCAGATGAATCACAGTCTAAAAAGTGCATGTGGGCAGCTCATAATAAAATAAAAGCATTACCTTTGCTAAAGCATCAGAATATTTTTTAGAGCAGGGTGCGCTTGTGTTCAATGGTAATTACTGTTTTTAAAAACAGCAGTTTGGAGAAAAGCTTGTATTACTTATTACTGACCTGCTGACTCACCTGAATTTTAGTGCGTCTGGATGATGTCAGGCTGTTGTTTTTCGAAAGTAACATTCCAGATTTAGCCACAGATTAGGGTACTCTGGTCATGGCGCGTGAATACACTTCTCTGACACCCCCTTGTTATTGCCTAGTTAGGACAGCCTCAGTTCCGGTTCTTATTATTCTTCAGTCACGGTGATGAAAGAAGTCTGAGATTATGTGTCAACAGGCAGCTCTTGTCTCCACCAAAATCAAAAGGGTCAAACTCAAAGCATTTACCCATGCAGTGGGCTTGGCTCAGTTAAGGCCCTGCTGAAAAGCTCTCTGCAGGCCTGTGCTATAAAGGTGTTAGTTGCTAAGGGATAAACTGGATCAGGCCGAGTGCAACGTAGAAGCACTTCCACACACAGTACACACACATTTCCATTGGATCAAATTCACAAAGCCTTTGTTCAAAACAGAGTTTTGAGAGTAAGGAGAGGAACATCCTTACTCTCCTCTCCTCCGACATGTGCAGAGTGTAAAACAGTTGCTATCTGGTTCTTTACAGAGAAAGTTTTCTGATCTGCGAATTAATACATATTTTCATAAAACTTTGTAAAAACCTCATGGGTTTTCTTAGGTTTGTTTGCATAATGGGTCCTGAGGGAGACAGAAAAGTAACGTGGGTACACCTAGGCTAAGATCCATCCACTCAATAGTTTTTATATACTGTGTTGCCTTTGTTTACCCGGCCAAGCAAAGTTGCTTCTTCCTTCCTTTGCATCTCCCTAGACCCTAGAGAGATGTCTATTTTTGCAGTCTTTTTGTTTAAATGCTTGTCTTTCTTATTTGATATTGAGTTACTTAAGAGTAATATTCATGCATGACAATTTTTTATTCTCAAAATCGAATACAATACTTGACATAATGCTAACATTTTTAAGCAATTGAATTAAATTGGGCAGAATTTTTCAGCACCCTAAAATATCTCAATAGAAGCATTTATGACGGGTACAAAGGAGAGGCAGAGAATTCATTCTCCCTCACAGCAGTTCAAATTATTTAAAAAATAATTTAACATGACTCTAACCCTCAGGTTATAGGGAAGAAGATCAGGAATTAAAAGCCTATATACAGCTCAAAATGAGTAACCTGGAAATATATTTAAAGAAGACGAACATTTGTTTTTTCCTTTGATTTTAATTTTTCTTTTAAAATAGTTAAACACTATGAATAACATTCATTGAAATGATTGAGGAAATGGGATATTACAGTTAATTTAATAGTCTGTTTGATTATAGTAATGGGTTTTCAATTTTTAGGGGGAAAATGATGAACAGTCATAAAATCATTTGGACAAATTTTAAATTTGCTTTAAAGATTCAGAAGGCACTTCAGGATCTTGAAGTAACTCAGTTATCATAATGAGCATAACTAGTAGGCGATCAAATACTCATTGATTTGTACTCTGTTCCCTAACGTAGACAGTTCAAGAAATTGGGCTGAAAATATGGTGATCTTGTGGTATATTTTGGAAAGTGCTTCAGAAAAATTCCTGATATCAGCTTGTTTACTTGTCATTTGTACTTTTCACATAAAAGTTCATTGCAGCTGGAAAAAAAAAAACCCACTTCAGTTATTTTAGTTTCTTAACTATTCCCATTGCAGATAGAGGGACGTTTTATAGTTTTTAAATATCTTGAGAGTTGGCAAGCTTCTAAAGTACTTTTCAGTTGTGATGCTAGTAATAAATATTAGTTTTTAGTCATCTGGCCATTCAGAAGCAAATACTGTAATATCAATCTTTTTTCCAAAATTGGTTTTCTGTCTCAGACGTTCGAGGGGATGATTGTGATGGACCTGAATGGGGAGATGAATTTACGTCCTGACTCCGCTGTTTATTATTTTTGTCGCCATGGACAAGTTATTCAGTCTCTCTATGTTTGAAGTTCCTCATCTATGGAATAAGGATACTTAAATAACAGGGTTATTTAATGTAAGGATTGATAAGTTAATGAATATAATGTCTTTAACTAGCAATTTTCTGTCACATAATTAGAGATTTGAAAATGGTAATTACTTTCCTCTCTAAGAGTCTCATGCTCTACCGACTGAGCTAGCCGGGTGACAGGTTATTTTCTCTTTATAGTTCAGATTATTATAGATCATTTAATTTTTATTTTTTAAATTAACATACAGTAAAATGCACTTTTTTGATGTAGTTTTATGAGTTTTAACATATGTATAGATTCATATACCCATTGTCACAGTTGGGATGCCGGGCGGTGTCATCAGCCCCCCAAATTCCTCTTGCTGCCCATTTGAAGCCATATTCCCCGTCCCCTGCCGCCTTGCCCTGTGACACCCTCTGATCTATTTTCCATCACTGGAATTTTCCCGGTCTAGAATGTTATGTAAATGGAATCATATGATGTAATCTTTTGAAACCAATTTCTTCATCCAGCATAATGCATCTGGGAGTCATTCAAGTTTTCGTGTTTCAGTGGTTTGCTCCCCTTATTGTACAGTATTCCATTGGACAGATGCATCACCGTTTGTTTATCCTTCCACCCACTGAAGGACTTTTGGCCTGTTCTAGTTTTCTGCAATTTTGAATAGAGCTACTTGTGAACATATACTGTATGAACATATGTTTTCAGTTTTCTAGGGTAAATATCTATCTAAGAGTGGGACTTTAGCTCATATGACAAGATGTATTTAACTTTATAAGAAACTTTCAGGCTGTTTTCAAGAGTGCCTTAACCATTTTGCATTCCAAGAATGTGTTAAAGTTCCAGCATTTCTGCATCCTAACACTTGGTATTATCAAATTTTGTTTAATTTTAGCAGTTCTGATAGGTGTGAAGTTTTACCTCATTGTGGCTTTAATGGTTATGTTGAGCTCATTTTCCTATGCTTATTTGAAAACCATGTATTTTCTTTGGTGCAGTGTCTGTACAAATACTTTGTTCATTTGGGTTGATTTCCTATTGGTGAGTTGTTGAGAGTTCTTTGAGTATCCTTTGTACATTCTGGATGCAAATACTCTTCGTACACTCTGGTATATGACTTGCAAATATTTTCTCTTAGTTTGTGACTGGTCTTTTCATTCTCTTAACAGTCTTTTATAAAATAAAGGTTTTAAAGTTTGATAAAGTCCAACTTATCAATATTTCTTTTATGAGTTGTTCCTTCAGTGTCATGTCTGAGAACTCTTTGTCTAACCTTATATCATGAAAAAGTGTCTCTATGTGTTCCTCAAAGGTTTTATGTTTTACATTTAGATCCAGGACTCATTTTCAGTTAATTTGTATATAATGTATCAGGTGTATTTTTTTAAAGACTTTATTTATTTAATTTTAGAGAGGGGGAAGGGAAAAAGAAAGAGGGAGGGAACCATCAATGTGTGGTTGCCTCTCACGCCCATACCCACCTGATACCATACATAGTTCTTGCAATAGTACTGACTACGCTCCTTCTCTCTGCAGCACTTCACATCCTCGTGACTATTCTGTAACTACCGCTTTGTACTCCTTAATTCCTTCACCTTTTTCACCTAATCCCCCACCCCTGGCTCCCATCAGTCTGTTCTCTGTATCTGTGTCTTTCAATTTCATTCATTATTCTTTGTTCTTTAGATTCCACATATAAGTGAAATCATGGTATTTGACTTTTTCTGATTGACTTATTTCACTTAGCATAATACTCTCTAGGTCCATTCATGCTGTTCCAAAAGGTAAGATTTTATTCTTTTTTATGGCTGTATTTGTATTGTATATTGTATTGTAAATACGTACCACCACTTTTTTATCCATTCATCTATTGACGGTCACTTGTGTTGATTCCATAGCTGGGCTATTGTAAATAATGCTGCAAGGAACATACAGGTATGTGTATGTATATATGTGTGTGTGTATGTGTGTGTGTGTGTGTATATATATTTTTAATTAGTGTATTGTGTTTCTTTGGATATACACCCAGAAGCGAAATTGCTGCGTCATAAGGCAGTTCCATTTTTAATTTTTTGAGGAACCTCCATACTATCTTTTTCCCACAGCGGTTGCACCAATCTGCATTCCAACCAACACTGCACAAGGGTTTTCTTTTATCCACATCCTCCTCAACACTTGCTGTTTGTTGTTTTATTGATGATAGCTATTCTGACAGGTGTGAGGTGATATCCCATTGTGGTTTTAATTTGCATTTCTCTGATGATTAGTGACATTGAGCATCTTTTCATTTGACGATTGGCCATCTCTATGTCCACTTTGGAGAAATGTCTATTTGGGTCCTCTGCCCATTTTTCAATTGGATTGTTTGGTTTTTTGGTGTTGAGTTGTATGAATTCTTTATAAATTTTGGATATTAATCTTTAATTGGGTGTACCATTGGTACGTATCTTCTTCCATTCTGTAGGTTGTGTTTTTACTTTATTGATGGTTTCCTTAGCTATGCAAAATATTTTTAGTTTGATGTAGACCCATTTTTATGCTTTTCTTCTTTCTCTTACCCAAGGAACTATATCAGAAAAAAAATATTGCTAAAAGAAATGTCAGAGATTTTACTGCCTAAGTTTTCTTCTAGGATGTTTATGATTTCGAGCCTTACATTTTTTACTTTATTTTTGTATATGGCGTAACATAGTGATCTAGTTTTATTTCTGCATGTATCTGTTTAATTTTCCCAACATCACTTATTGAATAGACTGTGTTTACCCTATTGTATGTTCTTGCCTCTTTTGTGAAATATTAATTGCCTATATAGGTGTGGGTTTATTTCAGGGCTTTCTATTCTGTTCTGTTGATCTGTATGCCTATTTTTATGCCAGTACCATGCTGTTTTGATTATGAAGCCTTGTAGTACAGTTTGACATCAGGTAGTATGATACCTCTCTGTATGGTTTTGTTATTTGAGGAATGTTGGTTTCCAAAACAGATTTGTGTACTGTTTTCAGCTCTTCTATTTTTACGAAAAGACTGTAGAATTGATGTTATTTCTTCATTGTTTAGTTCTTCTATATACTTCATAATTTTTGTTGGCTTGTTCTGTTAAATACTGAGAGACATCGAGGTTGCCAAATGTAATTGTGAATTTATTTCTCTTTCCATTTTTCAATTTACTTCATGTATTTTGAATGATTTATTGTTCATTTAGGATTGTTTTGATCCCTTGTTGGATTGACCCTTTGATTAAGATGTAATAGCCCTCTTTATCACTTTAACTTTCCTTTGATTAATGTTTGTTTGGTGTATCTTTTCCCATCATTTTACCTTTAACCTACCCAATTTTTCTTTTTAAATTCTTTCTGACAACCCATGTCTTCTAACTTCTGTGTTTAGACCATTCACGTTTAATATAATTTTTCATAGTTTTGGATTTAAGTCTACCATTTTATTATTTGTTTTCTGTTTTCTCCCCTCCATTTTTGTCTTTCTGTTTCCCCTTTACTGACCTTCCCCTCTTACTAATAATCTTCCTTTGGATTATGTGAACATTTTTAGTATTTAATTTTAATTATCTATTGTGTTTGACTCTCTTTTTTAGTAGTGTATGTGGAACTTAAGAGTTTTAATACACATACTTAATTTTTCAAAGTTTATTTCAAATCAATATTTTACCACATCAATTAGACTGTAGAAAACTTACCTCCCTATAGGTCCTTTTATTCTCCCCTATTTATGTTGCAGTAGCCCCACATATTACATCAATGTACATGAAAAATTATTTGAAACTATAATAATTTCTGTTTTTATCTATTAAATGTATTTGAGCCATTTCTGTGGCTTCCCCTTCAATCCTGATATTAGAAGTATTCCTTTGGTATCATTTCCCTTTAGTTCAAAAAATATCCTTTAACAATTGTTTTAAAGAAAGTTTTCTGGCAATAAGTTTCTTTGATAAAGCATTTATTTTATCTGTATATCTTAAGAAAATTTTTGCTCTTGAAAATATTGAACTGATTCCTTCTGGTCTCCTGGATTTCAGATGAGAAACACCATTTGAATCATTGTTTCCCTTTAGTTAATATATAATTCTCTCTCAATTTTTAATATTTTTTTTGTCTTTCATTTTCAAAAATTTCATTATTATGTGTCTTGGCATGAACTCCCTCATGTTTATTTTGTTGGGGTTTACTTAACTTTATTTTTAATTTATAAATTTATGACTTTCATTGAAAGCAAGATACTTCAGGTATTACTTTTTCTTCACCACCCTTTTGTTCCCTTTCCTTCTGGAACTCTGATTACACAAATATTAGGCCTTTTAGCATTCTCCAAAAGGTCTTTTTTTCTGTCATGTGCATTCTCCTATTGAGTTTGTCCAGGAAGGGTTTTTTTAAAAGACATTTAAAGTTTCTAAAACATAATGCTGGTCAAAAGATTCATGGAAAATCCCTTATATCTTGCTGAGTCTTGTATTTGCCCCAAATTTTATATTGTCAACAAAGTATTATTATTAAGAGTTGAATTAATGTAAGCTGGTAGTCAGATTAATGGAAATAGGAGAAATTATAAGTTAGTTTTATGTGAACTATGTGGTGAATGTTGTAGTTTTTAAACCTACCCACAATTTTGTAATGTTCTTCCCATCAAAAGTCTCACTTTAATCACCATCCCCTTGAATAGTGTCTAGTGCTATATTAGTGATTTGCATCAGTCAAACAGAATACATTGAAAAGTGATGCTGGGTCACTGCCAAGATTGTTCTAGGAAAAGCAATTCAGCGTCCTTATGATTCTCTTTCTCTTGAAAAACTCCCTTGTGGAAATCAGCCACGTGGAGAGAGCACTGTTTTAACTGATATCCACATCCAAGGCTCCAGGAGATCTCCAGCAGTGGCCACCACACACCTGAGACAGCAAGACTTCAGATGATTCCAGTTGCTGGCCTTCGAGTTGCCCCAGTCAAAGCTGAGTGGAGCACAGATGAACTGCTCCAACTGAGCCCTGCCCAAAGAATTGATTTTTAAGCAACATATATGTTGCTGTTGTTCTTTCTTATTTAAAAAAAGTATATTTATTTGATTATGCTGTTGGAGTTGTCCCATTTTTTTTCTTCCCTTTATTCCTCTCTGCTTTTTACCCCTACTCTCACCAGCATTCCCCCACTTAGTTCATGTCCATGGGTCATACATATAAATTCTGTGGCTTCTCCATTTCCCATACTATTCTTAACCTCCCGTGTCTGTTTTATACCTACCATTTATGCTTCTTATTCCCTGTACCTTTTTCCCCATTCTCTCCACTTCCCCCACCCCCGTCCAGCTGATAACCCTCCATGTGATCTCCAGTTCTGTGATTCTGTTCCTGTTCTAGTTGTTTGCTTAGTGTTTTTTTTGTTTTGTTTTGTTTTGTTTTTTTAGGTTCAGTTGTTGACAGTTGTGAGTTTGTTGTCATTTTACAGCTCATAGTTTTTGATCTTCTTTTTCTTAGATAATTCCCTTTAACATTTCATATAATAAGGGCTTGGTGATGATGACCTCCTTTAACTTGACCTTATCTGAGGAGCACTTTGTCTGCCTTTCCATTCCAAATGATAGCTTTGCTGGATACAGTAATATTGGATGTAGGTCCTTGCCTTTCGTGACTTCTAATTCTTCTTTCCAGACCCTTTTTACCTGCAAGGTTTCTTTTCAGAAATCAGCTGACAGTCTTATGTGAACTCCTTGGTAGGTAACTGTCTCCTTTTCTCATGCTGCTTTTAAGATTCTCTCCTTCTGTTTAATCTTGGGTAATGTAATTATGATGTGCCTTGGTGTGTGCTTCCTTGGGTCCAACTTATTTGGGGCTCTCTGAGCTTCCTGGATTTCCTGGAAGTCTATTTCCTTTGCCAGATTGGGGATGTTCTCCTTCATTATTTGTTCAAATAAGTTTTCAATTTCTTGCTCTTCCTCTTCTCCTTTTGGCACCCCCATTATTTGAATGTTAGAACATTTAGAGTTGTCCCAAAGGTTCCTAAGCCTCTCCTCATTTTTTTCAATTCTTGTTTCTTCATTCTTTTCTGGTTGAATGTTTCTTTCTTTCTTTTATTCTAAATCATTGATTTGAATCCTTATTTCCTTCCCTTCACTGTTGGTTCCCTGTATATTTTTCTTTATTTTACTTTGCATAGCCTTCACTTTTTCCTCTATTTTGACACCATACTCAACTGTTTCTGTGAGCATCCTGATTACCAGTGTTTTGAACTGTGCATATGATAGGTTGGCTATCTCTTCATTGCTTAGTTCTATTTTTGGAGCTTTGATGTGTTCTTTCATTTGGGCCATATATTTTTTTGGTCTTGGCACACCTATTACATTGTAAGGGGCAGAGCCTTAGGTATTTGTCAGGGTGGGGCAACCCACTGTGGATACCTTTTGGCACTGTATGAGGGGGAGAGGTCTGAGAGGGAACAATGCTGTGTGTTTAGCCCTTGGCAGGCTTTCAGTCACTTCCGCCACTCCCCACGAACAAATTTGGCCCTTCTGGTGCTGATTTCTGGGTTGGTGGGTTTGTGTACATTCTATGACCCTGTGGGTGTCTCCAAGGAACTCTTCTGTGAGGCTGGGAGTATCTTCTGCGGCCACAACCCCCACAGATTTTTACAGTCAGAGGTTTTGAGGCTTTATTTCCTCATGCTGGAAACCTGGGTTGTGGGGTCTATCTTGCTCCCCAGCTGTTTCTCCCGATTTATCTGCACACAAATGTGGGACCACTTGGTCTTCCTGTCACCACCTGGTCCTCTCTGCCCCGGCTGCCCATCTCCACCCCTCCTACCAGTCTGAATGAATGTTTCTTCTTTAACCTCTTGATTGTCACATTTCCATACTGTTGAATTTTCTGGCAATTCTGTTAATTTTTGTTTTTAAATTTGTTGTTGTCCTTCCTTTGGTTGTACGAGGAGGCAAAGTATATCTACCTACACCTCCATCTTGGCCAAAAGTCCTGTGTTGTTGTTTAAGCCTTTATATTTAGGATCATATTTATTGAGAAATAGATTAAGTGAAATAGATTTTGGGATTTGGTATCAGGAAGTGCCCCTGGAGGATGCTGCTGTTAACATAAAACCTAAAACCTGTAGCAATAGCTTTGGAATCTCAAGTAAAGTGCTAACGAAAGCCCAACACCTTGAAGAGACTGTAAATAAAAAAAGAGCTCTTCTTCAAGGTTTCTAAGGCATTAAAAAAATTCATCCAACAATTCTTTCCATTCTTTTAATTACATTTGCCTCAATACCATTTGAGTACTAGAGATATGGCATACACTGGCATTTTGCTTGTTACCTGCACTCGTTCCAATGTGCCTTTGATGGGAGTATTAGTTACTGTAGTGCCCCAGCAAGGTAGGAGCTGACCTCCTTCCCACACAGCCCCAGGCAGTGGTTGCTATTTGCTGGGTAATCCAGTTTCAAACTCCTATCCTGAGGGGCTGTTTTCTAGAACCTCTACCCATTCCAACTCTTAAATTAGGTTTTCATGAAAGCAGAGCCTGAGACAATGACTCAGTGCAGGTTGTTTATTTAGGAGATAATCCTAGGAAACAGAAGTGAGAGTGGAGAGAATGAGACAGGAAAGGAAGAAAAGCCAACAAATGGTATATTATTTTGCAGGCTGTTGCTGAGAACAATTGGTACTTAATTCCACTCGTGCATTCTGAAAGAATCTTGTAGAATATTTAGAATCGTTTTGCTGAAGAATATGAGGCTAGTCGATTTACATAAAAACGACTGTACAACACTGTCTGAAGGTTGTGCCCTTGGTTGTTAATACTTTTTATGTTTACTAAGCATCTCCTGATCGACTTCCAAGACTTCAGAAAAAGCCCTGAGGCAGAAAAGCAGAGAGATGCCATATTTGGGGAGAGGCACTGACAACATGCGTGGAATTATTTACCTCAGCTGAACTGCAATAAGATGGACGGACTGAGTGGGATGTGGCTTTGGACATCACAAACATCTGTTACACCTACATTTATAATTGAAGGATGTGCTATGTTTCACTTGTTGGATAGGATGGAATTCATTTTTCATCCAGGCTAACCCACTGTTTTTGGCAACCCACTGTTACCAGACAGGGGCCTGGCCCTGAGTGGGTCTGCCTAGGGACAGCTGTAGCGTGTGGGTTCGTGACTACGTGTAGGAAAGATTTCACAACAAGAGTCCAGGTACCTATGAGGATCCATTTATTATAGCTGGGGATGGTGAAACAAGGAAGGGCTTAGCACAGAAGAAGCAACAGGAGAGCCTAGGCTGGGCTGCCTTATGTCACGGGAAAGTCACAGAAAAGGGGGCTTTGGGGACAGGTTCCGGGGATTAGCCTGGGACAAGCTGCACATTGCCTGAGAGTTTAGGAGACATGTGCCTGTGAAGAAAGAAGTGGGGGAAGACGAAGGGAATGGTGAGGGCTACTCCCCAGAAGGAGAGCATGTGCACTGGGCCCTTTTTCTTGAGGCTCTCTTCTCTCTCTTGCAGGCGGGAATCTTAGGGGAAGTCTCAGGGGAGGGTTTCAGTAGAATATTCATCAGTTCTCCAGCTGTGATTGGTCAGTAATAGGGCAGAGGGATTTTTAGTCATTGCAGTTGGTTCTGGCCATTGCCCACCTGGTTTTGCTGCTTTTCTGGGCCTGGAGCTGAAATATAACTGTGGCCTCTATGTTATATCTTAGATGTTATCATCAGGGAGGAAAGGCTAGGGGAGAAGAAGGTATCCTGGGGGCGAGGTCCTTGTTTTCCCAGTTTTGCCCCTGCCAGGCACTGGGAGCCTTCCAGCCCCCGTGACCATCTATCTGCACCTGGTTGTAGATTACTCAGCCATTGCGTCCAGCTGTCTTCTCAGTTTCCCTATTCCACTTGCCCAGGAATTTTCCCAGCTTCTAACGGTCCTGTCTCACCATGAGCCCCATGTTAAAACATCAACAACAACAAAAACCCTGATCTAGAGGTTCAGTAAACCTGTATCCTCTTTCCAGGCATAAGGAAGGCTCACTTTCCAAATTCCATTGCAGTTTAATTGGCTGTATGACTGAGCTTGAGACAGTGGCTAGGGGACAGAGGTAAAGTATATAACTTTCAGCTCTGACCCCTAAAATTACCCCACTCTTTGCTCATCAGCCAAAAGAGAACTCAGTGGAAAGATGATGGGAGTCATGCAATGGAAAGAACTTGAATCCTTGAATTGTTGCTTGGAAGAGAGCAGCCCAGGCCAGTCATCTAACTCCTATCAAACAGCGACTTGAGTGAGAAATAAGCGGGGGGTGTGTGTGTGTGTGTAAGTGTGTGTGCATGTGTGTGTGTGTGTTGGGTTGCTGATTTTAGCAGTTGGTGTTAATTTCTTACATGAGACCTATACTTTTTGATTTTCACTACACTAGGGTCATTGAAGAAAGTATTAGTTATCATCTCTTTATGTTATAGGCAGATGTGTGATGATATTGTAATTAGCAGAATCATGTTTGTGGTTTGCTTTTATCCTTTTAGGGACTGGGGAAGAGGGGAGCTCAAAGCAGAGGTATCATTATTTTTAGATAACTGATTGGTTTATTCATAGTTAGGGAGAATTGCCCACTGCTATCTTATACTTGCTGAACACAATTTGAGGGAGAAATTTTTTTTTCACAATCCTAAGATAATAAACACAAGAGAAAGAACCAGCATGAAAAACTGCCTGCTTTCTCCTTTATCATGAGGGGACAAGAAAATATCCAGGGCATAATGAACACAAATCAATGAAAGACAGCAGATAATCACTTGGATGGTAGATGAGGAAAAAAGAAGCTTGCCTAGTGTTTAATAATATGCCTCATCGTTTTTAGACGAGCAGAAGGATGGTATCTGTTCTGTGTCAGAGACGGACTGTGACAAAGAAGTAAGAATACTCCCTCTTGTGGTTATTGAGAAAAATCATCTCAGCTCTGATTGCATATTGAGAAAATGGAAATTCTGTAAAATAGGAAATCTTTAAGATCACTTCAGTGGATAATTGGAACCTACCCTTTTCTCTCTGACTTGGCTCCGTGAAGCTAAGCAGCCACTGTAGGCAGTGTGGGTGTCCATCTCCAGAGCACTGGTGAGCGTGTCCTGCTAACGTCAGGGAGGGACTGAGCCTGTGACAGATGAGATGACTCTTGAACCTCAACTGGAAGAACCGCATTCCACTTGGATTTTTTTCCCCCCAGAAAGGTTAAAGAAATGGTACTTGTCACTAAATGTCTTTTTCTTTAACTTGCAACTGGTTCCCGAATGTGGCCATATGTTTCCTCCCGGGGAAGCTTTGAGTCAAAAGGAGTGAATTCAGTGCTAGGACAAGTCTCCTCCAAAACACATCTCTTGTTATTTTGTGGGGCGGGTGGAAATGCACTTCTCAGATGCATGTTTTCCCCCTATTTGGATGGAATCTTATTTAGCAGCTTTGTCTTCCTCAGGAGATAAATGGATGCACAATGCTAGAAACAGGAAATTTACTCATTTCTTAAGGTGTAAAATAAGGGTGGCCCGCAGATGGGAGACAGCGTACATCCCATATCAACAGTGGTTTGATGTGAACTTATCATTTGCTTTCTCATAATTTATGCCCCCTGCCTTTTGCTCCTAATGTTTCATCACTAGAAACGTGGAATCTTCCAGTTCTGAGGAGGGTCGACATCAGTGCAGGAAACCAGTATCTGTTTCTCTCTCTTGCTGGTTTTCCAGTTAGGTTGTACGTATTGTTCTGGTTTGCCCAGAGAAGTCCTGGTTTACACTGCTGTCCCTGTGCCCCATTTGGTTTAGGATTTATTCCTTTTTCACTTTTTTGCCCAGTGGAAATTTTAACCATTTCAATCTCATTAGTCTCGCAGTGTAACTATAAGAACACTGGAGGCCATTTTAAATTTTTAAAGATTTAAATATTACATTGAATAGTACATTCTTTAGGAAAATAATTGTGACATGACATTGGAAGCAAAGAAACTGGTTGTAGTACGTGAATTGTAACAGAAAGAAACTGCCTTGGACTGAATGGAACACATCGCTTTTACTTACATTCCATTGGAGAGACAGGTCACACGGTCCTCAAGATGCACAGCTGCTGGGAGGCGTAGTTTAGCCATTGGCCCAGAAATGGGAAGTTGGTTTAGGAAACATCTACTCAGTCTCTGTCACATTATTTTATTTTATTTTATTTTATTTATTTTTTAAACACACACATTTAACTTTATCATTGTCATTTAAAGCTGGGTTTTATAAAACACAAAAAGACATTTTTAAGAATTCTCTATCACCAAAATTTAAACAAGAGAAATAGCAATGGCTTTGTAAGTGTAAATTATATACACTAAATCAAATAATTACAGGTTTTTTTCAATATGGAAACTGTACAAATGAAATAAATGGCAAAAGGACCTAATAGCAGTATTTTGTTGTTGGGGCTTATCAGTTACTTTAGGACCTAAATAGAAATTCTGAATCATCGGACTTCTTCTGCTGTGTTTGATTGATGTTAACCTTTATTCTGACCCAAGCTACTTAACCAGAAGGTATGATTAAAAAGGCATTCAGCTTCACAGCAAAAGTCTTCCCGTCTAGTCACCACCTTCAAAGGAAAGGACCTGGCAGAGCCGATATCATCAGTGGCTCCCTTTTGAACAATATGCAAAAAATTATGTCTACTCTGGGAAGTCAAACAGGTACCAAAAAATGGAACAATTATGCACAGTTCAGTAAAATGGTAAGTTTTTCTCATCTAAAAACCAATCAATGAAATACACCACAAACTATAGCTGGCTTGGTTTCAAGGAAACACGTCTGAGAATCCCGTTCTTGTCCTCCGCCCACCTTCAGTGGGGGACGGGGATTCTGTAGGCCACCGAGCTGGTCACTCTGCGGATGGAAGTAGTGAAGGAACGCAGACCTACTTGCTCGGAATGGGTGATGAACTGTGGTCCGAACTCTTCCCACTTTTCAGGCCCAACCAGATCTTTGTATAGATCAGCAGATCAAAGGAACGGGGAACTTCCAGCAGTGGCAGAAACGTCCTGGTGGCTGCGATCTGTCTGATCACTGAGCGGATCTCATCTTGGATCGCTTTCTGAGACTTCCCTCTGGGTGTGCTGTCGTCTTTGTCTTTGGCAGTTTTGTCACATTCAGTATCAAACTGCCATCTTTCAAGGACCTCACCACTTTCAATACTCGAGATGACTACCACCAGTTTCTGAACTGAACACTTGTACAACCAATCTTTTAGTTGTTCCACCACATTATTTAGGTATTTCATGAGCTCAGGATCAGTAGTTACAAGCAAGGTGAGTCCATATTTTCTGCACTCGAGTAAAGGTTTCAGAGGGATAAATGCCACACTGATATAAAATGCTGTTGATGCCAAATGAGAAGAACTCGGCCACGATTTCGGCACTCCCGAGCAGGGTGATGCCCTGCTCCCAGGAGAGCCCCCATGCCATGGCCAGGCCCAAGCATGGCCCTAGCACTGGCGACCGCAAGGCTCCCCTCTGTCACATTGTTTTAGAACAAAAATTCCTTATGGTCACCCCGACAAAAAGGGGCAGAATTAAACATCAAACTTGAGCCTACTTGACTTCAAATCTCAGCATTTACCATTGTAGAGGCCCAGAATGAGTCACCCCAACATTTTCCTGTGGGGTATGTGGATTATTTTTAGCTAAAGGCAACTGAGACCCTTCGGACTTAAGAGAAACTTCTGCCTCCCACCCCGTTAACTATGTAAAAGAACTTAAATTAGGGACCTTCCCATAATTAGAGATGATCAGAGATAACATTTTTGACCTGTCTGTGTGGTAGGCAGGACAACTATTAATTACTGAACATCTGCTTTTCTTAATCGTCCTGTCCTCTCCTCTGAAGCTCCGAGGTGCCTTACCTCATCCTTAGCTCAGAATGCTGTATACACTTCATGTCAACTCTCCTTCCCTGAACCTCTCAGGTATGTGGCGCCGGACTCACTCATGTATCCGGGGCTTCTAGATGTACATATGTAATTAAATTTGGTTATTTTCCCTTCTTAATCTTTTCATGTAGATTTAATTATTAGACTAGTTGAAAGAACTTTGAGCTAGAGGACAGTTTCTTCCTGCACCACACCGTCACATCCAAAATCTCTCTGTAGTTTCCAGAAATCACACTTTATAGCACTGTTTATATCCTTCTTTATGATCGAAAGAAGCCAAGATTTAAGTGATTGAGGTACTTCTCATTTTACCTGAGTTATAATACTAGCATATGTTATTTGGAACCCATGACTAAACATACTTATTGAAAGGATTTATATATAGAAAGAATTTATATATATTTATATACTTGTCTGCCAATAATTTAGATTTGATTTGAATTTCCTTGTTGTAAAAGCCCATTTTTTACCTTAATTATACACAGACAGAAAATAGCCTTTCCTTCTCATTATGTATCCATCTATTTTATTTTATTTTATTTTATTTTATTTTATTTTATTTTTTGACTTGAGACATGGAGTTAGAAATAAAATACAGGAGATTTTATCAATTCTTTGTCTTGAGCAGAAATACATAACCTGGTTCTTACTCAGAGCTTTTCATTAATTTCTGGGGTGAGTATACTATACACATAAATAATATTAAGGCTCATAGAAGGAAAATAAAATTCTGAAGTCAAATTACTTGTTGTCTTTGCTGGTTTATTTTACCAACTGTTGACTGGTTGGTTTAATAGAACAGCTCCATTAAAAAAAAATTGACCAATTGACCACTGGGGTTTTGGCTACAAGTCAAATAAAAGTGAAAATTTTTGATGCTGTTCAGAATCTTCCATCTTCCTGGACAACAAAGGCTTTCACAATGAATGTACCAATCCACTTTGCTGTTTTCCCATTTTCTCTTCAGAAGTCAAGGCCTGTAACAGATTTTTTTTTTTTTTTTTTTTTTGGTCAGACAATGAATAGAATTTTGTGGATCTTAGACTTTGAAAATAAAAACATAACAGGACACATATTACATAACTTGCAAAGTAGTAGTCTGCTGTGCTTTTCGGAGTTACATTTTGCCAGGGATGATCTTACCTGACACCCGTTTACAAGTAAAGTTGGAAAAATCAAAGATTGGTTGGTGGCCTCTTGCTCTTTCCCTTACTTTTCTGTCTACCTCCTTTACCATTCAGCTGGGGCTCACAGTAGGGCAGTCTGCGTGTTTAGAGCAAACTGGATGGAAACAGTGAAAAGAGAGGACAAAATTATTCCTTCCTACAATGCTAACTCTGTTCTTCGTTTGATTCTGTTAGTCTCTATTGTATACTTAGAAAAATGAGGCCTAATTTTTTACTTGATTCTGGCCTTCTTGCAGGAAAACCCTATTTCTTTCTTTCCTTATCTTTCCAGGAAATATGTTCGATTAATTGTTAGTTTGCCCTCAGCCCTTCCAAGCGCAAAGACTCTGAGGCTTACCCCTTGAAGAAGCATCTAAACTAGAGAATCATAAATCCCCGTTTGTCTCATGCTGCAAGTCATACATTTAGCTGCTCAACAAGAAACATGGTCTCTCTGTTCCGCAGAGAGCAGCAGCTCAGGGTGCCCCACGTTCTGACGGGCGCAGAGCTGAGAGATTCCATGTCAATAAGAAGTAAATGCAGCAGCAGAACAGGCTGTGGACGCGACTAGAATTCAGACATGTCTGGACAAGCCTGATGTACTGGTAAGGCCATCTCCACAATAGACTTGCTTTTCTGATGGGCTAAGGAGATTTTTGAGAAAGCTTTGTCCTAAGAGAGTATTTTGATCCCATAAACAAAGCTTTCGTTGTTTAGGTGGATGGGCGATTCTGAACAGCATCCAAAAGTTTCACTTTCAGCCCTGCCCAGTGTGGCTCAGTTAGTTGGGTGTTGTCTGACAGAGTGAAAGGTCACTGGTTCAATCCCCTTAACTGATTTGCCCACTTAAGGCAAATACCCAGGTTGTGGGTTTGGTCCCACGGTCAGAGCACATTAGAGAGGCAACTGTTTTTCTCCCTCTCTCTCCCTCTGCCTCTCTCTAAAAAAATAAACGTATGTATATTTTTTAAAAGTTTTACTTTCATTAAACTTGTAGCCAAAATCCCATTGGATTCAGGTTTAAATCCTGTGAAAGCAATAGGTTTGTACTTTAAAAAACCTGATTTTTCTAAAAACTCAAGTATAGGCACACAAACTGTGCTGCATCGGGGCTCTGTAAACCAGGGGGTGGCAGAGGTGAGAGCTCTGCCTTGCCCTGTGGTAACTGTGATAGACAAGATTCTAAAAATGCCTCCCTCAACCTCGTCCACACCCTCAAGACTTCTCACCCATGATTACTTATTCAAGCACTAATCTAGCTACTTCTTTGAAGGGGTTTTGCAGATAAGATTGAAGTCCCAAGTCAGTTGAACTTAAAGTGGGGATATTACCCAGGTGGGCCTGGTCGTATGAGGTGAGCCCTCTTAAGGCAGAGAGTTTCTGTAGGCAGGAGCAGAGGAGGAAATCAGAGATTCAGAGCACAAGGGCGGGTATTGACGCACCATTGCTGGATTGAAGAGGGAGAGGACCTTGTGCCGGGGAGTGGAGGATCTAAGTGGCCCCTTGTTGAAAGCTAACAAAGAAACTTGGACCTCAGTCCATATTTGGCCAACGACCTGAGTGAATTTGGAAACAGATTCTTTCCTGGGTCTTCCAGATAAAAGCCCAGTCTAGGGTACACCTTGTTTTCAGCCTGTGCGACCCTAAATAGAGAACCCGGTTGAGCCATGCCAGATTTGGGAGCTACAGATGTTTGAGATGAATAATTTGTATTGTTTTAAGTCACTACCTTTATGGTAGTTTGCTGTGCAGCAATAGAAAACTAATGCAGTGACAGAGTACGATGAGGCTCGTATTTCATGGAACCGGCCTGGGTGTGGTGGGAGGCCCAAGGCCCCGTAGAGCTGGTGGAACACAGTGGAGGTCCGTGGTGAATAGTGGAACACGGAAGGACTTGGTGAGTGCTTGTGGAACGTCCGGTAGGAGCTCCCAGAAGTTTTCCTGGGTGGGGGAAACAACCAGTAATATTGGGATTGTTAATGAGCCACTAGAACTTACATGCTAACGAAGCCCGGGGCAATCGCTTGTACAAATCTCCAAAAAGTCCGGGTATGTTCAGTCTCCAGCACACACTTCATTTACCAAAATGGATACAGTTGGTTTTGGTTTTGTTTTCTGATTTACTCTCCCACTCCTAAATTTTCTTGCTTTTCTTGTGCCCTGATCTCTCATAGTACATGACAAGAGATGGACTTAGTAAATATCCCCTTGGATAATAAAAACAAAAAATATCTTGTTTTATTATTATATTTTTTCATTAAGTCTTTGCTACTGAGATAAAATAGCAACTCATTCTTGAGAGATAGGTAATCTTTTCCAGTATACTTAGGTGCCTTTCTCAAAAACTTTAAAAAATACCGAGAGCAAACATCTTTTATTGGTGTTTTTTGGGTAACTCCAAAAAGCAGGACAGAGCACTACTAATACTACTGCAAAGGAAGTTTGATCAAAATAGAGGGTGTGGACTTTTCATTTTCAAAGCTAAGATGAAGATTAGTGTTAGACATGTAGTATAATTGCATTGTAATTTTATAAAGATGTTATTTGGAGACAATT
Organism: Desmodus rotundus; assembly: GCF_022682495.2. Lineage (NCBI taxonomy): Eukaryota > Metazoa > Chordata > Mammalia > Chiroptera > Phyllostomidae > Desmodus > Desmodus rotundus. Next base: position 85,605,163 of record NC_071388.1, on the reverse strand, counting down.
ATCTATAGGTATCTTGCATTTCTGCATGTCTTCTGAGCAGATACACTGGCAGCTTCTGTTCTAAAATATATTTTCAAGTATATTTGTATGGCAAACAGCTTTGGAAGGTAAAGATAGCATCTCTCTCTGAAGCAAAGAGCAGATTTATTTGCCATCCAGGATTACAAAGATAATGTCTCTTTCTGGAGCAAAGTTTGGGCAGATTTGCTGGCAGTCTTCTTTTAGAAACTCTCTTTCCTAAGCTCAGGGCATTTCGGCTGTGATACGAATTCCGTGTGCGCCAGGTGATGAGTTTGTCTTCATTTGCCTGATGATAGACAGCATAAAGTCCTGGATGCCAGAACCCTTCTGCTTTGGGCACATCAGGGAGTTGGTCATCCCAGTGAGCTGTGTCACCCCTGTCAAATTTAGCAGACAGAGAACCATCATGAACTTGAAGCTCATGCTGCCACCATATTGGGATAAAGTCCTTTGATTCTGACTCAGGAATCTTTGATGGGCACTGTTAAAACTGTGGTAGGCGAACTTGCTAGGTACCCAGTTCAGTAAAATATCAGACCCTTCAGAGTTCTTAACAAATATGTCTCATAATTGCTGGAATTGTAGTAGGAAAAAAGAGTCTATTATAGATTGGGGAAATGAAGTAAGCCCATAAACTTCCTCTAAAGTTTTCCAAAAAAGCTGTTTTATGAAATGAGTAATTCAAAAGCACTAGCTTATGAGAGTGATTTTGTAAGAACTTGTGTTATTTCTTTTCCTTTGCAATTTTTTTTCTGTTACTCATAGGCTATTTAGAAGTGTATTTCTTTATTTCCAAACATTTAGGATTTTTTCTAGTTATCTTTATGTCACTATTGTTTAGTTTAATTTTACTCTGCTCAGGGAACATACTCTATAATTTCAAGTTTGAAATGTTTAAAGATTTGGTTTGGTGTATTTTGGAAAATGTCTAAGTGCATTCGAAAAATGTTGTATTCGGCAGTTGTTGATTGTAGGGCTGTCAATTAGGTTAAGGTGGTTCATTACATTGTATAAATCTTCTATATTCTTACTGATTTTTTGTCTGCTTATTCTGTTAGTAATTGTAACATTTCCAAAAATGATTGTGGATTTGTCTGTTTAGTCTTTATGTGTTAGGTGGTACAGGTTTAGGAATGTTTTATCTTCCTATTTAATGGACTCCCTTATCACTGTGAGATATCACTCTATTGTCTAGTAATACAGGAGTACCTCAAAGATGTTGCACGCTCGGCTCCAGACCTCTGAAATAAAATTAACGTTGCAATAAAGTGAGTCACATGAATTGTTTGGTTTCCTAGTGCATATAAAAGTTATGTTTATACTGTACTGTACTCTGTTAAGTGTGCAATAGAATTGTGTCTAAAAAAAGTGTACATCCCTTAACTAAAAGATAACTTATTGCTAAAACATGCTAACCATCATGTAAGCCTTCAGGGAGGAATCTTTTTGGTGGTGGCGTGCCTAGCCTTGGTTGAAAATGACACAATTTTTCAATCTGTAAAAAACACAATATCTAAGATGTGTAATAAAGCAAAGAGCAATAAAATGAAGTTTGTCTGTACTTCAAGTCTACTTTGCTTGGCATTAATAAAGCTATGCTAGCTTTTGTTTAGATTTCACCTGGTATAATTTTTTTTGTTATTTTTATTTTTTAGTTTTTCTGTGTCCTTATATTTAATGTATTTCTCTTATAAATAGCATATAGCTGGATCTTATTTGTTTTGTGTTTTTAAAGATTCAGTCTTTGCCTTTTCATTGACGTCTGGTCCATGTCCATGTAACTACTGACATAGCTGGTGTTACAGACTCAATGTGTGTGTCCTCCAAAACTCCTATGTTGAAGCCCTACCCCCAGTGTGGCAGTATGTGAGAGGTGACTAGAACTAGACAAGGTCCTGACCGTGGAGCCCTCTTGAATGGGATCAATGCCCTTCAAGTGGGAGCTTGCCTTCCCCTCTGCTCTCTGTCCTGTAGTGATCCAATAAGAAATCAATATTCTGCAGCCTGTCGAAGGGCGCTCACCAGAACTCAGCTGTGCTAGCACTCTGGTCTTGGACTTGCAGTCTCTAGAACTGTAAGAAATAAATTTCTGTTGTTTATGAGCCATCCGGTTTAAGGTATTTTGTTATAGCAGCCCAAACTAACTAAAACAGTTGGGTTTACGTCCACCAACATATCATTTATTTCCATCTGTTCTTTGGTCTTTTGTTTTTTTCCTTGAATTATTTTATTTTTGTTTTTAAAAGATTTTAGTTATTTAATTTTAGAGAGGGAAGGGATGGAGAGAGAGAGGGAGAGAAACATCAATGTGTGGTTTCCCCTCGTGTGTCCCTCACTGGGACCTGGCTGGCAACCCAGGCACGTGCCCTGCCTGGGAATGGAACCCGCAACCTTTTGCTTTGCAGGCCAGCACTCAATCCATGGATTCACACCAGCCAGGGCTCTTGAATCATTTTAGATCAATCAGGTGCTGTTTATTCCATTTTCTCTCTACAGGATTTTTAGTTATATATTTTAAAAATTGTCTTTTGGTGTTTTCCATGTAAATACAATATATATTCATATCTTATTGTCTGCTTTAAAGTAGTGACTTTACCAGTGACTGACCAGTGTAAGAACACTTCAACAGCTTAATTCCATTTACCTACCTGCCACTATTTGGGCTAGTGTTACTGTATATATTAGCACCATGAGACATGAACATGAGTTGAGGGGAATTTGCAGGTTTTTGGATCTTTTTCTCAATTCCTTTCCTGTCTGGAACTTCGATGCTCAGTTCCAAGCCGCTCTGGCCATTTGTGAACTCAGACCCTTTCCCTTCAGTCCTATCAGACTATCCCTTCCTGTCTGAGCTCTATTCCCTGCCTTGCAATTTGAAAAGTGCCCTCGGAAAAAAAGCCATGGCACGAATGTAGAGCCCACCATATGAGCTTCCCTGCTCTGAGGGCCTCGGAGAGTCCCGCATGGGCTGGTTTCTGGCCAATGCCATCAAACAGTTGATTTATGTAAGTCATCCAGATTTTATTGTTGTTTTTGGCAGAAGGGTACTTCAATACCAGGTTCTTTATCATGCATGGTTGAGACTGGAAATCCCTTAGAACATTTTTACAAGCAGAATTTCTCCTCGTGTAATAGCTGATATACCAGTGGTAGTATTCATGCAGATACAAGATCATTTCCTTTTATTTATGTTTTCAAAAAATGAAATGATTCCCTAGAACCCTCTGATGTTGAAGAATTATTATTTTTTGATATAATCATGACCTCATGGATTTAGATATATTTACTGTGATCAATCCATTATAGACATTATTCTTAGTGATGCCCAAATTTTCCCAGTTTTGACTGTTGGGAGCCTCTTTAAGTTAGCTCCTGAGTCCTTTTAACCTGACCCTGGTGGTCTTTGAGACCTTCCTTGTAATATGTATGATAAGCTATTCCAGGATCACCTAGCATATTTTTCCCTCCTGGAGGGACGGAACCCATGAGCAGACAGTCAAGGGTAGGTTGTGTTCTCCTGGCACTCACTGCCAAGCTTCAGTTAAAGGAAGGAGGCGAAGAAGCGAACCAGAGGAGAAGTTGAAGATAGAGGTGATATTGCTGATGACAATGCATGATTTCTGGAGGACACAGAGAAAGATTGTTAGAGGCAGGAAAAATATAAGCGATTGGGTAAACCCAGTATGTGAAAGGAGGAAAGGACATGGAGAATAGAAGCCTGTGAATACTGATGTGTGTTGTATGTTAAGCCACTTAATAAATGTGTGCTTATTTTTTGACCTGAAAAACTTTACTCTATTAAAAACCACCATCAAACAAGATGCTTTTCGTCAGTGGTTGCATAGACTCAAGTACAGGACTTGATTGCTTGAGGGTATTTGTTGGCTGTGCCTTTGTTTTGATCAAAGATTTATCTGGAAGATATTTTTCTACAGAGCTCAGTATATGTGAATATTTCCTCCTTTTAATTATCCTCGTAAAGTGATTCCCTTTGAATAGTGGGAAGAATTGTCAACACTTGTGAGCAATAATGGCGCTCTTATCAACACTAACGTCACAGGATGATCTGATCATAAATTTCCAATTGGGCAGGTCATGGGGTATAGTCAGAGCCCGGGCCTATGAAGGGTTTGTTTTTGCCAAAAGCAAGCCCTGCCCATCATTCTTGTTTATCTAGGTTAACACACCTTTGAAATGCCAGGATGATTCTTTTGCAGACCCCTTCTAGGTGTAACCACCCTCAAAGGAATGCATAATCTTGTTAACTAGACTGCAATCCAGTCACATTTTCCTGCCTTGCTTTCTCCCACCTTTCTGTGCTCTTCCTTCTTTTTCCTTCTTAATTTCAAATGCCTAAAAGAAACTTTGAAATTGTCATTCTCTGGAGAATCTGAGATCTAGTTTCCAGGCAATTGTTATCAGTTTGTGCTCAAACTCTTATAAAAATTCCCTACAGGTTTGGATGTTTCTTATGTCCACAGTGTGTAAGCTATTTATTTATATTTTCTTGTTGAGTTGGTGGATTTTAGAGAAATTCCAGGGATAGACAACATAGCTATTTGAAATGTTATCTTCCCGGGCAGAAATCTCCTGGAAAAGTAAAGCAATGCTAATGACATTAACAGTACACTCTGTGTGTGTGTGTGTATGTGTGTGTGTTCCATGGTTTTCATGCTCACTGCCATAGATGTGACAACAATTCTGATTTCAAAAATTTCATGATGTCTAGTGACAGAGATAAGTAAGCTGTAGAAAATATTTAGGATAAATAATAAGTGCTTTAAGAAGCTATGCTTGAGCAGCAGGGAGCACCATGGGCTTCACTGAAGAAATGATCCTCAAGCCTTCTGGAGCTCACCCACAGTGAAGGGCTCTATCTTAGGCCTTTTTGCCATGAAATGGAGTTTGTACTTTATACCAGAAAGAGAAAGTAACCATTGGTTGAAATTAGGTATAGGCAAGAAATTTGTTTAGTAGAATATAACCAAAACATTTAAAACAATTAGGTATGAATGATTAGGAAAAAGGACAGGTGAAATATGCTTCCCAGGCCTCTGGTTTGATAACTAGCTGAATAATTAGAGTGGAATAGGAGGGAGTGGAAATGAGCAGGCATTGGGGAATGTCAATATGATGAATTTGATATTTATATATCTCTGTTAACATATTTATCTATAATTGTGAGTGAGTGTATCTCTCATGGTATTTTTTAACCTTATATGTCTCTTAGGATAACCTCTTTACTTTTCACAGATAATGAAATGTATTCCCATGCTTTTATTAAGAAACATTTATCTTGTCTTGCTGCCCTTTCAGATGTTTACTTGTTCTGCAAGCTTTCATGTTTTCTTGAATAATGTTATGTACCCAGTGGATATGTTTATGATAAAAAGTCACACATAAGGCTTTTTCTCATACAGATAATATTAGTCGCTTCAAGAAAATGTCATCACACAAATGTAGGCCAGATTGAAAGTTAGCAGGATACGCCTTGCTGGTTGTAGCCAATAATGGGTTCAGTACTTGTCACCTGATTTAGACTTCAAGGGGAGTTGACTGAAAATCCTCGAGGAACACACCGGCAGCATGCAGGCAGACAGACAGACGGGAGAAAGGCAGCAGACAGTGTCAGAATGGAAAAGTTTGGGAGGCTGCTCTCTGCCACAGTTCTGGCTTCCATGAGAGTCTGGCAAATTAACTGACTTTTCAATCACCTTGTTACTTATTTTATGTGTAATTTTAAAATGGAAATGTTCACACCGTTGTAAGCACAAATGTTGAGAGACACATGGATCTGAATTATTTTATTTAACCAAGTCCCCCGTCTCGGTAGGAGGTAGAACAGTGTTATGGAGTCGTGAAGCATTATCTCAGTGTCTCCCATTTCTCTCTTTCTGCCTCAGATTAAATCACATCCCGGTCTCTAGGCTTCCTTCAGTGAGATACATTTCAAATTCTGCTAGAAAGAACTTTAGATGCCATTCAACCAGCCTTAACAATAGGCATCTCGTTACATTAAACAAGGAGGCCATTAGACTGAGGTGGCTCTAATGCCCGATGGTGGCCTATGTAAGCACCGAAATCTAAGCCTGTAATAGCCTCGAGGTTATGAAATCAAATGCTAAGGACAACCTATCACAACCAGTCCCCTAGGCTTTAAACTACAGCTAATCCAGTAGTTTCCTTTCTTTGCTTGCGCCCTCTATATAAGTCTTCCCAGGCCCCTGTCAGCGGTGTGCTCCTGAGCACTTCCGGTTTGATGCTACCTGTTTCCAGTTGATAAATGTTCAAATAAACTCTTACATTTTTAAATATAACTCACTATCTTTTAACAACATTCTTTGGGTCAGTTTGTACTTTGATCAGACATCTATCTTTTGTTTTTAACTTTAATATGGGATAATGTTTTTGAAATTTGTTTCCAAAAGGCTTGAAAAAGTCCAAATACCTTGGCATTTCAAGTTTTCCATGACCTGGTTGCAAATTTATTATCAGCCACTCCTCCCTCCACCCATCACGGACCACTCCATGTGTCTTGCTCATGCCCTTTCATTTCCCTGTGGGCTGGCTGTCTATGACTAGAGTGTAGGCACCACGGGGGCTGATTTCCAGGAATTACAGCAATGGGAAGATTTTGAAATGAATGAATCATTCACGAGTCATCCATTAATTTGCTTACCTCCTCCTCAATCTCTGTGTATCTAAATTCTGTGCTTACTTTAAGGCTCCGTTCAAGTAACACTTTTCCGAGGTAACACAGATCCCGTCACATAGAAAACTATATATTCTGAATTCTCATATTTTATTTATGCCTCTTTTGTGGTACTTTTTAAAATTCTTTACATAGTCTCTAGAATGAAGTCTATATTATACTTATTATACTTAAACTATATTATACTTATTAGTATATAAGTATACTTATATACTTATACTATATTTCCCTAGACCTTAGACTCATGCTACCCTAGACTTAGCACATAGTATGCACTTAATGTTCTTTGACTAATGACCTTTAATAATTCATAATTAAAGTTAAAAGAGAACTAGGAAGTGGTCATTGCACAGATTCTTAAATCCCTAGTATGGGTTTTATGCAAACATATATATGTATCTTTTTTATTTAAAAAATCAGTGAAAATAAAGTTATAGCCAAGTTTGCAATTGTCATTTCAATGATTAACAACTTTAATGATGATGATGATGATGATGATGATGATAATAAAAAATAGCCATGCTTCACAAAAACTGACTCTGTGCCAGGAAATGTAATCACTTTTAAGTATGTTTTCATGAATCTCCAAAACTGCCCTGTGAGGGACCATATCTATTTAACTAATGTGCAAATTTCGGCTGAGGCTGAGTTTTATTCTTGCTAAGTTTGTGAACTGAGGTTTAAAGGTTGAGCTGACTGACTCCAAAGCTCTAGGCCATCCCTCTTTCACTCTCTGGGTTCAGAAATACTTCTGGTTAAGTAAGTTAGATGTGCTGTGTGGTGTCCACAGTGGCCACAGAAATGTGACCAAGAAACCTAGGTGTCTGCAGTGACAGGCCTTAGCGTCCGTCACGGGGCTCAGATGACTGTATTGCTAACAAAGGAAAAAGGGACCCTTACTAAAACTTTTAAGCAAAGTCCCAGAGTTTAAGTTCACCCTGGTCACCCTTTTATATAATAATTGAATATTACAATCTGGAAACCGGTGGTGAAAGAGATTTGGGGGAGTATTCCTAACTGTGCTACCTGATTACAGTTTAAAGACCTGTATACGAGTATTCTGAGGCCCAGCAGGTCACAGGATTGCCTTCCTCTGTGCTGCCTCATTAACCTGACATCCCTTGCCTACTTTATGTCCAGCCATCCCTGCGATTGGCTAATTGTAATGTCTCTAGCATCCATGGAAGGTAAAACCATACAGGTACAAAACGAATTAAGTGCAAAATTGCAGGTTTTATTTCACAGCATTAGCAGACTTATGTCCTAATGATTTTCTTTTTTGTTAAAAAATATATAGTATGGCTACGTTAATGAAATTTTAATTTTGTAATCATGTAGTGGGTGTTCATTACGTTTTACCTGGGAACGGGAGAGCATTACCTTTCTTTCCATTCTTGTCCCTAACTGACAGACCCAGGAAACTAAGGGACCTTCTAGCTCTTTCGTGACTCTTCTTCCTGCTCTTCTACTCGGTTCCTGTTGGTAAGGAGATTTTCTGCCTCTCCATTTTAGCTCTTCTTTTAGTACCTCCCAGTAATAATAATTACTGAATGGAAATTATCTATTTTTTGTATAGTGACTTATATTTTACATATCCATTATCTTATTTTAGCCCAAAAGTAACGATCTACAGAAGGTATTTTTATCTCCCCTCTATAGATGAGGAAACAGGTCCTCTCCCTCTTGCATGTGAGAAAAAGAGCATTGGTAGGCCTGCCGCCATCAGAGCCATCAACTTCAAGACCGTGCCGTTGTAGCAGAGGGCCAGCAGTGAGCAAGCTGAACTCAGGTTCCTGTTCTTTGTTTTCTCTTGCGCTCATCCATAAGTACAGCACTGAGTGAGTAGCGTGGTGTTTGGGCTAGGACAGCAAGAACGCAGTCTTAACTCTGACACGTAGTAGCTGCATGTTGTTGGGCAAGTTACGTGACTGATCTGAGCTTCAAGTTCCTATCGTAGAAAGATGAGGATTATGATGATATTTATACCTATTTCAGTGAAATAATAGTTAAAAACTTTTAAATTTCCAGGCCATGGTTACTGTATTTACAGTTATCTATTCCAACTAGGTATGTTTTTCCAGTATTCATTCATTCCTTCAACAAATGTGTGTGTTCAAGATGCACTAAGCGTTGGGCAGTAAATCAGACACACGCAGTCCTTGCCCTCAGCAGGGTGTACGTAGCAGAATGCCCAAGTTCATTGGGACATCAGAATGTACATCCACGAGAGAGTATCTAAGAATATTCTGGTGTTAGGAGGCCAGGATTTTGGTGAGGAGCTGAAGAGACACGGGGCCGCAGTAAGGGAGAGGGACCGCCAGGCATGTGCCCTGCTGCCTTTAAGCCACGCCAAGGAAGTGTTTTAAGGTGGTGGCAGTGATCAATGGCATTAAATGCCTGCGGGAGTTAGAGAGATCTGGAAAATGAAACTGTAATTTTGGCAAAATGGGTATCATTGGGGTCTTTGAAAAAGGCAGCTTTAGTGAAAGGCAGGAGAACAGAAAATTACTACTTGGTACATGTACTTTTAGATCATGATTGCTAGAATTCTTATGTCCTGAAAGAGACTATTCATCTTTTGATAAAGTGGCTGACGTACTTAAATTGAGCATCTGTAGTACTGACATCGATGTACTTAGGCACCTTCTAGTGTTTACCACTACGTCAAAATGCCTGGGAATATATCTTTGAACTAGCCTATCCATTACTGGCTTTTTTTTTTTTTTATATATATACTTAACATTGAGTATGGCCTAATATTCAAGGACAAAAATTTATCATCCTATTTTCTTAATATCCAGCATTTCATGTTTGAATAAAAAACACAATGTTGGTCTGATAAGTTGTTCAATATTTTGAGTGTTTCCAGCTGTTTCAAGGAACTCATGTGCTACCATTTTAAGGCATCTTTTAATATGTGACATTGATTTTGATTTCTTGTAAAATAACCAGCAGACCAGTACATGTGAGTAAACCACTAAGTGAATTGGGTTTTCTTACCTTAAATATTAAAGTACACAATGACTTCTGGCATTTGATTTCTTGTTTGGGGAGAATGTTGAGAGTTTGTTTTTAAAAATTGATTTTAGAGAGAAAGGAAGGAATAGAGAGAGAGAGAGAGAGAGAGAGAGAGAGAGAGAGATTGATTGATTTGCGGTCCAAACATTCAGGCACTCATTGGTTGATTATTGTATGTGCCCTGACAGGGGATCGAACCCATAACCTTGGTGTATCAGGATGATACTCTAACTAACTGAGCTTCTCTGCCAGGGCTGAATATTGAAAGATTTGAGAGCTTTATGGTCAGGGCTCAGGTATCTAACTTGCAAGAGAATCACCATTCTGTTTGACACAAGACACAGGAACTCTCTCTGGAGGGGGTTATACATGATATTCTAGCCTAAATTGGTTTTTCAAATTGCTAGAGTCAAAGATAATACATTCAGAGAAATTGTGGCACTTCTTTTTAAAAAGTTTAAAATTTTGCTTCTATTAAATAATTGCCAAAAATAATATGTAATAAAATCTGTGATTGTAGTATGGGGAATACCTTGCATTTGACTGTAGTGATTTCTCTGTGTTGTTATAAGTACATGACATAAAAGAAATCTCATAGCTTAATTTTAGAAAACAAATTTAATGAAGATTTAGGGAACAGCCAGGATTGTTTTGCTTTGTTTTTAATTTAAGTGCAAGTATTTTGTAAGTGAATGAAGCAAGGATTTATTTTTCCATTAAAGCCTTATCTTAAATCTTCTTTATTAATATACAGAGATAGAAAATTGGTTTTATTGGTTACAAAAACAAATCTTTTCCACATTTGAATAGAAAAAAATGCTACTTGCTTATCATTTTGATTTGTAAAGAGACTTGTAAAACATGAATTTCACCAAGATTTTTTCCCTTGTGAAAGGCCCTTAGATGAGAACAGTTTATAAAGCTAGCGGCTGTCTTTATCTGCTTTCCTAGCCAAGTGTGATGATAACAAGCTTTTCGCCCAGGGTTGAGTTACCTGCCCCAGGTAGATGGACCATAAGCAATTTAGGCCATCGCTTCATTATGCGAGACAGAATATGTTATTAGATTCCTAATACCATTTTCACAGAACCTTTATTTAGAGCATCTGTAAGTGCTTGCCTGTCATTGAGTATTTGCCATGAGTCCATAGGGTGAATGCTGTGAAGCTATTTCCTTCGAATAAAAGCTGTTCATCAAACAGAGAAATCATAGCTATCATGTTTAAAAGTCTATGAGTAGATAGGAAAGGAGTAAGGCCTCTAGTTCGCACAATGTGCTGCTTCTTTATGTGGATTGCTTTGGGGAATAATATTTTTAAAAACACAGGTAGTATCTACAGAAGACAGCAAGAGCAGACCGTTTGCTTCTCGCTGCTCACATGTGCTAAGACTCTCAGGAAGATTTTCCCTGGGCGCATGAATCAGTTTAATAATGATTGCTGCCAGTTGGTGGCTAGACATCAGCCTGCCAGCCTCCTCAACAGTGTCGCCATCTGCTATTCGGATTCACAGTGTGCTGCTGCTATGCACCACCTCATTAAGAACGGGACCCTTGTGAGCCATAGACAGTGGCTTATTCAAGTGAGCTGAAGCGAGCTCCTCCCAGGCCGCATCAGTAGAGGCTGCACAAATCTCATGTTATTTGGAAATTGCTCTGTTCTGATCCTGCAGCCTGAGTTCCCTGTCTCTGGTCATTTAGGTGTTATTCTGTCAAGCCAGCTCCTTGGTTCCAAGTAGTATTAAAATATAAAAATGCTTATTTCAAACATTTGTAAAAAGGATTTATTTCATGATTTTTGGTAATACAGTTATACCTTGAAATGATATTTGTCACTGGCTTCCCAAACATAAATATTTTAGTAAGTTAAGTGTATTATAACTCATTAGACTTTTGGGGGGTGTTTTCTAGTTCTGAAATTTTTCAGTTTTGTAAATATTCTACTGCCTAGTTTTTATTTCTTAGAAACTGGTTTTCAAAGGTCTTCCTTATGCTTTTTCCTTTTCTTCTTTCACTAAACATCCAAAGACAACTGTGAAGGCAAAATATTTGCCTTTGTCAGACAGAAATGATTTCATTTTTTACACCATTGACCATACCTTAGAGATTTAAGCATTTTTAGAGGAAAAATTTATTTGTGTAGATCAAATCATATTTAGAGTTTCTCTATCTACCTCAATAGATAATGGATTCTGTTGTATTTTAAGAATTAGACCTCAAAAATTATCTCTCAAAATTGGGTTGGTTTCAAGTTTCACAGGAATTCATAGGCTGGTGTTCAAGTCTCAGGCACCTCTTCCCACTCCCCACGCAAGTACTCACCCAGTTCTCACACCTGCATCCAAACATGTGTTTCTTAAACATGCTTGGTAGGGATTCTGCAAAGAAAGGCTTTGGTGGGCAAATAGAGTTGGGAAAAGAGACATCTCAGACCAGGTTCTCTGGGACTCTGAGATGTAATTAAACCTGCAAGGAGTTTATTAAGTAGAGCTCTTGGGACCAACACTTGATTAGATAAAGGGAGAAGCTGATTTGTAATGCAGGTCCAACAAGCAGCCGTGGCCAACACCATGGTGAGCTCTGGAGCTGGAATAACCTTCAGAGTGGTCCCGAGATGGGCAGGAGAACAACTCTGGGCCTTGCAGGGACAGACCACTGGATATGGGCAACCCCATGAAGAGGTGTGCGTGGTTGAGGCGGTTCCATGCAGCTGAGGGAATCCCCGCAGAGGGCTACAGCTTCGGGGCACCTGCTGACAGCACTCCGGACAAACGAGGAGCAAGTTCTTCCTTGAAGGGGGATCTGGGCTGTACATCACAACGCTGCCACACGGGCCAGATCGATTTCTGTCTCTTGGGGAGCTGCACTAAGCATTCACATAGGAATGGCTTTGAGCATCTGGTACTAAAGAAACATTCCAACTTTGTTTATCTCCTACCATCAATTCATATTCTATGGAGCTAGTGTTCCACAGAACATAATTTGCTAAGTGTCTCCCTCATCTTACAGGGCCTTGCAGTTTCTGTTAAAAGAACTGAATGCAGAGAGTTTGCTCCAGGTTCCTCTGCCCAGCAAGTCCTGCTTGAAAACTTTGTTGTTGCCATATTAGCTATGGGCTTGCAACTTACACACTCAGAGGTGTGGGGAAATGGCTTTACTTTTCCATAACTGAATTAATCTATGTCTTAGGCTCTCATTCTGATGGGTTGTGTGTGCACATTCCCCCACCCCAAAATCCTTAACTTTAGTCATTTTTTAGGTATACAGACATTATGTTTTAAAATGATTTAATGCAACATGTTTTTCCTCTTCTACTCAGGATTGCAGCTAAGCTCCAAGGGACTTAAATCATGTCATAGCCTTGGGGGATACATCTAATTCTTGACTGGCATCTGTCCACAACTGGTATGAACTGAGATTAATACTGTCCTTTTCCGGTCTTTCCTGCATCGCCCTCCTCGCTGACATCTGATGAGATGTCTACATCTCCCTCCAGTACCTCTTCAATGAATTCACACTGCCTCTCAGGCTAAGGAGGTCTGTCAGCTCTTGGGATCATTTTCCAAATGTTTTCAATCACATCAGACAAACGTTAGCTCAATCCTGTGGCCCCACAATGTCTGTGACGTAGTTCAGGGTCCATCTGCCCACTCGGTGCAGACATTTCTGTCCTGATTTCTAATGCCACAGTGTCAAAACAACACCTCAGAACGTAAGATAACTAGACAGGAGGTAGGGCACTGCTTTCATCTTCGATCATGTACATTTTTTTCTGGGGCTTCTATCATACCCTAATTTAGAACTTTTACTGTGTCTTCGGAGACCCTCAGCAGCAGTTAACTCTTTTATTTTTAAATAGAAATTTTTTTTACAGATTTTATGTATTTATTTTTAGAGAGAGGGAAGGGAGGGAGAAAGAGAGGGAGAGAAACTTTGACATGTGGTAGAAACGTTGATTGGCTGCCTCACACAGGCCCTCAACTGGGGACCTGGCCTGCAACCCAGGCACGCACCCCCCAGGCCAGGAATCAAACCAGCAGTCTTTCGGCTCACAGGCCAGTGCTTGCTCCACACCGAGCCACATCAGCCAGGGCAGCAGTTAATTCTTTTGCTTTCCCTCCAAATGTGACTTATTTTCTTCTCACGTAGTGCTGATTTTTTTTCTTTCTTTGAGTGAGCTTGGAGAGGATCTTGCATGGAGGAGTTTAGTTAGACAAGTATCACTCCAATACTAAATTTTATGATTTAGTATTGATAGCCATGATTTTGATTATTGGAAAACTTAAAAGGCAATAACTAACCTTTTTATTTTTTGTATATTTATTTTTTCTTTAAAAAATTATTTATTTATTTATTCTTAGACAGAGGGGAAGGGAGGGATAAAGTGAGGGAGAGAAACATCAATCAGTCACCTCTTGCACACACCCTGACTGGGACCTGGCCTGCAACCCAGGCCTGTGCCCTGACCAGGAATCGAACTAGCGACCTTTTGCTTTGTGGGATGGTGTCCAACCAACCGAGCTACACTGGTCAAGACTTTGCAAGTTCACTTTGGTGCATTTTCTATGGCCTCTTTTCCTCAGGGCATGAAGCTTACAGTCTAGTTAGAGTGGGAGTATGAGTTTGAATGGGGGGTAGGTGCTGGGGTAGGAACAAAGCATTTGCCTCTGGAGAAAAATACCCAGTTTCACTCCTGTATTCCGTTCCATTGTCCTATTAGTTATCTTTGTGCAAACACTATTGTCTTCATTGCTGTAGCTTTATGGTGTGTCTTGATATATGGCAGTATAAGCCTTCCAGCTATTTCTTTTTCAAGACTATTGGCTATTCTTAGTCCTTTCTATTTCCATATACATTTTAGATTCAGTTTATTTATGTTTTTCAAAAAAAGAAAAAAACCCTGCTAGCATTTTAATTAGTTTTTGCATTCATTCTATACGTAAATTTAGAGCAAATTGAAAATATTGGCTTTTCCTTCCATTAACATTGTTTACATTTCCATTTATTTAAATCTTTAAAAGTTTCTTTTCACAATATTTTATAGTTTTCCATGTAGAAAAATTTAAATGTTATAACTGCTTTATTTTACATATTTGGTGTTACTACTATTGTATACTTTAAAAATTTATTTGTCCAATTGATACAGTACAAGGATGTGTAGTGCAATTGATTTTGATAGTGATCCTATATCATATTTTGACCATGCTAAATTCACATAATCATTCTCACAGTTTATTGATGAATTCCTTCAGATTTTCTACATACAAAATCATGAAGTAAATTTTTTTTTTCTTTTTTAGTAGGTACCCTTATCAGGTTATGAAAATTCACTTCTATTTCTCGTTTGCTGATAATTTATAATGTTAATGGGTATTGATTTATCAATTGCTTATTCTGCATTCATTGAATTTACCATATGTTTTTTCATTTAATCTGTTACATGATAAATTACATTAATTTTAAATGTTAAATATTATGATGTATTGCCTTTTTACATATTATAAATTCTATTTAATAATATTTAAAAATATTTTAGCATCTATTTTTGTGAGATTTATTGGCTTCTGAGTAGGAAAGAGTTAAGTGGTTAGCCTCCAATTAATTTCTCTTCTAGAAACATTTTGGGGGATGTTACCAGGAAAGAAAGAAGGCAAGCAACCCAGGCTACTCTCACTGTAAACATATTGATAACAAACTTCATGTAAATAAAGTGATATTAATTATTAGGAGGTGAGTCCTTTTAGCAGGATGTCCCTCATTCAGAATTGACTATGGTAAACAAATCCAGAATTTATTAATCTACTGAGCTTGGCTTCCAGGAAAATACACAATTACCTGGGTATAAAATAGAGAAGTGTCATGACCTGAAATATTCCATGTTGTGTGAGGTGGCCTCACTTAGAGGACACACTTTCCAGCGTGGCCTCAAAGCTCATCCGAGGAACGAAGGAAGGACCCGGAAAGCCATACGCACCGTCCAGGACTTCTCGCTGCTTTGCCTGACCTCTTGAGTGCTTGTGTTCTTGACATTATTAGAAAAACCTCATAATGGATAAAATCTCATATTTCTGTCAGTCTTTGAATCTGATTAAAAGATCCTGTCTTTATGTTGGCTGCATTTATAAAATTTTCCTTTTTTGTGATATCTTTGTCAAGGGTTTGATATCAAAGTTATGTTTGTCTCATAAAAGAAGTTGGGAAGTAGTTGTGTTTTCCTATTCAGTAGAAAAATTGTGTAAGCTTATTTTTTTTCTTCTTAAAAATTTGGAAGAATTTACCAATGTAGTCATATGGGCCCACGTACACTTTATGGAAACCTGTGGCCTGCCCTATGGTGGAAGGTGCCTCAAAGGGCCCTCCCTCCGTAACAAGGCAATGGGTGGGTGCCCCCTCATGACATGTCTTATCCTCTTTCCTGGTTGCTAGGTAGACCAGTTGAATTAAATCCAGCATAACTGCAGTTGGAAAGTGCTGGACCTGACAGAGGAAGAAAAAGATTACACATTGAAGGAGCTACAAGAAGTAGCCTGTACCACTAGGAGCCAGAGGAGTATTCCTGGGATTGGATTTTGAGGGTGCTTTATTTAGAGGACCAGAATATAAGACTATAGAAACAAGAACTTATTTATTTAGGGGTACTTTATCGGGACACAGGATTTATCATCTTAGCAAGAACCCCAAGGGATGGGACAAATTTACTGATGGGATATGAAGCCTGATATCATTATGGCCAACACTGAGTGAAGTGGAAATGCCCAGTTGTCCTGGTAACTTGTAGGAGAAGTAATAAAGAAGCTGAGAGACATGGTCATGCTGAATTGGATATATCATGAGGCTAGAAAACCCACCACATGGTTTTGTCCAAACCAGGGCCCAGAAGGCACATGATTCACTAAGGCCACCAGAATGTGCCTGTGAGAAGGCATGAGCATCATCAGTTCAGTGGTGGCTGTCCTGTCTAGATCGGGACTGATCGTGGGTGAGGTGCTCACAGAGCTGGGCTTGTAAACATCATTCTGGGGTGATGGGCCCTGAAGAAATAGGGGACTGGTGCTTAACTACCCAAAGCTGAGAGGCCACGATTACTGTAATGACTGGTGAAGTTGGAGGGACAACGAAGGGGGCTTGAATCCCAGGATGTTTTGGAAGTGACTGATTGTACCTCTGCTATAGCCAAAACAGATGGGCAAGTAACAAAAATGCTGCTTAACATTTGTAACCAGTAAGGTAAACATGGGAAAGGAAGAGCGTGAGGGCATTGGTCCCAATGAAATGTCACAGTCCTTTGTTCAGTTCCCAGACCTGAGGCAGTTTTCAGAACCCACAGATGGAAATAGAGGCTGGGTCCTTCAGAGGAAAGACCCTGCTGTGCAGTGGCGGGAATGTACTCTGATGAATCTCCAAGTTCTTCTCTAAATGGACATGTGGCCAAATGCTAGGATGATGGTACACTGAGAGAGGCAAATATCCAGACACTTCAGGGACTACCAGACATAGGGTCTGTGTTGACACTGATATCTGAAAACCCAAAGTAGCAGAGTGACACCCCATTAAAGTGGGGGTTCATGGGGACCAGGCTCACAATACACACACCGAGTCTGTGGCCCCACAGCTGTTCATGTCTAGTGTCTCAGTGTGTAATTGGAATGACTGTAACAGACATAAGGCCTCTGGCCTTTGAGGTAAGTTTACCGCAGTGTGGAAAGCCACATGGAAATCTCTGAAAATCCTCCTTATCCAGCCAATAAAGGAAATCAAAAACATTTGGCTGGGATGGTGGAGGTGGAGCTTACTGGTTGTCCTCATCATTTGTCCTCATTTCGCAGTCTGGGCTTTGAAGGAAGTGTTTAGAATGACTGTATAACCTAGCATTAGCCCTGATTGCACCTGCTGTGCAGATGTGGTATTGTTCATTACTAGAAATTAAGAAGGGCTTGGTTTTGTGAACCATTATCACCCCAATAAATTCAATAAAAAAGAGCTCAGGTCCATGGTATGTAGCCAATGATCTGCAGAAGGTGTTCTTTTCAATTCCAAATAGGAAAGAGGATCAGACACAATTGGGTACATTACAGCTATGTCCAGAAGTGGCCTTGAAGGACAATGGAAAGGGCAAATATTTCTAATAAACAGAGCTGTGAATGGTATACTCCACCATCTACTTTGTGTGGAGAACTGGTTCTAGACGAGAGTGTGTGCAGTGTTCTGGGCAGTGGCTAGTGGCGTGGCCATTTGCTCAGGGGTGTGGATGGAAAAAGATTGGGAAAGTACAAGGAAGTCTGATGTAGATGTGGGTGGACAGAATGTGGGAGTGGACATAGAGTTTGAATGTTTTTGCTTCACGTGTTAGCACCCACCAGAAAGCAGCCGTCATGGACAGGGCACTTAGCCCTTGGCCAGCAGAGATTAGGCAGACTTCGTTGTCAGACCCTGAAGTGGCATGGCGAGGACATAGTGGCAGAGGTAGATGTTATAAATGGGCCCACCCCATGGACTCCCACTTATCATGGCTGATCTAGCTGCCGTGGCCTCTGAAAGCCCAAGCTGTCAGCCACAGAGGCCGTCACCAACCCTCAACAGGGCACTGTTCATCAAGTAGACTAAATGGTCTCTGGCGGCAAGTCAACTATAGTGGGTCTCTTCCATTCTGGAAGGGCCAGTTGTTTGTTCTTACGAGGACAGAACCTAGTCCAGGTCTGGGTTTGCTGTTTCTACCTGCAGAGCTTCAGCCAGCACCACTATAAGGGCCTTACACAATATCCGACAACTTCATCGTGATGAAGGTGCAAGAGTGGGCCCATGACCATGGGATCCCTTGTTCTCACCACATACTGCACCACCCTGCAGCCTTATACATGCAGCCACTCATGGAATGCTGCAATAGTCTTCCAAAAGCGCAGCTCAAGTATGAGCTTTGAGGCAACCTTCTGAAAGGATGGGCTGCCATCTTTCAGAATACAGTGTATGCATTAAACCCAGGAACTCTATGGTGCTCTGTGCCCAGAAGGATTGAGAGTCAAATGTGGTGGCACAAGGAGTGGCATCGCTAAAACACTCCTAATGACTTTTTTATCGGAAGTATTTGTGTGTTCTGCCCTGCAACTGTGCCCTTTGCAAACTTAGAGGCCTTGGTTCCCAAAGAGGGTGTACTCCTGCCAGGGGCTACAGTGGGTCCCACTGGACTACGAGGAATGGTTGTCACTAGAACACTTTGTACTTCTTGTGCCCAGGAGTGTGCAGGTGAGGAGTCACCATATTCAGAGTAATTGAGCGCCACGAACAGTGGGTTGGGCTGCTTCTCCACACCGGGACAGGGGCAGGGGGGTATGTGTGGATCCCAGGCGAGCCACCTGGCGCCTCTTGTTGCTCCTCTGTCCCACTGTCACTGAACAGACATACACACAGCAAACTCAGTCCAAGAAGGGGGTGATTACTAAGGGTTCAGAACTCTCAGGAATGAAAGTTTGCACCACATCAAGCAAACCACCAAGAACTCCTGAGGTGATTGTAAGTGTGAGGGGATTCCAAAATGGGATAGTGGAAGAAGGAGAGGAAGAGGCCCACTGGCAGCCCTGACATCAGTGATAGTGGATGTAGTTTCATCCTTCTAATGAACTAACTTCCCTCTGCTAAGTTTCCCCTCAAGAAGATAGGCCCTCTTGCCACAATCGTGGAGGTCTCCCTCCCTGAATAGTGCTGAATAGCACAAGGAGTGGACTCTGGTAGAGATGAAAGTGCACCACTCCGATCTCTTGCTGAGGGGAGCTGACCTGAGGGCCCCGTTGGCTGCTCTCTGAATCCATTGATATTTCCATGCCAAGGCTACAGTTCCCATGAGTTTTCTCCATGGGAATGGTGAGCAGAGCCAGTACACAAATGCAGGCCCTTTCCAGTGTGCAAGGGGACTGCTCTGGGGGCAAGTTTCATCAGCCTGACCTTAAACTCTTCTTGGAATTGTGTTGCAGTCTGAGACCCTGGCTACTCTACCCTCCTTCTTTCCCTCTTTCCTTCAAAGGGGTTAGACACGCAACAGTCTGAAAACTTCCTCCTCTGCCTCTTTCTATTTCAACCCTTGGAGGTATTTCCCCAGATAGACCCCTTGTAAATCTATTTTTGCATGCGCATCTTGGAGGATCCGAAATAACATACTTGGACTTGTTCTGACAGGCAGTTACCTTAGTTGTGTATCAGCTTCATAATATTGAAGCTTGTTTGTGGGTTTTTCTGTGGGTGTGGCATGTCTAGTAGATTTTACTGTCAGACTTACACAAGGTGTGACCTTCCTGGGATCCCAGTGAATGTCTGCAGTTCTGAGTGAGGACTCTCTACGTCGGCTGGAGGGAGGTTAAATGCTTCCCATTCTTGGGCGAGTTTCGGGAATTGTTAAGCTCAGTGTCCAGCATCTGTACACTGATTTGTTTTTATCTTCATAGTTCTCTCTTTACTGATACTCTGTCCTGAAAATTCAAGTTATCTGTCTCACTCAACTCCAATCTTTGTCTCCACGCAGCAAGAGTCGCTCTGCTCAAGCTCCTCCTGCAATGTGATCCAATGCTTAAACCTAGGGACGCCGGGCAACTGAACACTCACCCACCTTGTTTCCTTCCCTCCCTGACCAGGCCTTTGCTGTCAGTTGTCTAGTGTTTGAAAAGCTGCTTCAACATCCCCCCACCCACCCCCTCCGGCTTCTGGGAATACCAATAGCCAAATTTTCTGTGATATTTTTACTGTATTTAGAACTATAAACTTCCCATAAGTGTTTGCTTTCACAGAATTCTACAAGTTTTAATATGTTGTATTTCCATTAGAATTTATTTCAATATATTTTCTAAAATTCTGTGATTTAGTTTGACTTATGGATCATTCAGGGTATGTTCCTTAAATTATAAGCACTTGGAAATTTTTTGTCTTTCTATAATTGATTTCTGGTTTAATTTATACTCAATATTATCTCAGTCTTTGGAAATTTGTTGAGACTTGATTTGTGATCAAATGGTCAGTTTTGGTTAATGTTGAATGGCAAACCCTAAAAGAATATGTATTCTGAAACTTTTGGATATCATGTTTAATATTATGTCTTACTCAAGTGTACAGTACCTGTACTTAGCAAAGAGTAACTCAACACGTATTGAATTGAGTAACTCAAAGGTTCTATCCTATTGGTAGCAATTCCAGATCAACTAAGAAAGGATGATGACATCACAGGGTGTAGGCACAGAGAGGACTATTTTCGGTAAGGTGGAGCCTCCTAGAGGAAGGCTGGATCCAAGCCTGCAGTTTCCCCCCCCAATTCCAACCAGTGTTAATGCCAACCCTTTATGTGATAAAAATTATCCCAATATTTTCCCTTCCTCTGTTTTTACCAATAGTCCTTTCATTGGTTTTAAGCTCTATAACACTAGTGCTATGTGACAGTAAAAAATAGTATTTTAGGAAAAGTAAATGGCACTGATTTACAAAGCTCACAGATATAACAAAAGGTTAATTTTATTTCTCCAAACAATTCGTTATTTTCAGAGATTACAAGAGTTTAGAAGATATCCAACATCTTTACCCAATAATCCAATTTTTCAAATAGAATATTTAAAATTTTTTTCCAAGTCTCATGTTCTATTTGTCACGTTCATGTTCTATTTCTTATAAACATCTCTCTAATAAATATAACCCTTCTGCCATTCCTGTTCTGGACACTGAAATTTTAATTACAGAAAGAGGAGGAAATAGATTTGGACAAAGCTAACAGCACGTTCTGACACTCGTGTGGCACTGTCTCACCTCTCTTCAACCTCCAGTTCCAGCCACAGCTCCAGTGACCAGTTCTGGGCCGGTTTCACCGGGCTCCGTGCTGGCAGTGCCGCACTTCCAGCACGCACCAAGAAGCTAGCTTCCTGTCCCAAGGCTTCTCTGATGTGGCAATGTGTGATGCTCCAGTACCAGTGAGGCTCCCCTGGCTCTGCACAGGGGTGGGGGGATTAACACCAATGGGAGGAGTCCTCCGTGTAGCAGAGATAACTGCTTCTCCCTTTGAACTCTCAGGCAGACAGTCTGAGACAAAGTTGAGTAAGACTCCTGAGAAGGTTCTTCCCTAAGTAACCATTAACAGAGGTGGACACTTGATAACACTATCTGGTTTTGCTTGTATTTTCTTTCCCTCCCCGCCTCGCCCCACCCCTTCACTCCTCTCTCTCTCACTCCTGCTCCCTAGGATCACATTCCCAAAGAGAACATGTCTGCCTTTGTCTCAGGCTCTGCTTTCAAGAATAAACTAGATTAATGCAGTAGGCAAGTAGGTTGTGGTGGTTTATATAATGCAGGAATAGAATTTTTCTTGAGTCTTTAGAAACACTTATTTGGTTGGCAGCACAGTTTATGGTAATTCGATGATTTTCCATCTTTTTCCTTTTTGAAAGTTCATCATCCATCCTGAAGCCTGACCACCTAAAGAAAAATAGTTGGTACGAATTACTCTCTAATTGAAAAGGCAAACTTCTTTGTGATGATAGTGCTAAGTGGTTTGGTTGGATACTCCAATCTAATGAGGAGAAGCCCTCAGTCAGTGTACTTAATCAGGGGGAGCTTTTTGTTGCTTTGGAAACAACCATATCACGTTTCTTATTCTCCTTGGTAAACACCTGGAGCTTTTACTACTATAATCCTTTATGCTGAGAAACTCAAACATACCTTAAAAATGTAAAAATTATTAGAATACTATCAGGGCTTTCTTATACATGAAAAACTGAAAAAATACCCTGAAAGATATAAGGGTTATTAGGAAGAAATTAAGGTTGTCCATAAGCCAGCCCTGAGAAAAATGTTAACAATTATAAGTTTTTACAAATTCTAGGTACTGAAGAAACCAAAGAGAACAAAATTGGTGAATTCCCCACCTCTCTCACCAGAACTTAATATTCTAGTGCTGTGGAAAGTGAGATAATAAGCAAATTAAATAATTAAAATACATAGCATTTCAAATAAAAGATATAAAAATAAATGGGTGAAGGTTGGCAAAAGGTACAAACTTCAGTTATAAAATATATAACCCCTGGAGATATAATGTACAGCATAGTGACCAAAGTTAACAGTATTGTATTCTATATTACAAAGTTGCAGAGAGTAGATCTGAAAAGTTCTCATCACAAATAAAAACATTTTATAACTATGTGTGGTGATCATTTCACAATATATACAAATATAGAATCATGTTTATAACTGCTATTAATGTAATGTCACATATCAATTATATCTGAAAAAATCAACTAGGGATGGGGAAAAGAATGAACAAGATTTTTTGTTTGGTTTTGTTTCATTTAATCTGTAAATCTCACTGAGAAAATGACATTTGAACAAAGGCCTGAGGAGGAGAAAAGAGTCAGTCATATGGGTATTTGTGGGAGGAGCACTCGGGAAGACCAAAGAGAAACCCTAAGTGCTCTGAGATGGAAAGAAGCCAGTATTGTTTGAGAGATGTGGGCATTAGAAGCTGAGGTTAGAAAGGGCTTGGAGAAAGGAGGCAGTACCAGATCGTGTGAGAGAGGGGTTCACAGTGGATGCAGGGCCATTCTACATGCTGCGGGCATATTTTGAAAAACTGTGAAAACACTTGGTATTATTATGATTGGGTGGTGCTAATATCCTTTACCAGGCAGGCAATATTTATGTTAAAAGTTCAGTAATACTCAAGACAGTCCCACCCAACAAAGCATTTTTCTACATTTTGTGCAACTGTAAAATGTCCTGCTGCTTATTCATGTAGATGTAAAACTTTATATTATTTATGCTAATTTCTAAATTCCATTCATGGCAAGCTAGGTTATTGGGATCAACTCTTCATCGAAAAAAAGCAAATATCCTGGATAAAATATATTCAATCAAATTTGGAAGGTTTTTGTGAATATTTTTTCAAATATTTGTCTTCCCCATATTCTTTTTGCCTTCTGGGAGTTCAATTTCAAGTATGCTAGAGAGCACGTGATGCTATTCTGTGAGTCAGGGATGTATGATTTCTAGAGACCTGTCTTCAAGTTGATGATCCTTTCTCCTATTGTGACCAACCTACTGGTACTCCCATCAAGTAATTTCAGATATTGTATTTTCCAGTTCTAGGACTGCCATTTTGTTCTTTTTTAAAAATATAATCTGTATCTCTCTTAAAATTCCCTCTCTCTTCATCTATTGTATCTTATTTTTAGTAAGATTCTTTACTACATTTGTCATTTGTATTTTAAAGTCCTTGTTTATTAGTCCCAGTATCTGTACTGATTTATGACAGAGGTGACACTGCAGAGCAGTGGGAAAAGGATGGTCTCTTCAAGGAAAGGCCCTGAGTCAATTGGCTAGCTATATGAAAAATATTTACCCCTGCTCCACATCACCAATTCACACAGTTAGCAGATCTAAATGTTCAAAAGCAAACAGTATATTTTTAGAGGGTAACATAGGAGAATGTCCTTGCAGGCAATGATTTCTTAAACAAGTCAGCAACAGCAGTAACCATAAAGGAAGACTGATAAATTAGATTTCACTAAACATTAAACATTTACATTCAGTAAAATGTAACAATGAGATAGTTAAAATACAAGCCACAGACAATGAAAAGGTATTTGTAATGACTATGTTTGTAGCACTCAAATGAAAATAGACTCACATATAGAATATATAAATGAAGTAGAAAAAGACAACTCAATAGAAAAATGGGGTAAAGAACCAACAGGCACTTTACTAAGGAGGATCTCTAAAATACTAATAATCACATGAAAAGATGCTTTTTTTTTCATTAGAGAAACGTAAATTGCAAACACACAAACACCAAATGTTGGCGAGGGTATGCAGCAATATGAACTCATTATACACTGCTGGTGGGCATATAAACCTGAAAAACTGTTAGGCACTATTAACTATTAGTAGGCACTATTAACTATTAGTATTGTAGTAACAATAAGCAGAACCTACGTCCCAGCTATTCCACTTTTAGGTATATATTCCAATAGAAATATGTATCTCTGAGAGATTTGTTTTCACTGATACATATCATACACAGTAGTATCATATCTAATTATCTCAAACCTGGAAATAACATGAATATCTAGTATCAGTGTAAGGGACCAGTTACAAGACATCCCATATTATATGATTCCATTTTAATGAAATGTCCAGAATAGGCAAATACATAGAGACAGAAAGTAGATTAGTGCTTGCTTGGGGCTGGAGAGAATTTGGGGGTGGGGGGGCATGAAGAAGAATGGAGTTGTTTTGAGGTGATGAAAATTTTCTAAAATTGACTGTGGGAATTGTTGCACCTGTCTGTCAAAAAACCCCATTGAACTATACAATTTATATGGATGAATTATATGGTATGTGAATTATATATTGATAAAGATGAAATTAATAAAAAATAGTATAAAGGAAAAATAAATGATGGTATATTCATATAAATGAATCCCATACAGCATAAAATAAAAATTTTTCAAAAGGTCTGTTACTGGGAACACCACAGATGAATCTCAAATATAATATGAAGTTGGAAGAAACGACAAACTAGAATATTTGAGACTGAGAAACGGACAATACTATGTGTGCCAGGCTAAGCCCCTGGCGCCCTTGACTGGGTGAGGGGATGAAGGAAGCCAGGAGGGGTCTGTTTCTTGGTCTCTGTGCTGGTTGCGAGGATATGTTTGTGCTAGTCTTTGAAGGTTCATTCAAGTGTATATTTATAGTTGGCCCACTCTTCTGAAATTGATACTTCAACAAAAGTTTATTAAGAAATATTTTTAAAAATCCAGTTACTCAGTAAGTTGTCCTATTAATATGCATGGAAAAATGGACATAAGAATACATAAATACTGTAACAGTTATTTTTTGTGGGTTGGGATTATAGAGATTTTTTATTTCCTTTTACATATTCTTCAGTATTTTCCAAATTACCGTAGCGGTCATATACGACATTCATTACCAGAAAACATGCTACAAAAAGACAATTGTTTGCAATACAGCTGTATTACTTTTATCCTAATTTATTCATAATGTGAGTACTTTGGCTTTGGTCCTAGATAAAGAGACTGTCATGTTAAGTACGGCGTGGCCGCTGGTCTGGGGTTTCCTGGCGGCCGGCTGCCCGGCAGGAACTCAGCACCAGCAACCCAGCAGGAAGGAGGGCGGAGGTGCAGGTGCACCGACCTCAAAGACTGTGAACTAAACCTGCGCGGGTGGGTCGCAGTCCCCATGGAACCCGAGTCCCTACTGCAACACTGCTTAGGTCCCAAGCTCCAACCTCCTTGCTGGGGAAAGGTAATGACCAGAGTCTAATCACTGTCACCCTCATATTTTTGCAAGGCCAGGAGCAAAGACTTGTTTTTACATTTTTATGAGGTTGTTAAAAAAAAGGAAAAAGGGGGAAAAAAAGCCTAACAGGTGACAGAGACTAGTCCTAAAATATTTGCTATCTGTCTTTTTATAGAAAAAGCCAACTCTGTGATTGAGACGCAGGCTGAGAAACCTCGAGGTATTTGGGAGCGCCACCTGGGCAGGCGCCCCCGGCGAGGGGGCGGGCGGGGAAGGGGCCTGCCTCGGCGCTCTCCCGCAGCCGTACCCCGAGACGCAGGCCCGCCCGGCTCGGCCGGCACAGGAAGTCGGCTTCCGCTACCGGCAGTGCAGAAACTCACCTCTGGGGGTCCAGCCTGGAAGGGGGGGCTCCAGCCTGGAAGGGGCTGGCCCCGCAGCGCGCGCCCACACACAACCGGCTCCTCCCGGCGGGGGCTCCGAAAGGACGAGCGATGCTCCCTGACGCCCTCCGCAGATCACAGAGAAGGTTTCCGGGCTCGAGTTGGGAACGCAGTGACCTCACCCCGAAGCAGCCAACCTCCTACAGCGGGAGCTTCCTCTCTTCCTCTCTGGGGTGGGCAGCCGCGCGACAGCGCGCGGTCCGCCAGCCGCTCCGCAACTTTTGAAGCGGCGCTGCGTGGGCGCGGCTGCCGCTCGGCGCACGCGCAGACGCCTCCGCAGCGCCCGCTCACCGCGCAGGCTCTGGGGTTCGCCCCGCCGGGGTGGAGTGCGACCCTCCTGGTCCCCGAGGCTGGAGGGAAGCCAGGGCGGAAGGACACGGATAGTGTGTTTGCTGAACATTTTGAGTTAGTTGTGCACGTCGTAACCTTTCACTTTTAAATATTACTAACATGTGATCTGCGCTAACGACAATTTCGTTTAATTCAGTCTACCAGATCGGTACCTGTCCGCTAAGAATTGGAGTTCCCTTAAATCAGGGTTCCCCAACCCCGCGCTACTGGCATTTTGGACAGGATGATTCTTTGTTGTGTGGGCAGGGGAACGGTCTTGAGCATTGTGCGATGTTGAGTGGCACGCCTGGCCTTTACACACTAGATGCTAGTAGCAACCCTCCCCTCCCCCGGTTGTGACAACCCAAAATGTTTACAGACATTGCCGAGCGTTTGTGTGTGAGAGTGGGGACAAATCGCCCCTAGTGAGGACTGCTGCCCTACAGGATCCCAGTACAGTATTCTCAGGAAATACATCATTGGGCTCTTCAGACATAGGAAGTCGGAATCCACTACACACTGTGAAATTAGTAAATGTAGTCTATATTTGAATTCCCAAAATTAACCCCTCCCCACGCCCCCACGCAGCAAAATAAATAAATTAATAAAAAAAAATCCTTGCTTACTTATCCTATTGTTTGTAAGTCCAGGATTTAACGAGGATCACACGTTACATTTACTAGTTATCAGGTGTCTTTCGTTTCTTTCAATTAGGATACTTCCATACCCTTTCTTTGCATGTTGTTTTTTTCTGGTATTGACATATTGGAGAAGTTCAGGCCAGTGGTTTTTTTCAGACACTCAGATTGGTTCTTATGATAAGATTTATGTTGAACATTTTTGGTTTTGGGGGGGCTGGAATTTTACCTATGTGTTGTTATGTTCAATTTTACCTGTTTTAAAGGGGCTATCTAGCTGTTCTAACAATGTTTAATTTTTAAAACTCGAATTTTCTCCCAGTGATTTGAGAGACCACTTTTGTTACATACATAAATTTCCACATTGCACTTGGGGCTATATCTATATATTCTATTTTTTTCCATTGATCTGATTGTCTACTCATATGCTAACATTACACAGTTTTAATTACAGAAACTATATAATGTACTCTAATATCTGTTAGAGCTAGGCCTGCCTCATTGCTATTTTTTGTTTGTTCAGTTGCTTTTTCCTATTTCTTGGATATTCTTGCTTATTCATTTTTTAAAATAAACTATAGTTTCTAACTCTATAAAAATACTTTAAATATTGGGTGCATAGGTTCTTTTGGATTGTTATTTCAGGGTTCTTAGGGTATAATCCCAGCAGCGGAATTGCTGGGTCAAAGGACAGTTCCATTTTTAGTTTTCTGAGGAAATTCCATACTGTTTTCCACAGTGGCCTCACTAGTCTGCATTCCCACCAACAGTCTACTAGGGTTCCCTTTTCTCCGCATCCTCTCCAACATTTGTTTGTGGATTTGTTTATGTTGGCCACTCTAACCAGTGTGAGATGGTACCTCATTGTGGTTTTAATTTGCATCTCTCTGATAGCTAGCGATGCTGAGCATCTTTTCATATAGCAGCATAATTTACAATAGCCAAATACTGGAGGCAACCTAAGTGCCCATCAGCAAATGAGTGGATCCAAAAACTATGGTATATTTACACAATGGAATTCTATGCAGCAGAGAGAAAGAAGGAGCTTATACCCTTTGCAACAGCATGGATGGAACTGGAGAGCATTATGCTAAGTGACATAAGCCAGTCGGTGAGGGACAAATACCATATGATCTCACCTTTAACTGGAACATAAGCAACAGAAGAAAAAAGCAAACAAAATATAACCAGAGACATTGAAGTTAAGAACAATCTAACAATAGTCAGGGGGGAATGGGGAGGGGACAGTGAGGAGAAGGGTTTACAGGAACTAATATAAAGGACACATGGACAAAATCAAGGGGGAGGGTGGAGGTGGGGGAGGGAGGTGGGGTCAGCTGGGGTGGGGTGGAGGGATGGGGAGAAAAGGCAGACAACTGTAATTGAATAACAATAAAAATTAAAAAAAGAAAATATAAACTGATTAAAATTCATTAACCTTGTATCACAAAAAAACCCTTAAATATTGGCATCAGTTTATGATTTTGCATTAATCTACTGAAGAGCAAGTTACTTTTCCTCTTTTTCAAGTCGCAGTTTTGTGTCTTTCAGGGAAGCTTTCAAGTTTCTCTCATAAGTTTTACACATTTCTTGTTAAATTTATTAATTACTATGGTTATATTTTATTTTTGTTGGTAATGTAAATGAGGTCATCTCTCCTACTTTTTCCCTTAGGAGTTATTGCTTAAATACATGAAGGTATTGATTTCTATATGTTACTTTGTATCCCGCTACCATATTGAACCTCCTATTGCATCTAGTTATCCATCAATTCTATTGGCATCTCTATTTAAACCTTTATATAAATACAGTAACTATTCATTTTAAAGCTCAAATTGTGCATCTTGGGCTTCTATGTTCATTTGACAGCCACGGATGTCTCGATGGCTTCCTTGCTTTTGGATAATGGAAGAGCCCCAGTGTCATATTGGAATAGCCTCGTTTACTGCTCCAGACTTAATCAACCACTTCTCAAAGGAGCCTTCACTGCGTTCAGTGAAAATGGTGTTTGCCGACCACAGTCTGTGCACTTGAGGGTGTTCATGGCTAAACGGGTTGCTGCTACTTCTCAGACTTTTCAATACAAGATATAAGAAATAAGTAGTTTTTCAAAGAAAGATAAAGATAAATAATAAATGTGTGCTTATATAGCAAGTTTAATGGAAGATTAAAGAATTCTTTACTTACTTAATTTTATATTGCACATCTTTTTCTCTGGTGAAAACATGGTTCCTATACCATATGAAAACACAATCGCTTATTTGCTTTTCCATAATATGTATAACAGTTTCAAAATAACAGTACCAATATTATACCTAATTGTAAAATTGCTAAATGCAGTTCCATACAGCTAGGTTTGTTTTAGGTTGTTTTCAAACCTCAGTTGCTTAATTTAAAAAACATAATTGAATCCAAAGTGGGAAAATAAAGCAAGTCTTAAATATTTCTAACTTTTTGAGTGCAATGTCTAACTTATTTTTATTTCTCTTATTTTTAATGATGTAAATATTTAAATCTATGAATTTATTCTGAACAATTTTTTAGCAGTCTTTGACTCTGATGTCATTTCTTACTATTTTCTTTTCTTGAAATTCTCAATATCAGTTGGTATTTCCCCTTGAGCCAACCTATGTTTAACTGGGTTGGGGTGGGGTGGATAATGGGAAAAAGGGGGAGGGTTGTCAAGGAACATGTATAAAGGACACATGGACAAAGCCAGAGGAGGGTAAGATGGAGGGTGGGAGGTGGGGATGGGTGGGGCGGAGTGGTGGTGGTAAGGGGAAATTGGAGACAACAATAATAAACAACAATTGAACAACAATAATAAAAAAGTAGATCATGAAAGATTTTACAATTTCAGGATGATAAGGCTTTCTTATGTTTTGATTGTTATGGATTCCTACTTTAATCATATGGTCAATGGAGAATATTATTTGTATTTTTAATGTGATTATTGAGATACACTTGTCTCTATATGTAAATTATAGGGTCAATTATCATACATGTTCTTTGCACAATATTTTTTGGTTGTGTACTAAGAAAAGTACTAAAGCCTGTTATTATGTATGTATTTCTGTTCTATTTGAATCTTGTAGTTTCTGCCACATGAAAGAAGCTACATTACTTCCTGTAAATCTCTCATAAATATTTAATTGTCACTGTGAATTGTAGCCTTTAGAATTGTAAGGTGCCCTTTGTCTTGGTAATGGTTTTTGGTCTGAATTCTACTTAATTGGATTTCAAAATCTCTGTGGTTATCCTTATTTGCATTTTGTTGGTATACCTTTTTCCATTTTTTTCATTGTTAGCATTTCTGAATTATTTTCTATTAAGTTTGTTTTTTTGTCTTTTCTGAGCAGCATAGAGTTGGGTTTTGATTTGTCCTTTTAATAGTGGGGTTAAGCCCTCTATTGGTTGATATGTTTGGTTTCAGATGTCTCATCTCATATTATATTTATATATGTAATATTTAGCATATATGATGATGGTAAGTGCTATCGAGGAAGTTAAGGAGAAAGTGGGGATAGGAAAAGAGGGGCAGAACATTTAAATAGGTAGTCAGGGAAGGCTTCCCTGAAAAGGTGATGTTCGCACAGACTGTTGAAGTAGGTGCACGAATGAACTGTTTGGGTAAGTGAGGTTAGGACTTGTCCTGAGGGAGAGAACAGCTGAAGCAAAGGCCCTGGCACACAAGGCTACCTGGTGTGTTTTCCAAGGCCCGCGGGGAGGAGAAAAGTGGAAATTGGCCAGAGGGGAGGATCAACGGGATGGGACAGAGCCCTCTCAGTCTCAGGGAGGGCACAAGGCCACCCGTTAGGGAGGAATTTTAGTGCCAGGTCTTGAGAATAACATTACTTCTGCCATCTCACAGTCCTAAATGAATAACTAGAAGGGAATCCATTAGCAACTCTGGGTATGCTAGCCTAGATAGGAGAGGAAACCAGGCTTATATTTTGGGGTGCAACTCAAATTATGCATGAAAGTAGTTTCATCTCTGCTGATCTGGAGGGTTGGATTACAAAACACCTTCCCGATGCAACGTAAATGATCCTTCCCATTTCTGATGTTCTAGTGTCTGCTCTAGATTCTCCCCAGACACAGCAGATGCAGCTTCACAGCTTTTCACTACTTGTACGAAGGTGTGCGTTTACAGGGGAAGAATTGTTTTGAAACATGTCATAGAAATAAAATGTGCAAAAAGCGTAGAAAACATCAAAGTTCTGTACTGAGAGGTTTGACTACAGGCCAAAACGCGACATAGAAGTATTTCTAATTCTTTTAAAGTTAAGTATTCGGCTTACACCCAGCCTCTTTTTTACAAAAAAATAGGCCTAAAATAAAAAAAGGACAGAAAATTGTTTGGCAGAGAAACGAGAATGAAATAGGTGTCCGTTTGAGAGGAGGCACGGGGATGAATTAAGTCTGCAATCCAGAAAAAAACTTCAGGATTCAAGTGGATGGGAACAGAGAAGGGACAAACTTTAAATGTGTGTACCTTTACTTCTTCTTTGACTTAACGTGTTTCATTTGGCAGCATTTTAATTCTCTCTTTCACTTGTTTTTCTTAAGCGAAACTGACACAGTGAAATGCTGTGTAAGTCACAGCTCATATAGAAAACTGAACAGTGCATTGTAAAACAGGACACAAAACAAAAGACTTCATCTCCGAGCTGAGATCATCGCGGTGGCGCACGCCGACCCGGGGGCAGCAATTCAACCCTTACTGAGAGCCCGGGACGGTCTTCATGATTCTTGGTACACTATTGCCCCCTGCTGGCCATGTGGAAACACTGACTACAGAAAAGGGTTTTCATAAAATTTTCCTTTTTAGAGCAATGTTAGCGTGCTACCAGAGAAGTTAGATGTAGTTCCAAGATTTAAAACGGAGTGAAGGGATTAAGAAAACAGCAACAACAAAAATTCATGGGTATAGACAACAGTATGGTGATTACCAGAGTGAAGAGGAGGGAGGGGGCAGGTTGAAGAGGGTAAAGGAGGATACATAGAGACAAAAGGAGACCAGACTTTGGATGGCGAGCGCACAATGCAGTGCGCAGATGATGTATTGAGGAATTCTACACTTGAAACCTATATAACTTTATTGACCAATGTAATCCTAATAAGTTCAATGAAAACTAAACCAGAGTAATTTTAAGAATTGCTTTCTAAAAAGCTGAATATCAAAAAACAATCATAAAACCTGCAGCTTTTCCTACTCCCTGGTATGTTGAAAATAAGTCTTTGACTCAGTTATTAGGCTAAGGAACCCGGTTATCTTTTTCAGTTTCTGAGGGCAACAAGAGTACAAGGCAATTGAGGTAACTTAGAGAAAAATTGGTAAAGTGGGAGCAGGGAGTAGGCAGAGAAAACTGAGAGCAAAATGTGCAGAAGGAAGGGGTCGTGAATAATTTACATACAATAAGGGAAAAGCAGTTCGATCTTGAACAGATCTCTGCATTCCTCTCAGAGGGTGTTGGCTGGAAAACTGGCTTGTCTCCAAGGAAAAGCCTGGATGGGTCATCTGTAAGCCTTCAGGTCTCTGCCTCTCGTGGGTTTGGTCATAGAAACTTCTCAGAACCATTAAAATGTGGGTTGGGGTCCTGAGGCAGAGCAGAGACACATAATGCTCAGAGTTGATTTCCTGGTTTACTCTGCAGTTCCTAAAGAGGACAGGGCTACCTCCTGGATGGAAGTGAGCCCATGTGCAATCTGTGTGTTTGAGCGTGGGAGTTTCATGTTAACTGTTCCGGGTTTCAGATCTCTAGGGCCCACGGGCTGCTAGTCCCTGCATGCCAGAGCTTCCAGAGGGATTAGGTAACAAGGTGCCTGGATCTCCTCTCACTCCATCAAAGCAATTTACAAGCTTGGGACCTTGCTTCAGCTTTTGGGTTTTGCTCAGACTCCTTGTCCATGAGGAACATGATTAGAGAAGAACCTTTTAATATTTAGAAAATTACATGCATATTTACCTACAAAATTACACCCTGTTAGGATAAACCTAGAAATCGAGACTGAATTACTCCTGAATTACTCTTAGTTTTTTATTTTCTTTTCAAATCTTTTTAAAGATTAAGTTTTTCACACTGAGTGTCACTTCTAAAACTTCTGAAGTTCCCACTTCAAAGGCACAAATGTTGGATTTTACTAAATAAGAATTTGAGACAACATTTACATGACTTCCTTCAGGTAACAATTAACAAGCTGATTCCTTAAAGCTTGAGGTATATTCACAGTGTCAATTTCAGTGCTCATAACACTTTCTGTTTCTCTTGTGTGAAATCTTATTATTTATTTATCTACTCACTTAAATTTACATTCCCCACTATGGCAGGTGTTAAAGATGTGGCAAAAAGTTGGATAGGCTATAGCCTTAAGCTTTTCATAGTAATTTAGAAAAATGTAGAACTATATAGTATGATAACCATGCAAGGAGTCAAGAGTAGAAAACTCATTCCTTCTTCTTCTTCTTCTTTTTTTAAAGATTTTATTTATTTATTTTTAGAGAGAGGGGAAGGGAAGGAGAAAGAGAGGGAGAGAAACATCAATGTGTGGTTGCCTCTCCTGCACCCCCTACTGGGGACCTGGCCTGCAACCCAGGCATGTGCTCTGATAGGGAATCAAACTGGTGACCTTTTGGTTAGCAGGCCAGTCCTCAATCCA
Source organism: Desmodus rotundus (assembly GCF_022682495.2). NCBI lineage: Eukaryota > Metazoa > Chordata > Mammalia > Chiroptera > Phyllostomidae > Desmodus > Desmodus rotundus. The sequence continues at coordinate 85,571,069 of NC_071388.1, read as the reverse complement.
CCAAGCCACACCAGCCAGGGCAATTTTCCCATTTCTTTTCACTTCATTTTTTTTTATTCCATCCCATCCCTTCCCCTGCCATTTCATTTCTTCTCCTTTTTACTGTTTCATTTTATGTATATTTATATTAATTTTATTTGTTTAAATTACAAATCAGGAATGTTGGCTATCCTTTCTTAATGTATTTTTGCATATTCCCTAGTACTGCAGCGCTTAGCACAAATTTTGCATACATTTGTAACAAACTTCTGTTGAGTGAGTATGACCACTCAATGGCTGCCTAGCACTAGCGCCTATGCCAGGAGGATGTACATTTTGATCTCAGTGCAGGAGAAGAATGAAACTAGGGGGAATTTATATTCCCCCTAGAAGAAAGTATTAGGAATATTTGCATTCCAACTCTTTGGGGTAATAAGAAACCTTTTTAATTAAAAAGAAAGATAGAAGAACAAAAAATTTTAGCCTGTAATTACCTGAGGAAATGTCTCTTTTTAATGATTGTTTTTATGTTGCTAAATGCATACGGGATTCTTCACATTTCTGCCTGTGCACATCCTTATCAGATCTGCATACATGCCCCTACTGAAGATAGGGTGGAAACCTGTACTTTCTTTTCAAGAGAGTAAACAAACACCATGTCTGTTTTTCAAAAAAAAAAAAAAAAAAAAAGGTTTTTGCCAAAAATGTTTAATGAATGCTTGGTATTAGTCTACATACAATTCAGGTTTTGGTGTGAAGGTCTTGGACCACACGAAAGAACATTTGGTTTACTTCACTGGTAGTACTATGTCATTGCTAGGATGGCCTCTCCTTGGCATTTCTTCTGCTGTTGACTTCTAGCTTAGTGACCTGTGAATGTATTAATGGAATTAAGTAAAGAGGTACTTATATTTATTCCAAATAAGAGTACAAAAGTGATTACTATGGAATGAGGAGGTGGATAAGCAACGCAATGCACCTGCACTGCATAATATTGTTGAAGTCAATAAATTAAGTATAAGGAATTTAGCCAAGATTCAAAAATAAAAGTCCACAAGTGATATAATATGAGGCCAGATGGGTTGCTTTAAAAAAGAACAAAACCATAAATCGCTCTTTCTGGCAATGGCGATGGTGAATTTTCCACCATTTCCCCTGTTGCTTTAGAAAATCTTGGGTGCTTCAAGCACTCACTCGGGACCCCCTCGACAGGTCCACAGCTCGATCACTTCTGCACTGAGTCCTCTGCACAACTGCAAGCGCTGTGCAGGGACCAGTGTGGGGGGTGGCGAGGGAGGACAAATTCAGGAGAAGGCCCAGTCGCCACCGCGAGTCCCATCCTGGTGCAGGTGCAACTACCTCCTCGCTCTGCGGGAGCTCTCCAGCTCTGAAGTTACGTTTATAGTCTCCCTCCTTTCCCATCTAAAGCTCTGTAGACTCCACATGGAAAGTTTGGAAGTATTTTCTGGTAAGCGGTGGTGATAGGAATTAGGATGGAAGAAGTTTGGAAGGTTAAACAAATTGTTGACTGTACTATTCTGAATAGTGCAGGCCTCTTTTAATTCTAGTATTTTGTGCTTTTCCTCCACATCAGATGTGACCTGAAAGTATGACTTTTAAAAAGTGCCAACTTCTGAATTTCACATGTGAGGCGGCCTACAGAGCGTTTTGTAAATGTTTCATTGCATGTGGTGCTGGGCTAGATGCTGCTGAGAGGACTTCTCAGACAGGCTCCCATCCTCAAGCTATTTATAATAGAATGTGAGAGGAACAAAACCAAGTCTTAAGAAGCAAAGGAAAAAAACCTCAGACACAGACAACGGTCTTGAGGTTACCGGAGGGAAAGGGGAGTGGGGGGTGCATAGAGAAGGGTGAAGGGGGGATAAATGGCAACTGAAAGAGACTTGACTTGGGGTGGTGAGCACACAGTACAATTTACAGATGATGTTAAAGAATTGGACACCTGAAACCTATATATTTTTATTAACCAATGTCACCCCAATACATTCAGTAAAAAGGAAGCACAAAACACAAAAAGTGAGTAAGATATGCAAAATTTTGCTTATATTTCAGGTAAACATCCTTGGTTAGTAGAGGGCAGAATGGTTAAAACTGTTGAAGGTACAGACATTCACCTCAAATTATCCACCTGAAAAGCTGGAATTCGTGTGTGCAGATCCCCTCTGTCCAGCAAGGGTTCTATGTCCCCGGCTGTCTGCCGCTTTTGCATGTAAGCTCAGACGTCCGCTGTGTGGATGGCTGAAAACAGTGGATGTTCTTAGAGTTCCTCATAGTTGATCACTCTTGCCAAAGCCAGACTGATAAATAAGGCTGAGATTTAGGGAAAAAATTGTCCACATAGCTTCGAAAATAAAAATAAATGTGCTATTGAGATGCTGAAAATATATCATTAAATAGCCCTAAGACACATTACACATAATTTTGTATGTTTTAAACTGTTCATTATGATGTTTGTATTTAAATGACTTCTCTCAAACCGCCTTAGGCTTTTGGCTACTTAAAAATTTTTGTATTCATGAACACTTCTGCTATAATTTATGTGGATGTTTGTTTACAGCCCAACTCTAATCTGTAAGCGGGAAAATTCATGTATTTATTCATGCCATATCTATTATAAATTCACTATGTGTTAGGTATGATGATAGTGACATTTTTGTTTTTTAATCTTTATTGTATTTTCTTCCATTAACTTCTAGTCCCCGTATACTCCCCTCCCCCCAGTGATCACCACACTATTGTCCATGAGTCCTTTTTCCTGTTTGTGAGTTAATTTTAAAGTTTACTTAAATTTTTGTGAGCTCTGTTTACCTAAATTCCAAGAAATTATGTATGGAGAATATCAAGTGGACCAATCACAGTTCGTCTAGATCTCTATTGTAGCACTTGTCACACTTACCTTTTTTGCGTTAACGTTCCTGCTGGAGCAAGAGCGGAGGGTGGTCTGTATGTGATCATCACTGTGTTCTCAGCATCTAATACAAAACCTGCAGCGTAGGAGGGGCCCAGCAAGTGTGGTTTGGGTGCCTGAAGCACCACATAAGCACACACTGCTCTTTATAAGGATATTTTAATTTCCATTGGGTATTGAGGCCATTTCTCATTCAGGGATATCTTCCCTAGGAAAAGCCAAAACCTTTTCATAAAGACCCCTGTTATCTAAATACCTTTCTTCCAGAATTTGGCTTAATACTGATCTGAAGCACTTTGACTTGATTTTGAACTTGATCTGAAGGACTAATAATCTAAGTTATTTTTGTAATAATTAAGACCTTTAGGCTCTCATTATTTGGTTGACATATATAAAAACGACAGTTTCATACTCATCTTAACAATATTTTCCCCTTTTTCCGGTAGGTAAATCAGACTTTGGAGAAGCCATTTTTGTTTGGGACATGTTGATGATGGGTTTTCTGAGAAACCCTTCTCATTCACCTATTGTTATTTTTTCCTGTATATTCAGTGGGGTTATGCCCATTTAAATACATATTCTGAGTTATAGAGTATGAAACAGTGCTGAAAAGAGACAGCAGTAACGCACAACCAGAGGGTTATGTATTTGTGTGAAACTCTTGATCATTCTCCTTTAGGGCGGGAGTCACTGGTTTACTGTGGCGTAAAATCCCTGGCGCTGCACATGTTAGACTCGGAGGACTGCCGTTTACCGTGGCGGATATTGTGCACGCACGGAAGTCTCATCTAAAGTGCACGCTATTTGGATCATAGACATTATCGGTCTGAATACTTATTGAGACAATTTAATGGCATAAGACAGCAAAGGTTCTTGTTCTAATAAAATTAGTGCATTATGATACATTTTCTGACAAATGAAAGTGCACTATCCTGAGGAAGTACCTTGCATTTAAAAAAAAAAAAAACAAAACAAAACATTTGCACAGATGCTCTGTATAGTGGCAGCCTGAACTTGGACAGGTTACATAACTCCTTTGGTTTTCAAGTGGAGATATTAATACCTACTTCACTAAATTGGTTGAAAGTACTAGGCACGCCTGGCGCGCCGTCAGCGTTCAGTAAATGCTTTTGAATGAAATGGAAGCACTGAGCATAATGCCTGTGATGAAGGTCTGCTAAATTGCAGCTCACTTTTGCCTTGAATAGGGAATTTTAGAGGGATTAAGCATATGTGTAAATAAGTGTATTCGAATCTTTGAACTCGTTAAGTGTTTCACATTTTATGCTTAATTACTATGTATTACTACCCGAAATGTCCCTACTGATAAGTTTGGGATCTTTTTATTTTCCTGAGGGGTACACATCCCGCTGAAAGGAACTATGACTGCGGGACACATGGCCAGGAAAACACGGTGACTCATAATTGAGTTTCTTTTGGAAGCCTAAGGTACTGGAATCCCAGGTTTAGAAGGGACCGTTTGAATTTCCTTTTGTTTATCAAATACATATTAGTCAGTTATTATATGTGAGTATGCTATGCATTAGGACTATAAAGATAAATAAGGTATTGTTGAGAAGTTCTAAGTTTTTGCATGAACATTTTCAGGGACAATTCACAATTACTACCTTGATTTTTAGGATATCTCCTATGAGAATTCAGAATTTGTCTTCCTGTAACTTCCATTTATTGGTGACAGCTTTACTCTTTGGAACACAAACAATAAGTCTCACTCTTTACTATAAAAGTCTGTCTTCCTTCCTTCCTTCCTTCCTTCCTTCCTTCCTTCCTTCCTTCCTTCCTTCCTTTCAAGATTTTATTATTTTTAGAGAGGGGAAGGGAGAAAGGGAGAGAAATATCAATGTATGGTTGCCTCTAGCATGCCCCCTACTGGGGACCTGGCCTGCAACCCAGGCATGTGCCCTGACTGGGAATTGAACCAATGACCCTTTGATTTTCAGGCTGGCACTCAATCCACTGAGCCACACCAGCCAGGGCTAGGAAAGTCTTTCTTATATATTAAGATAAATTTATTTTTCCCCCTGAAACTTCTACTCTTTTAAGTTAAACATCGCTGTATTATTCTGCTCATCCTGAAGCCTCTTCTCTATCTTGCTCACTTTCTGAAATGCCTTCCAGGTTGCCTACTTCCATGTAAAGGTGTGGCACCCACAGGGCCTTCCGGGCTGCAGGTGTAGAGCGACCAGCATAGGCTAGAACAGGACAATAGATCACTTCCTGCCTTCCACACACTGTCCCACAAATCTCTGGCCTGACTTATATTTACAGCCAAATGATCCATATGTACTCTAAAATGTCCCATCCTGACCATTAGTAAAAAGAATTGTGTCTGTTTTGCACATGTTACCGTATCAGGTAGTGTTGGAAAAGGCTAAATGACCTCCCAGATTCCTTGAGGAGATTTTCATATACTGTGTCTGACAATGGAAATGGGAACAATAACGAGGGCAGTCCTGCCAGAGCTCGAAGTTGTTGAATTACCATTTGGAAGTCATTTTTGGTTCAGTTGATTAAAGCCTCTGCAGTTCATACACTCTCTGACAGCGAAGAGGTGAGGAGCCAAGGAAGGACCTCTATAGCTTTGCACCATCTGTTTCTATACTGTACTCTCTCACTTAAACACTTTTCTTTTTGATGAACAAAGAATATGACAGGGAAAGAATTGTTCTACTGCTAAGTCTAAGCAATTACTAAAAAACTTAGTATCTTCTCAACATTTTTTTTTAAGATGACAAATGTGTATAACTCTCTTTATATCAGGTACACTCTGACTCAGCATTTGGGACAAGTAGCTCTGCCTAGCAGAGTGCCGGAAGATGTCAGTTATAACTCAGCCACAATTTATAGGTGTGTGTACCGCTTTGCTTTGCTCCTTTTAGTGGAAGGAGAAGACAAAGACAGATGCTGTAATTAATTGGAATATGGGGACAGGAAAAAGACCTTTGCCTAAGTAAAGGAGGAGTGTTTGGACGCAGTAGGGGTGCAGCTTGTTAGTTTCCTAGGGCTGCCATAACAAATTACCACAACCCTTGCAGCTTACAATAACAGAAATTCGTCCTCTCATAGTCAGGAGGCCGGAAGTCTGAAATCAAGGTGTTGGCAGGGTCATGCTTCCTCTGAAGGCGCCCGGGAAGAATCCTTCCTTGTCTCTTTCTACCTCCTGGCAATCATTGGCATTTCTTGGCTGGTAGATGTATCACTCCAATCTGTCTCTGTCTTCACATGGCCTTCTCTCCTAAGTCTTGTCTGAGTCTCTTTGTCCAGACCTCTCTCTCCCCTTTTTCTTATAGAGACATTGGTCATTGGATTAAGGTCCAACCTAATATAGTACAACCTTATTTTAATTTGCTTATACCTATAAAGACCTTATGTCCAAATAGGTTACATTTATAGGCACTGGGAGGTTAGGATTTGAACCTATCCTTTTGGAGGATACAATTCAACTGATAATAAGTGAGATGACACCAAAGCATGAAGCATTTTAATGGTAGGTAGAAGAGTATGGGTTTTATTTATAAGCTGGGGGATCACTGGAAATCTTAAGCAAGGGAACTAATAAGATAGTTATTACAGGGAGGTGTGGTAGCAAGCTGCATACTTCAGTACACTGAACTGAAGACAAAGTTCAGGGTGAGGGTATTAATTAGGAGGATGTTACAGCATTCCAGGAATAATGTGAAGGGAAGTTTATAAGGAAAGATGTGGAAGAGGGTATTTTGCAAAGATGGCTGCACAAAGGTCTCATACCACTTGCTTTTCTGCAGTGACACCATCTTAGACCCTGCTCAGCAGGTGGTGCTTGTTTCTCTACCCATGAATCTGGGCAGAGCTAGTGACTACTTTGACCAATAGAACAGGGCCAAAGTGACACTAGTGAAATGCATAGACCTTTCCTGACCTAGCCGCTAGAGATAACTAGCATGTGGGAGGGGTGACGTTCCTGAGCCCACCATGCTGTGAGAAGCCCCAACACTACTAAGCCATGTGGAGAGGCCCTGAGGCAGGGCCAGGGCTAGGGAAAGGCAAGTGAGGTGGCTAGGGTGCAAGATTCAAGGAGGCACTCATTCTCCGGGGCCCTTGCCTGACACTGAGCACAGCACCTCCTTAAATTCTGCACTCCAGGAGCTTCACTCTTAAGAAGGTGCTCAGTCTCAGGGCCGAGGCAGTCCAAGGGCAGCACTTGAAAGTGAGTTCACTTAAAAATGTTATGCCCAAAGCTCCTCTTTTTGCCTTGCCCTAGTCCTGGCTCTTTCTAGAGGATGAGAGAGAGAGTGGTACCACAGAAGTGCAAGACATTTAAGGGAGGAAACCATCTTGAACATTGATTATCTGCTCAGCTATCAGGTGGCTCCAGGTGGATGTGATGAAGCCCCAAGCCCAAGCTGAGCTCTCCTAAATTTCTGATCCACAAAATTGTGAGTGAAACAAAATGCTTGTTTTAAGTCACGAAGTATCGGGATACTTTGTTATGTAGCAGTGTATTAAGTGGGGCTAGCAGTTGACTGAGAAATACCAGGTGGCTCTGTGTTTACTCAGTTCTGATGGAGCACAATCTGTTTGATTGCTACTTAGGGAAGAGGGATAAAGAACGTGATGGAGACAGAGTACAGGAACTAGAATTTAATGCCTTGCTTTTTCAGCTCACTGCTTAAGCTACACAGCCATACAATTTTTAATGTTTGGGGTTGGCCATAAGAAAAAGATATACACACTCACAGTTTGAGTCTTCGTAGGACCAAAAATCTCTGTTTTGATCTATGCCATGCAGAGGAATGTGAAATTCCCAGTTTAAAGCAGATGGTATGAATTCTGATGATAAATGAATAAAATTGTCGTTGGATCTCATTAGCACTCATGTGGGCAGGCGGGGAGAACGTATAACTATTTCTTGGCTTTGTGTGAACAAATTAAGCTTTGAATGAAAGGTTTATTTTTATGAAGGCTGAATTTACTAATTTTTCATTGAGTACCTCTGTTTCACGGTGATTTACACATTCATTCAAATGGTTGTTGGCACGTTTATTTATTTTCCTTTGAGACATTCTCTAATGACTTGTAAAATAGCCTAAGGAAAAAAAATAAATCTGAAAAAACATTAAGAAAGGGATTGTTTGGAAGAGGAGGTGTATAACACATAAAATTAAAATGTAATGAATATTTTTAAAAGCCTTCATTCCATTTAATAGCTTTCTCTGCTTGCTCTTACAAGCAGGTACTGAGTAAAGACTTCCCCACCCATTATTCATTTCCACAGGATGTTGGACATTTTTATGGCCTCCTAGAGTACTTATAATCTGCACTACACAATTTAGCGCCTAATTATATTCTGCCTCATAATGTTCATTATTGTATCATTGTACGATTTTTGTCCCCTCAAGTAGATTATATGATCTTAAAAGGCAGGGACCGTGTCTTATACTTTTTCCATATTTGCATTCCACCTGGCATAGTGCTGAACACAGGGAACATTTAAACCGGGAGAAGTATATTAAGTAATTGTAGTTCCCTAAAGCTCAGTGACTGTGTCTATGAAGCATTTGTCATGGCTCTGGGCTTCTGGAGACGGAGATAGGCAAGTTACTTTTCCTTTCCTTGAGGAGTTTGTTATCAAGGGGAAGTACCAAGGTAAGGTGTTGATTTGACTAGTAAAGTGACTTATCTTTTCCCGTGAGTGTCCGGCCAGGGCAGATGACAAGCAGACAGGCTTGTGCCCTTGTGCTACCATTACCATTTTGATGTAGATGGTGGTTGGCACTTTTTCTTTTCGTCTCTCCAGTTGAACAAGTCAATGAATGGTGTGTGACCTGGGGAAGGGCTCCCTCTTGGATGAGCCGCTTGGCTAAATGGGTTGGCAAGCCTGACCTTTCCCTTTTCCTCCCCTCAGGGCATCAGAGCCATGCTATTGTTTTCATGGTTGTAAAACGCATATAACATAAGACATTTATCCATTATCAGTGTACAGGGAAGTGGCATTAAGTACACTCACATTATTGTGCAACCATCCCCACTATCTGTCTCTAGAAATTTTTTATCATTCCTAAGGGAAACTCCACACCCATTAAACAATAACTTCCTGTTTTCCTTTCTGCAAGCCCCAGGCAACGATTACTCTGCCTTCTATCTCTGTGGACGTCCCTGCCTGTGTGCCTTGTGTGAGTGCAGTCAGAGTACAGTCGTCCTTCTGTGTCGTGCTTGTTTCACTTAACGCGATGTCTTCAGAACTCTTCCGTTGTAGCATGAACCAGGATTTTATTTCCTTTTAAGGCTGAAAAATATTCCATTGTGTGTATGTATTACATTTTGTGTATCTGTTCGTTTGTGGGTGGACATTTGGCTTGTTTCCACCTTTTGGCTGGCGTGAATAATGTTGCAAGGAGTATGGATGCACAAACACAGTTTACATTATTACGAGCACCCACACTGATTTAATGCTCACGGTGAGCAAAGGAGCCTTCTCAGCCACTAAAATATCTGGAAGAATCAACATATCTCTGGCAACTGAATTCAGAGACTTAAGTACTCGGGAAAATGTGGCCTGACAACACTTTTTAGGTTGGGATTGTGAGCAATACTTTGTTGGTAAATATGTCTTTTTTCTTTACCCTTTAAAATACTCTGTCTCCTTTTTTTTCTCATCCCTGCTCCAATGTATGTCCCCACAGCAGGACCACTGCAATCACATTCTGACCGGGTTGTCTAACTTCTCTCCCAATTTGTTGTGCATCGCACTGCTTTGGCCATTTTAACTACTGAACAAAAGCATCATGTTTGGCTGGCACTGAGGACCTTTTGTTATCTGCCACCAGCTTACTTTTCAGGTCCTACTTCTCACTTCTTCCTTATACAAACTCTGTTCCAAGTCAAAACTGTGTCCTCATTCTCTCTTGGACAAATCATCGTTATTTTGACTTTTATTATTGTTGTTCACCATGTTTAACGTTTTTCAGGCTGCCTTCAAGTTTTAGCTAATTTTGTTTTCAAAAGTTGAAGCAGAAAAGCTTAGGACTTGACTTAAACAATGGTGATATCCCTGAAAAACTTCCCTGAGTTCTTGCCTGAGAAGCCAAGAACACAGCGACATCAGGCACAATGCTTGGGGCGCAGTAGACACGCAACAAGTACTTTTGAATTTCGCTAGATCTATAGAATACAAGGAACCCTTGTCAGTCACTTTCCTTTTATGACACATGCGATAGATGTTGCTTTAATCTTCTAGTACATTTCTACATGCTGCACAAGGTTGTCTCGTTATTCCAGCTGTAACGGCACTGTCTCTCCCATTCTGGAAGCATATGCAAATGAGCATGAGAATACAACATTATGAAGGTAATAATAACGACAATAGTAATGATGATGTAAAAATAATAACGATAGAACTAGAGGATTTGAAACATCAATCTAATCATTCTTTTGTTAATAACCTTGTAATAGTTCCTGGTTGCCCAGTGTCAGTACCTAAACTTTTGTGTGGGACATAGAGCTTAGCGTGGTGGTAGTGACAGCAGAAGCTGAGTACCTGTGCCCCTGCAGGATGGAAACTCATTCTAGCAAAGGCCTCTACCTCCCACCACACTTCACACCACAGAACCATCTGAAAAGAACTTAAGAGGAGCAAGAATAACAACTTGGTATTCAATGTGAGCTCAGCTTCTTGCCTGGTCTGACAGGGGGTATATATAGATTCCTGGGCACTCAGGGCTTGTGACCTACTCTAGGGAAATCTCAAAGAGGCCATTTGATATGGACAGCTTCTACCTTGGGACCTGTCTAACCGTTTGTTAAAAATGGAACAACAGTCATACTTGTCCTGTTATGAAGTTAGAGGGACCGCACAACAGGGGTACACTTATTTGACTTTGATGATTCTATTTTTGAGCACCACACAATCACTCCCCAGTGCTTTGGCTGTTTAATTATGAAAAAAAAAAACCCTCAGTTTTTCTACATAATAGAATTTTAACTTTCTTTGCATCGAGATATTAACATTTTTTTGTCTTTTATAAATATGTTTATGGTACTTCCTGAAAGATTTCCAAGGAACAATTGAACCATTGATTGATTGTCCTTTAATATCCTAAGAAGGCTAAAGTAGTAATTAACTGATTTTTTGTGCTCTTTTTGGGATAATGGAAAGAGAGACTCAGTTCAAATCCTGGTTCTATAATTTCCATGCTGTTAGACATTGGGCAATGCAGTTCATCCATCCATCCATTCATTCATTCATTCAACAGATTACAGAGTTCTTACTTTGTGTCAGACGTAGTATTAAAACTCTGAGGACAGAAATCAAATAGGAATGATCTCTATTTTTAAGAGATTTTAGTCTAAAGAGAGAGACTGTCAAGTAAACCTGCAATTACAGTAGTGTGCCATGGAGCCATGTAAAACCACGGCAGGCATGCGCGGGAGATGGGGAAGGCTCTAGGGAAGCCTCTCAGGGGAAGGCGTACTTCAGCTGAGTCTTAAAGCCAAGTCCAATTTAGTGGAATATGGATATAGAAAGAACATTCTAGTAGCCTAAGCAAAGCTAACAGAGAAATTAGAAAAAATGAGATATTTTCTGTTCATTATCACTGACATGACAGTTTTTTCTTGAGGAGATAAAGGAGATAAATTTAGACGAATGTTTCCATTTTCTTTTCTCTAAAATGAAGGTAATCATATCTATGTCACGGATTTGTTGCAACCACCTAAGAAAACAGCATATGTGGAGTACCTAGCACATAGGCGCTCCAAAATGTTAGCTCCTTTCTTCTCCCCACCATCTACCCTATTGATGGTTGTTAAGTTTTTAGTTTGTAAATTATGGCTGTGTTTAGGCAAGTGGAAGAATAATCAAAGAGTTTAAAACTCTTCTTTTTTCTCTCCTGACCTGGACTGCAGCGTGTTGATGGGGCAGTCCTGGCACATCTGGCACTGCGCTTTCCCTGGTCATTGCAGGTGGCCTGCGAGGAGGGCACTGCTCCCCAAAGGGCGCTGTCCTTTGTCGTGTTTGATTTGCTGGCTTTCTGGCAGTGCCTGGGAAAAACCCTTGGAATGATGCTGTTGTGCGTTCTCTTTTCTTTCTCTGTTTTGACGTCTCTGAATGTGGATGTGCTTCGGGGAGCTCAGTTTTTAAGTATGCACTTTATTCTAGGGAGCCCGTCCATCATGTCTATGATCTAGGAAATATTGTGGACCACTGCTTTTGGGGATTTTTGGTCTACATTTTGATATTTCTTTCAAGGAGCTTTGAGTCAAGTACTGGGTTGGGGTGTGATAAGAGTTACTCAGTTTGGGGAGATTTTCTTCACCCCATCGTTTTCTTGTTAATAAGAAATTATTATTTGTGTTCAAATGCAGTTTCCCCAAGTGTTTGCCATTTGCAAATATTTTTCGTTATTTTTGTCATACCCAGGTACCTTCTGTTCTCTTATTTACTTAATATTTTTCTTTAACTCTCTAATCTTTAAAAAGACTTGTGTAAACTTAATCTCATCCTAAGCAATAATACTTATAAATCTATGGACTTGATGTGTTATTTCTGTTTTTCTAATGCATATTCAGGCAAGTGGTAAAATAAAAAATTATCCATTCTACCACCCAACATAGGGATCAGCAAACATAGACAAGTCTACTCATTTATGTATTACCTGTGCCTACTTTTGACTTAAAACAGCTTAGTAGTTGAGGCAGAGACAGAATGGCCCGCAAAGACTAGTATATTTATTAATTTGGCTCTTTAAGAAAGAGTTTGCCTACCTCTGACCTACAATTACTTCCATACCATTAACAGAACACACAGCACACTTTGTAAAGCATCACTATAGTACATTTGTCAAGAGACATGAAATCCTCAATCACGTTTTTTCAGAACCAGCAAATACTTAATTTTTTTTATTCTGGAATTGAAATATTCAATTATGAATAATTTATGTACTGAAAACCTTGGTTTCAAGACTGTTTGAAATCAAAAGCAAAACATAGACATTAAGGATAATATATGTTTTAAATAAAGGAAATATTTGCCTATAAAAATATTTAATAGTGGAAAAATGCATAAAGTAAGGAGTAAATATTTCACTCCAATGAAATTGCATTCTCATTCACAAAAAATGGCATTCCTTGTATTTCCTCCTAGTCATATCTGTGCATACCCGGAGTAAATGTAGTTTTTGTTCTTTAAAATGCAGCTTTATTTAATGAAAAAGTAGAATATCCATATGTGCAACTTGCATTTTATAACATTGCTGTTGTTTAGAAATCCAAGTAATATGGCTACAACAATAAATTGTTTAATATTACTTTAATTATATCGAGCTATAATTTACATACTGTGAAATGTATTCATTTTAAATGCACCATTCGATGATTTTTAGTAAATGTACAGAGTTTTGCCGCCATCAGCACAGTCCAGTTCTAGAACATTTCCATCGTCCACAAAAGATGACTCATTGCTGTGAATCTGTTCCTACCCCTACCCCAGGCAAGCACTCACATACTTTCTGTTTCTATAGACGTCTTTTCTGGACATTTCACATAAATGGAATAATATATTATGTGATCTTTTGTGGCTGGCTTTTTTCACTTAACATTTCAAAGTGACCTTAAGGTAAAAGATGAGGGAAGGGTTCGGAGAGCCCCAAGTATCTTTATTCTTCTTTATAGAGTGCCCTAGGTAAACAGTCAATATTTTGTTTTCTTTCCTTTGGAAATCGGTCTTGAGACAAATGTGATACAAGTACCAGGTAGCTTTGGCAGTCACTGAGATCCATGACTTCCCAAGCCCCTCCCCTGTGCACAGATGCAGCTGTGGAAATTGCTGCAGCACTCTGGAGAACAGAAAGGGCCGCCCTCTGCTGGCAGCAATGGGGCGGGGCAGCTCTGCGCCTTGCCTGGCCACTTTGAGGGGAACCATATCTTGGCACAGCTGTAACAAACGCACATCATTCAGTGTACTGTGCCATGCAGGCGGGAAAATTCCCCTGCCAGTCTTGTAGCTTTACCTGGTCTCAAAACCTTCCCAGTGTTCTTAACTAGGTGGGCCCAGCCCCAAGAACCAAGAAACTTCCCTGCTCCTACGTAATAATGACGGCTAAGAGGCTGTTCATAGAGAGTCAAAATCAGTGAGCAAGTGAGTTATTTTTCTCTATTATATTGACAGATATAGACTTACTTATCTTTAACAGCTTAATAGAATTTTAATGCTTTGATGTCATAATTTCTTTAAACAATTCACTCCATTTGTTTCCTTTTCATTATTTATTATAAGCAGTGGTAAATTTCACATTGCCATTTGCGTACCTTTGCCGTCTTGTGCAAGCATCACGAGGATCAATTCCTACAAGTGGGCTTGCTGGATACCCGGTGGTGCACATTTTAAATGTTGATATCTATTACTCAAAGGGGCAGGTTAACTAACGGCAAGCTGACCACACCTGTGATGGTGTCCGTGGTAGGCTGTAGTTATGACGGCAAAGGTTCTTGACAAGGGTGCTGGTGGGCGAGGATGAGTGCACTTCAGAGTGCAGGGAGTGGGCGTGAGCGGAAGTCATTTGACCAATCTCTCTACGGGATTCTGATATGATCAGCACTGCCCTAGACTTTGTTTCTGTGCTTTCTACCCAAAAGTTTGAATGCTGCTGTGAAAGATATACTTGGTACTGGGCTCATCAGGGCTGTCGTAACAAGCACCGTGGTTTGGGGGTTTGTTCTGCTCAGTAAGTCCAAGGAAAGTAGACAGTAGAGCAGAAGAAAGTGATTCTACAAATGATGCTAAAATTGTCTCTGGTCTATGCAGATAAAATACACATAAACTCCTTCTAGCTCTTAAAGAGAGAGAGTACAGTTACCTTTGCTCCCTGTCAGATGTTCAGCCCAGACTGCTCTTTGGTGATGGAGATTTTCTCTTCCAGTCCCCACTCAGTGGGCGTTTCAACCTGTGGAAACGAGGGAAGACGGGAGTGGGAAAGCCGCACACAGTACATGTGTGTTGTGTAACTTTAAGTAACCAGTGGCCTACTGATCCCTGGAAATCTCCTTTACTGCTATGTTAAAGTAGTCCCATGGTATAGTTTCAAGTCATAAGACAATGATACTCTGTGAGTTTCAGTGAGGGGAGAAAATGAAAGAGGATGCTTGTAAGTGGGTGTAGAAACACTTCAGCAAAATTACATAGCAATGAATTAAACTCTTTGAATCACAGCATACTGTGGAATAAAGAAGCAGTTGTGAGGCAACATCAAAACTGTGGTATTTTCATACCTGTTGGTATTTCTTGGCAGTGACTCCCATGTAAAGGCCTATAATGAATAAAATACACCATTTCTACTGATCAAAGAAAGTTATCTGGTGTCAGAAAGCAACTCGGGAGTCAGAGTGTTTACTGGGTAATTTCTTAATGAGCTCTGGCACTTGGTTCTCATCTCTGGGAGGGGAGGAATGTAACGTGGAATGTGCCAAGTCAAACCATGAGCATTTTGGCAGATGTGGAGATGCAACACAGCTGGAGGAAAATGCTTCCCTTTGAAATCTCCTATCTCCGAAGCTGCATCAATTTTTAAGCATGTTCCACTGCCGGTTCAGATTTTAATATGAACAGGATTTGGGAGATGTTTATTGATAGAGTAAGAAAACAGTTTGGAATCTGTTCACTGGTTGCCTTCTTGTCTCCACACATAATTTCTGAGGAGGACGACAGGTGAAGGAAAATGAGGGAGGAGAATAAGGCGCTGTGTTCTTGCTCGGGATTGGCAAGAACCCTGGCAACCAGGGCAACTGAGAGAGCAATTGATCCTACGGCATGATCTTCACCTGGATCAGCAGTGCTCTGGTTAGTCAGGGAGCAACCTTATACATCATGGTTCTTCTGGTCCAATACAACTTGAGTAAAGACCTCAGTTCCCCCAAGCAACACAATCTAGTTCTTCAATGTCAGTCAACAAACATACATCGAATCAGGAACCAGACCAGGGCTGACGATACAAAGGGAACAGAGATTTGGTTCCTGACACACAAATCATGATGGGTAAGTGATGGACAATTAAACTGGTGATTGAGTCTGAGAAATTACAGTGTATCTAGAGGCTGAATGGGTCTGTATAAATAAGAGGGGAAAAGTACAAGTGTCATGGTCACTGCTTGATCTAATGCGCTCTTTCCTGAGCCTTGGCTTCTTTACCTGTGAAATGAAGGGGTGGGTCCAAATGATACGTGCAATGATCAACTCGTTCCAGTTTTCCTGGGACTTTTACAGCTTCAGCACTGAAAGTCCCATGTCACTAAAAGTCCCATGTCCCAGGAACTCCTTATTTCCAATTTTAAAACTGGAAGTCCCTTTTCCTAGGAGTCCCCAAAGCCCAGGTGAACAGAGAATTGGTCAGCCTGTTCATAGAGTTTAAAGATCTTATTGATTTTATTCAATGATTCATGAATTGTGTAGCATCCAATCCAGCAGACAGAAAGGAGCTCTGAGGAGCTGTTACAAGGTGAGAGACTTTTATAGGCAGAAGGTAGCTGGAGCAAGGAAGTTATACCAGGCAAAAAAGTGGGTTGGTTATTGTAAGGTCACTTTTCTTTAGGGGCTGGCAGGGGACTATCAGGCAGATTACTAAGTAGTGATGACCAGCTGACTCCTGATGGACTGGTTTAAGATTCCATTTCTGGGTGAGCCAAAATTATAATTAAGTTGTTTCAGTTTGGTGATGTGTGACTTAGCATAAGTGACTCCATTTTGGACCTGTTGTCATTTTTTTCCTCAACAGATTGTATATTGAGAAAGAATATTTGGCAAGATTTATGATGGGACCCCATGATAAGACAGTTAGATTGAAATACTGTATGTACATTAACAATACTGCTGTTTTCTTCTTTAAAAAAAAACCCTAAAGAGTAAGTTATTTAAATACATTTTAGGTGAAAGAGACTTTGTGTGCTAGCTTGTGACCAAAACATTAATGTAATGTTTATGGGAAAATGAGTATTATTCTTCTGAGAAAATATCTCCCCAACACATACCCCTCTGTGGAGTCAGAGTTTTCTGCAAGCAGCGGCCTTGGTTGGATCCTCATCGGAACCCTCCAGGGGTCTGCAGCAGCAGACAGGGAGCCACTCTGCAACCAGGCAATTTGTGCTCCCTTGTTCAGTAGCCATGAGAGCTGGAGAGAATCACTCCTCTGTGACACTGTGTCTTCATTTATAAACTATGAATTGTAATAGCTACCTAGTAAGGTTGTTAGCAGAATTACAGAGTATATTGGTATGTAGTAAGTGCTCAACAGATGTTCGTTTTGTTTCCTTAAACAGTGTCATCTTATTTTTAAATCAAAGAGAACTGGATCTGATTGGAAGGCAAGTGAGAAAGATGCTCTTTACAGGAGCTTACCCTCCAAAACCTTAAATATAAATATATGTATGTGTGTATACATATGAATATGTACATAGTATCTGCAAATATATATTTCCCTTTAATGTTGCTCAAGAGAGCATGAAAAGAGCTGAAACTACTGAAAATTGGTACAACCGAGGTCATAGACTTACAAACCGCACTCACCTATTGCAAATAACCACCATGATGCAGTCAAAACTGCTTTAACTTGTTCACTTAAGTTCACTTAACTTGGTCCATTAAATATCATTATTTATTTGTATTTTAACAGAAAAAAAAGCGAGCTATAATTGTACAGGCAATACCTTATTGAATGCCAATGTCTGAGTTATTCTAAAAAGGGTAATTTTAAATTTAAAAGAAATATTTAAAGTCACAATTCTGAAATGCATACCAGAAGTGCTGGCTAATAAGTGATTACAGCTTTTAACTTATTCCAGTGTGCATTTATTACAACCACTACTGTGGGAAGCGATGCCTAAAGTAAAAATAAGGTACACATAAAGACAAAGAAGTCTGATGCCATAATGCATCTGAAAAAAGAATGTAAAACCACAAAGGTTTGTTATACACATTCACCGGTGATTTAAAGGGCAAGGGGCCCAGCTCCTTGAGATGTATAACTTTTCAGTGACAAGTCAGAGTGTGATTAGCCTGCATTCTAGACAGCAGGTAATATAATTCCTCCCCCAGCTCTACATTTATACATGTCTTAGCTAGGAGACAAGTGTCATTTTGTATTTCATAGACTGGGCTATTTTAACATCTCCATTTTCAATTATCTATATAGTTAAAAATGTTGGCTGCCAAAAACACAGCCGTAAATATTGAATTATCTAGTTCAACACTCATTACCAAAACGCTGTTGTGCACCCACTGTGTGCATTGGCGCTGTCCTAGGCCCTGGGGGAGATGATTATGATGATAATTAACTTACGAACAAACAAATGGTAGGCATATTTCTTTTCCTTTAAGAGTTTACAGTTTTGTTGGAAAGACATGGCTTTACAAAATAAAATAAGCAATTTAGTGAGGATTATTTAAATATGAGTTTTTGAACAGAGTCAACCAATTCTGTGAGCATCTTGATAACCAGTGTTTGGAACTGTGCATCCGATAGGTTGGCTATCTCTTCCTCGCTTAGTTGTATTTTTTCTGGAGCTTTGAAGTGTTCTGTCATTTGGGCCTTTTTTTTTTTTTTTTTTTTGTCTTGGCACGTCTATTACTTTAAGGGGCGGAGCCTTAGGTGTTCCCAGGGTGGGGTAACGCTGGTCGCTGCGCTGTGACACTGTACGTGGGGGAGGGACCAAGTGGGAGCAATGGCGCCCGCTTCACTCTCGTGCGGATTTCAATCTTTCACTCCGATACCCTCAATCAAACTGGGCCCCTCTGGTGCTTGTTCCCGAGTGGGTGGGCCTGTGCACACTCTAGGCCCCTGTGGGTCTCTCCAACCACCTCTCCAGATGAAAAAATGAAGCCTATGCTAAGAGAAACAAAGGAAAATGTACAGGGAACCAATAGTGATGCGAAGGAAATTGGGACTCAAATCAACGGTGTGGACCAGAAGGAAGAAAGAAACATCCAACCAGAAAAGAATGAAGAAACAAGAACTCGGAAAAATGAGGAGATGCTTAGGAACCTCCAGGACATCTTGAAACGTTCCAACATCCGAATTATAGGGGTGCCAGAAGGAGAAGAGGAAGAACAAAAAATTGAAAACTTATTTGAACAAATAATGAAGGAGAACTTCCCTAATCGGGCAAAGGAAATAGACTTCTGGGAAGTCCAGGAAGCTCAGAGAGTCCCAAAGAAGCTGGACCCAAGGAGGAACACAACAAGGCACATCATAATTACATTACCCAAGATTAAACGCAAGGACCTACATCCAAGATTACTGTATCCAGCAAAGCTATCACTTAAAATGGAAGGGAAGATAAAGTGCTTCTCAGATAAGGTCAAGTTAAAGAAGTTCATCATCACCAAGCCCTTATTATATGAAATGTTAAAGGGAGTTACCTAAGAAAAAGAAGATCAAAAATACGAACAGTAAAAATGACAGCAAACTCACAGTTATTAACGGCCACACATAAAACAAAAACGAGAGCAAACTAGGCAAACAACTAGAACATGAGGGTTGTCATTAAGGGAGTGGGAGGGGGAGAGGGGGGGAAAGGTACAGAGAATAAGTAGCATAGATGATAGGTGGAAAATAGACAGGGGGAGGGTAAGAATAGTATAGGAAATGTAGAAGCCAAAGAACTTACAAGTATGACCCATGGACATGAACTATAGGAGGGGAATGTGGGAGGGAGGGTGTGGGCAGGATGGAGTGGAATGGGGGGGAATGGGACAACTGTAATAGTATAATCAATAAATATATTAAAAAAATAAAAAAATAAATATGAGTTTTTGGAACATTTTCCACCAGAATTAAAAAAAAAATAGGATCGCTGCCAAAACGGTCAGCTCCAAAATGATGTTCTAAAACTTCAGAAGTTTCCTTGGAGTAGCAAAAACTTTCCAGGAAGTGAAGCTGTTTATAAATAGTTTCAGATCTTTGTGGAAATATACTGAGAAACTGGCAGAAAATGAATCCATGGAGCTTTTGACAAGACCCACCTAAACAAGATCTAAAAACAAAGTGAGGTGGGGTTGTCCATGAATTTTGTACCTATGGTCAGAGGCGTTCATGCAGAACTCTGGGTTAGGTGGTGACAGGATTACAAGCACAAGAAAGCGAGACACAGTTAGTGAAATCCTGAAGTGCTCTGTTAGGCTGACTGGACCTTAAGAAAGAACACCCCTGCTTATGATACAGATGAAGAAAGGCTGCGGCAGAGACGGATTCTGGTAAGGCAGATCGTTTTCTACCAAGCACTAAAGATGGCTTTTGTAATCTGTGGGCGTGGACCAAGTGAGTTGTTCAGGATTCTCAGTGGAACAAGTTTGGGGGTTTCAGAGAACTGCACCTTCACTATATCTCAACGGTGTGATGTGAAGGGTTTTGGGGAAGGCTTCCTGTCTCCTATTAACTTTCATACTTTAGAATAGAAAGTTCCATTATTAGCAGTTTCTGTGTAGTGAACATCATCCTTTCCCTTCATCTTTTTTGAAGGTGGAAGATTCGCCGAGAATGGCAGCACAGTTTCTCCTTCACACCCTAGATCAGTGCTTATTAGGTCACTTGCCCGTGTGAGGAAGGAGATGAGAAAACTGGCGAATGCTAGGCTGGGAGGGTGGGAGGGGCGGGGGGAACCGAGGGGGCTGCAGCCGGAGGATGATGGTGCCGCTTTCCCACTTTTTCTCCTGGGCTCTGCTGTTTGAGACATGGGATCTGCATATAGGAGCTTGCAAGTCCAGAAATCTTTACTTGACATGGGAACTATCTTCTGTCTTATCCCACTGAGATATTAGGATGGAAGTAATGATGACGTAATAATAATAATAGTGATAATACTAATAAAACAACTTTTAAAGTTCTCAGAGCTTTGCTGAAGTATGTGATTGTAACCATGTGACAGTGGACAAGTTATCAATATCGACTTTCATGTAAATCCAGGTCAAGGAAAATTTAACCACAAGGGAAGAAAATAAATCCATGACACTGTCTTTTTTGCAAGGTCACACAGCAGCTAGATTCCAGCCCTGAGAACCCATGATTTCCTTCCTGTTTCTTTTCATCTTCAACCAGCTGTCTTCCACTGTTTTTTCTCCAATGTCTCTTCCTCTACCCTTGCCCTTCTCAGGAAAGGTATTTTCTATTTGAGACCTGCGGACACAGCCACTGTTTTGGTTATTGCTTTTGCACTTGTGTGGCAGCTTTTAAATTCCCATCTTTTTTAGCAGCTGCTGCAGCCAGACAAACATGAGTCAGTGGGAGGGGTTTAGAGGAACTGGCTCCGTTCTCCAGGGAGCAGTAACCTTTGGCAGTTCAACAAACAGCACATTTCAAATCCAATGGCTGCAAAAGCTCTCTCTGTACAAGTGATAGCAACTGCAGTTTTCCCAAGGTCTACCAAGAGTTTTTTCAGAGGGAATCAGGTTTCTGCCTATAGAGAGACACATTCCTGAAGGCTTAACTCTGACCTCATAGCTAAAGTGGATGCAGAATAAAATCTGGAGACAGCTGGGAAGTGATAATGTGGGGAGAAAGAAATCTGGGGATTTGAAAGTGAAAAGTCGTCTTAAATGTTCTCACTGCGTTTTGTTGCCTGTGTACCCTCCACCCCAAATAGCGAAGCAAAGCAAATCTTTCTTTTATTCATTGTTTCACTAGGATCTTTTTCTTTACAGTGTTCAAGTAAGTGATTTTCGAAGTGTGGTCTCCCAACCTGGTGGTCTTTGAGGGCCTCCTGGAGGGTGGACATTTTCAACTTAATTGTTTTCACCTGTTTATCATTCACCAGTGACAGTGATCCACGGTGAAGATGTGCCTGTGGCTGAAGTTTCACTTTCAAGTACCTCGTTACTGATATATGACTTTTTAGAAAAATGCCAATTTGATCAACTTAATATTAGCAAGAAAGCAAAGAGAGGAGTGGGTTGTTGATCGATAAGAAGCCAATAAATGATTTCTTATTTCTCCATTTTCTTACATTGTTCTTCCCCATACTGCTTTCTTCTTCATTGCTTCTTCATTGCTTGTCATAAAGTGAAAAGAATAAGAGAATTTTGTGGAAGGATGAATCATGGAAGTTTTGTGTGTGGGTGTGTGTGTGTGGCAAGTAGGAACAATAGTTTCTTTTGCTAAATGAAAATTCAGATAATAGTTTCCTTGCTATTCGTTTTTCTAAAATAAGGTTTCACAATAAAGTCTATTTATACTGAAAAAGGCAACAAAATAGTATCTTAGTTAACACAGGAGAAAATGGCCATTAGAGGCCACTTGGAAAGTCAGAGCCTCAGTTTGGGTGAGGCTGGAAAATTTTACTTGATGACCCAAGGTACCAAGTGGGGTTCTTGGTTTTAGATAACAGAAGGACCTCTGGCCAACAGAGGCAGAAAACTAATTAGTTGGAAGGATATTGGGTTTCTGGCAAATTGGCCAGCCGGCTAGAGATCTGATTCAAAAGAAGCTGGGAAGCAAAGGAGGATAAGCCACTGAGGGCACAGCTGAGATCATCGCGTTGGCACAGCTGGCTTAGAACCGGTCCCATTACTGTTGCCACTGCCACTGCCGCCCCCGACTCTAACCTCCGCACCCTGGCCACTGAACCTCTGCTGTGGGGGGCCAGGAATGTTCTCTGGCTATTTGAACAACTTGACATTGGTCTCGCAAGACTCAAAGGTCCAGTCAAGAGCACCTATTGGCTGGGCCCGGGTCATGTGTGTTTGTCCAAACAGCTAGGGATAGTTCGTGCCTGATTGGGGGGGGGAGGCAGGAGATCGGGAAGTGGGCTTCATTTTACTTAATGTTATCTATCTATTCATCTTCTGACAATGAGAAGAAGTGCCCCTTTCTTCTACTGATTTGGTTGCAAGTACAGAAATCCAGCCTTCTTGTAGTGTCGCTGTACGTTGTATACTGGTCTTGCTGCATTGTCCTATTTATAACGTACATGTCTGTTTTTACACAGACTGTGAACTTATGGAGAAGAGAGATTGGGCTGTGTGTTTAACCTCACCACTTACAGAGACTAACAAGTGTTAGGCACATAAAATATATTAGTTTAATAAATTGTGTTAATGATGATATCCTAGGGAAGGCTGATATATTGATAAGGTATAAAATAATAGTAGCAGAATATTGATGGAGCATATGTATACTGGCTATTTTCATTTCATCTTTATAACAATCCTATGAAGTAGATTATATTCTTTCCTTCATTTATGCATAAGAAGCTAAGCCTCAGGTTAACTAACTTTTCCTGGTTTATAGAGCTGAAAGTGACAGAGCAGGGATTTCAGCTGGGGCATGCTGACTTCAGCTCCTATCATCAGAGCTGTACTGCCCCCTGCAGGTGAAAGCAGAGAGAGGAGGAAAACAGATCTAGTCTCGGGAGATCACTAGTTTGCTATTTTCTATTCTTAGATGTTCACCTAGAGTGAAAGGTATTTTTTTGGTGATAGACAAGCCAAGTGCGAGTTGGATTTTTTACTGATATAAATGAGATTTTCTTTTGAATTTGATATTTTCCCAAAGGCACTGGTATTTTTCCTAGTAACTTGATGAATAAAGCATTCTTTATTCATGGCATTCTTGGCGTGTGTTTGTCTCACAATACAAGAAAATAAAAATAATTCCACATGAATGTAG
This sequence comes from Desmodus rotundus, assembly GCF_022682495.2. NCBI lineage: Eukaryota > Metazoa > Chordata > Mammalia > Chiroptera > Phyllostomidae > Desmodus > Desmodus rotundus. The sequence goes on along the minus strand of NC_071388.1, from coordinate 85,547,519 downwards.
AATATTCAAATGAGATTTTAAAATTTTGTATCTTAACAAAATCTTTGTGTTTCTTATTTAGATAACATAAATCACATAATGGAACTTCATATTTTACCCTGAAACTTAAGAATTTTGAATATTTTTTCTTTTCATCTTTAGAAGATATGCCAAAATGACATTTAGGTTGTCTTCTTTGGAAAAGAATTCTTACCTAAATGTGAGTATAAAAAAGTAGTCATTCAGATATCTTTATTGGCATAAGTATACATATTTTATTTTTAAGGTTAGTTATATCTGAGAAAGGGAAATGATAAAAACATGGATTTGGTCCTTAGAAAACATCAAAAGTAGATTTTCTTCATGATACTTGAGAAAACAGGAAAGACTGTATCTAGAAACAGTAACCAACATGAATTTAAAGGTGATTGCTTTGTATTTGGATGACCAGTTGCTAAAGCAAAGATATGCTCTGCTATGTCATTATTTTATTCCTGATACTTGAAGCATTATCACAGAAATATGCAGAACTCATACCTGTAATTGCATTCTTATACATAAGTCTTCTTGTATAGCTCTGTTGCTCCTGGAGGCTAATTCCTAGTTGTGGGTTTACTCAATCTGTAAGTGTCCAGCAAATTCACAAGTAGTAAATGCAGACACAGAGGAAAAATTGGGATTTAAATAGACTTGTGAGAAAGGCTTTGCAGTTGTGGGAGACTGAGCGTATCTGTAGTACAGGGAAGAGAGAGGAGGGAGCAGGAAAGAGTAGAGGTATGAGAGAGGCAGGAGATTATTTATGAGGCTGCAGATTGCTGGCAAAAGGATGGGAGGAAAAAGATCAGGTACAATAATGGAGACACTGGCAGTGGAAGTAAGAGGAAGGCAGCCAGAGGAGGGAAATGCAAAGATCACAACCGTGAGGACGGGGATTTCTGAGAGATGCTAGAATGCAGAGTGGCTGCAGTGGATCCCAATTGTTGTGAGCCGTTGCGAAGTTCAAGAAAAATGTGACGGCAGGTGTTGGGCTGTAGGAGATTTTGTCTTGGCGCTAATGTTACTGAAGAACGTGGGAATGTGCGTCCTAGAGGACAGCAGATGACAGTGATAAAAATGTGGGAAGGTACATAAATGTTCAGGTGTGCCTCGAAAAGTGTGCTGAGAGCTGCTGATGGGCAATTGTTTGGAAGCAGCAATGGAGAGTATGTAATGCTGACCCCTCTGGCCCACTGAATTCAGAGGAACGGAAGAGAGCAACACCTATTGGAGAGAAAGCTAGGAACCGGCATCATACAGGAAAACAGAGATTTCCAATAGGATTAGGAGGAAGTACGTGCATATCTTTTTGGTTCGTCCTTTAAGTATTAACATACTTTCAGTGAACACCAACCAGGCATCACGCTGGATGTTGGAAATTCAGAAATTAAAAATTTCATGTGTCATCACAAAAAGTAGATGGATTTGGAGGCCAGCTGTAGTTGGATTTCAAATCTGACATCATTACCACTAGCTCTCTGTGGCCCTATGGGAGTTCTTAGCCTCCCTGAGACTCAGTGTCCTCATCTGTAAAATAAAAATGCTCAGGGTTGTTGTGAGGATAAAACAAGTTGTAAGTAAAACATCTGCCATAGTGCTGCCTTGGAGTTGCTGCTGCTGCTGCTGTTACTATTTTTTATTTTGGTCCCCAATCTAATCAGTTGGGGCAGATGATGTACACTTACCTGACCACACGCTGTTAGAAAGACTGAGGTTAAATAACTCCTGACCACTTGATCTGGGAACCGTGGCACTGGGTTGGTATTCACTGAGCCCTAGACCAGAAAGTCTCGTCATGAGGATCTGATGAGGGGCAGAGCACACCCGGGCCACATCAGCAGCACTGCGGTGTGTGTGGGGGTTGTGGGCGCAGCCTGGGAGTAAGGCCCAGGGTCAGTGGTGAAAGAAACAATTGCGTCAGAAACCAGAGAAACCATCAGGCTGGGCTTCAGTTACTTCATTTATTGGAGAAATAACTTCTTTCTCCTCTGTCTGGATGTTGTGGAGATTACATGAGATGATGTGAGTGAAAGTGCTTTGACAACTGTGAAGGGTGTGTATATGAAAGGTGTTGTGTTTGTAAATATTTGTGGGCAGAATTTCCAGGGGCTACCCTGACTAGCGTGACTCAGTGGGTTGGGTGTTTTCCCACGAACAGATAGGTTGCAGGTTCAATTCCCGGTCAGGGCACATGCCTGGGTTGCGGGTCGGTCCCGGTTGGGGGATTGCGAGAGTCAACTGATCAATGTACATCTATGTTTCTCTCCCTCCCTTCCCTCTCCTTCTCCCTCTCTAAAAATTAAAAAAGAAAGAAAGAGAAAAAGAAAGAAAGAAAAAGAAACCCAAGTGGCTGCTGTTCCCACCATCCTGAAGAAACATGGGGAAAATGTTCTCCTTTACAGGAGATTAAACACAAGGGTGAGAAAATTTGCTCTAATGGAAACATTTATGAATCACTGATGAGTGACAGGACAGTAAAACTGTGTAGCTTACCTCATCACTTCTAGTGTTATCAGATCAGTTATTAGAAACTATTTTGCTTACACCAGTACTCTAATATGACCAAATATGACATTTTTCTAAGCCATTTTTGAATCTTTAAAAAGCAAAAAATTCTTTCATTGTTTATTTGGAAGAATATCAGAAAATGAGGGTTTTTTGCCCACTAATATTTCTGTTCAGACTTCTATGGCTCTTTGTAACCAGTCAGCCATCTCCTCCACAGTTTCTCCCTCTGCTCTGCCTGTCTGCTGACTGCTTACCGCGGGCTCTGCTCATTGGACGCATGTCTGTTTTATTTGGCCTCCAATAATTGGTTGGATCCACATTTTTTTTAGATCTAGCTAGTTAAAATTATGGTAATAGTAGGTAAAAATGAATAAATAGAAGGGATTGAATCTCCAGAAAATAACACCTATTTAAGACCAGAGTGGCATTTGTAATAATAATGGCTAATCTGTTGTGGATGCATTTTTTAACCTGTTTAAACTCCCCTCAACAACACGATGAGCTTTTGTTATTGCTCCCCTATTTTAACATTGAGGGGATTAAAGGTGGAGAGGGCAAGTCGCCTGCTCGAGAACTCCACTCAGTCAGTGTCAGGGCGGGCCTGGGAACCAGATACTGGTGCTTTAAGCACTGGGATGTCCTGTCTTTTTAGTTTTGAAAGACTTAGAGAAGAAATGTTAAAATGAGAGAAATCAAATCAACCAATTAATCATCACATGCCTGGAAAGGATGATATTTGGTTATTAAATTTTAGAGTGTGAGGACTAAGAGGACTTTGTGAAATATGAAAGAAGTACATTTAGCACAGTCATTGGAAGTGTGCTTGATCAATGTACGCAATTTAGTAACCCAAGAAACGATTTATACTGAAGGCCTTCAACCTTTAAAAAACTCTGGAGAAACATATACATTTGAGTATCCTCGTTCTTAGGGCATACATGCTCAAATTCTTAGGCTCATTTAAGGGTAAAAAATTAAGCTGTTGCCTTTAATCATTGTGGTGCTGCTCACAGGACCACAGCCCTGGGCGGGAGGGGACTTTCCTGCCCTGACTTTGTTCTCATGTCTGTGTCTCCACAGGGCATTTCTCCCAGTTTTTCAGAATCACCCTTCCACTTTGTCAGGTTTTTAGAGACTGAATTGTGGGCGGCAAACATGGCGATGAATGGAACAGTGGGAGGGTGGCCGACAGGGGCAGCTGTTTGGGTTTCAGCTGTTTGTGTAACAGCTGAATTTACTATAACTTAGGAAGAACTCTACGAAGAAACCTTTCATTATGAAATTAATAAGATAGATCTTTAGACCCTTGAATCTCTCTTTGCAAAATTATTCTGTTGCAGTTTGTTGAAATGTGGCCCTTGATTTTTCATTCAGAAATGTGGGTTGTGACTTGGTGTTATTTGTAGCTGTGAATTTTTCTTAGACATTCATTTTATTTCAAATGGAATGACTACTTCTATTTTTTTAAGTTCAATTTTTTAAAGTTATTTCAATTTATTTTCTTTGACCAAGTGTATAAGTGAAAACTTAATGAAGAAAACAAACAATCAAGCAAAATATTACCAGAGACAGTGAAATTAAGAACAAACTGACTGTAACCAGAGGGGAGGTGGGAAGGGATAATGGGGAGAACATTATAGTTCAGGAACAACTATAAAGGACACATGGACAAAACCAAGGGGGGGTGGGATCAGGGGTGGGCGGTGGGGATGGCTGGGATGGGGAGGAGGGGTAGAGGGAAAATGTAGACAACTGTACTTGAACAACAATAAAATAAAAGAAAGCTAACTCATTAAATAAAATTCCACAAACTTAAAAAACAAGAAACTTAAGATTAGACATACATTACATTTGCAGAGTCAGAATTATGGTATGTTATTATTTTGTGAAATATCTTAGCCAAACGAGGGACCGAGTAGGGCAGAGAGTCCTTCAGGGAGCTTGTGGAGACGTGGGTTAATAGCACACCCAGGGCAGTCGCTCCCAGAGCAGGGCTTCCCTGCTCTCTGTGCCAATAATAGGAATTGATGTTTTTGATCATACTGCTTAGAAATACCAAAGTACCCATTCTAAACACTCTTTATTGAGGTATACTGTGTGAGGCAAATGGTGTGGTGTTTGGTTTGGCTCCACGAAAGCTGAAATGTTCCGGTGACAGCTGGGTGTTTCCTAAGTGGCCTGAGGGGAAATGGGGCAGCGTAGTGATAAGGTGACGGTTTGCAGAGGCCATGGGTGTCAGACGGGTGGCCTGGCGTGAGGGACACATTCTGGCTTCTTGGTCTTGGCTCTCACCCGCTGGGCCTGTGTGCTGCATTCTCTCAGCACATTTCATGCTAACACGAGAGGAAAACACCCTTATTGGCACGTTAAGGCACCAAGAGGCATTCACAAATGCCATCTCTGACAGTTTCTGAAGGGGCTTTTCAGCTGTCACTGTGACCCCTGCTGGGCTAAACATATGTTTAAAACATGTGGAGGAATGGTCAGCTTTAGCGGCTCTGCTGCTACTCGGTATTATTCCTGGCTCAGTTTTCCACTCGACTTGCCAACATTCTAATTGTGTGGGGCTTGCAGCTGCCACAGTCATCCTAGTTTCAATTTGGTGTTTCTGAACTGCTGAAGGCTGCACCACTTCTTCCAGAAGTCCTCCCCGTTGTTGCTGCCTGGATTGCTTTAAAATCCAGAAGCAAAGCCGGGAGCCTGCTTCTCTCTGTCTGTCTCTGTCTCTCTCTCCCTGTCTGTCTGTCTGTCTATCAGTCTGTCTCTACTTGTCTACCTAACTATGATCTCTCTAGTGCTTGAGTACATGCTCTCTTAATTACACACCCTCGGTTCACGGAGGACAGCTCAGTTCACTTTGTTTGCATGGTCCCCGCCCCAGGGCTCTGTGCAGAGGAGCACTTTTTGAACAGCTGAAATGTCACTCCTCAATGTTTTTCTGGTCCCCTTTGCTGGTTCTTGTTACAAAGGTGTCTGGGTTAACTTAAAAGCTTTTATTAAACAGGAGGTCTTTCCTCAGAAGCAATGCATGGTCAATAAATTGACCATGAATAGATAAGTTGTAATATTTAACTCTGGCAGCTTTCCATAAGGGATCTACCATGTTATTTAAACGATTCCTTCAATTTTCTGCTGTGTAGAGTCCCTAATGTGGCAGTTTGGATTTGTCAGGATAAAGTAAAATGATTGGTATGAGAAATACTTCAGCTGGCCCAATGAGGTCTCACTGAAGAGTCTGTAACGGAGTGGATTCTGACTTTTTGAGCAACAGCACAGAAGGAAAGGGGAGAGAGGGAGAGTGGCAGGCGCCTAATGTTTATCATCTCTCCCAGCCGCCACATCTGGATCTTTTCTCAGTTAATCCCAGCAAAAGCCCTATGATCTAGTTGTTTTATTCCTGTTTTTAAAGTGGAAAAAACTGAGGCTGTGAGGTTTAAGTAGCATATTCTAGGGTACGTATGTGATACATGGTAGAAATAATGTCAAATCCTGGTGGGTCTGACAATGTTCTTTCCCTTGAATACACTGCCCGCAAGCATAGTTTGCACTTACCTTGGTAAGTGTGTAATGGACACGTGTTGATTTTGGAAGGCTCTTTACTTGTTTTGTTATCTACCAATGCTACTGGCCAAAATTGTTACCTACTTTATAAGATTTAAATATAAATCAATGAGGCTCATTTAAAAAAGGTGCTTTTCCTATTTGTGCCAAATAAGAGCTGTCTCCTAATATCATGTTCATCAGGAGGCTATGACATTGTACCAAAGCACGTCCCTGTTAGTGGCGTTTTAGCAGTCTCTCTGTGGGACTTGCTCTCAGAGCTGATTTCTGAACCACAAAAGGTTCAGAGATCATTTGAAGATCATTCAGAGATCTTTGTGCTGAGCATTCAAGATAAGCCAGCATTTTCTCAAAGGATACAAGTAAGAAATGACGTTTCAGATGAAGGTCTGGAGAAGTGTGTTGGGGTCTTCCAAAAGAACTGGCGTGGCCAGAGTGTTGAGTACCAGAGAGGAGTGCACATGGAGCCAGGAGGGGGTGGGGCAGCACAGTGGTTAAAAGATGGTCCCGGGAGACGAGAGAGTAGGTAAGCCCTATCCCTGTCCCTTAGCAGCTGAGGGACTTTCAGCAATTATTTGATTTCTCTGATTATCTGTTTCAAGTGTCATCATCTTTAAAATGGGAATGATAATTGTGTTAGTCAGGATTCTCCAGAGATACAGAGAAATAGGAGATAGATTGATTGATTTAAGGATCATGTGGAATTGGCTTCTGTGATTGTGAAGGCTGAGAAGTCTCACTCCCTGACATGTGCAAGCTGGAGGCCGCAGAGCGGTGGTGTGGTTCCAGCCCCAGTCCAGAAGCTTGAAAGTGCTGCTGGAGAAAGTCCCAGGGTGAGGGCAGGAGGAGACCAGTGACCCAGCTCCTTCAGTCAGGCAGGGAGGGGAACTTCTCTTCTTCAGGCCCTCAACAGATTGGACAGTGCTGACCCTCCTTGGGGAGCATGGTCTGTTTTACTCAGTCTACCAATTCAAAGGTCATTCTTTTCTGGAAACAGCCCCAAAACAATGTTTAACCAGATATTTGGGAATCCCGTGGCCCAGTCAAGTGACAGAAAATTAGCCATCATGACAATTCTACCTCCTTCCCCCAGATTATTAACAATAAATAATATTATGTGTTTTTAGTGCTTAGCATAATGTCCGGCACGTAACAAGCAGTGGTAGCGTACCTGTCGCTTCCTCGGACTAGCAGTGGAAGGTCTTCTACACCACGCAAAGTGGTTTAGATGTTGTTTTCTGAAGTCTTCATACACAATATGATCACTATGCAACACAGTAGCTTGAAGTTTTTCAGAATGGTGCTGTGGGGGATGGACAGGAAGGTTGTAAAGTAGATGGACAGAGCAAGTCTCAGGAACAATATGAGAAATAATCAGGTATTTGCAGGAGTGAAGAAGAGAGGAGAGGTAACAAATGTAAAGGGGATTAAATGGCCTGGTCATTGATCATCATACATGAGAAAGAAGGAACTAGGATAATTCTGTCTTTAGCAAGGATGACTGGGTGGTATCAATACCCAAGAAAAGAATTCTAAAAGTAAACATATTTTAGGATAAAACATTCATTTGGAGATGTTGGATTTTAGGTGCTGTTGAAAGCCCCAGCTGGCAGCATATGACCTCACCCCAGCACCCAGCCGAGAGCCTGTTTTGTACAAGGTGCTAAGCAAATATTTGGTGAGTAAATGAGATAGTAATTCGAGGAGCCATACATGTGGTAAATGAAGGCATAGAAATTAATGATATTATCCGAGGAAAAGGAGAAGCAACCCAGGGATAGATTGTTGGGGTGCACTGACACTCGGGGGCTGAGGGATGTGAAAGCTGCCCAGAGAAGAGATGGAGCAGGAGTTGCTAAAGAGGGAGGAGAATTAAGAGAAGGCGGTGTTTGCATGTCCAAGGAAGAGTTCTGACTGCAAAGGAGTCTTCTGCAACGTTAACCCTCATAGACAGGGCAAGCAAGATGTGCAGTCAAAAGAATTCATGTTATTTGATGGTGGCATTAATCATTTCTCTCCTTTGCCAAAGTACATTCAGTGGAAGTAGGGGCAAAAATGGTTTAAGTGAGTTGAAAATAATTGGAGGTGAAGATGTGGGTATAGCGAATGGTGACTGAAAGTAACTGTTCTTTCAAGGAATACTATTGTCTAGAGAGAGGGGGTGATGCAGGGTAGGTAGAAGACAGTCGAAACGAAGCTCTTTTACTTAACTGCATTATAGAGGCAGCACGGGAAGGAGGGAAGAGACATACAGGTTAGTATAACCTGTGCAGTAAAACACTGAACAGATGGGAAGGTGTCAGCTTAAAAGCAGGTGCAGTGTCATTAACCTTGAACAGAGAAAGGCCAACTTTCTCACCAGGATTGGTGGAAAGGAAATGAGATGTGCCGGAAAGCTGAGAGAGCCTGTGTTTGCTAGCCTCACTGTCTTTGCAGTAGGAGACAAGGTGTCTGCTGAGAGCAGGGTGAGTTCAGTGAGGTGGGCTCTGGAAGAGAGGTTTGCAATAGCTGCTGTGGGAAATTAACTGGAGTCATGTAGCAGCAGCGCTGAGCGTGCACCGAGACAAAGTGATCTATTCCAGGAGCTCTGGATGGTTAGACTGATAAAAGGAGCCCTGGCAATGAGAATGATGGCGGGGGAGGGTGAGATGGAGCTCTCTGGGTTCCAGTTGGTGGGGAGAGTTGTTAAACAAGGGGATGGGATAAATGTCACAGATGATGTATGATGTGAGTGTAAAGCGGACACTTAGCAGGCCCAGGGCCGGAAGGATGCCTGTCCCCATTCTGCAGTTTGCTACTGTGAATATTTATGGGTGACAGAGGACAGAGATCACCTGGCCAAGTTGGGAGACTTCAAAATAGTGTTTTTAAAAACATGTAGCTGTTCTTTGTTTATTATTTTAGCTTAAGGTAGAATGCTACTTTTACTGTTATATTACACATTCAGTCACGTCTAGTAATATCTTTTGGGCAACAAAAGCAAATAAAGTAAATCTGTAACTAATTATAAAATTTATGTTCCTTTTCAAAAGTTCAATGGTAAATGGAAGTTGATAAGAAACCCATGGTCTGAGGTCTTTCAGATTTTTAAATCCTTTTTGTCCCCGGGCCAAGGCTCTCAGGTTTTGAATTGAGACCAGAAGTTTGTTTCTATAGGGGTAGGAAAAAGTAGGTTAATCATCATCATAATAAATAATACAATAATTAATAAATAATAATACAGGAATAATCTCTGTTTTGTGTACCCACTACTGTAAACCTATGTTTGCCCACCCCTGTATACTCACATTCTGGGGCAGAATATGTGAAGAACTGTATTTAATTCAAGGAAGTTCACATTATAATATTCAAGTTTGCAATGGCCATCCACAAACAGTCTTGGAAGGCTAAATGAGCCATATATTTGTCTTTTAAAGAACAATTTAACTGCACTTACAGAGATGATTTCAAAGCTCAACTAGCATTTCTGAAAGTCTATCTGCATATAAGCTGAACCCTACGTAGAACAGTAAAAGTTTTAGTATAAATATACAACCTGCATATTCTGTTAGGTTGAAGGTTTTCAAAATATCACAAAATTGTCATAAGCTGGATCATCACTGAAATTGCTTTTTATAAAAAGAGTGTTCTCCTTTATTACTTCTACTGAATAATTTATATGTTTTGGAAATACTGTGTGTTAATTTTAATGAAAAGTAATAATGTGATTTATTTGAAAGTTTCATTTTTTTTTTATGGAGAATGAATCAATGCACCTTAATCAGTTGTCTAATCTGCAAGCATCGTAGGTATAAATCAAGTTACAGATTAAGTTAAAGACCTAAGTCAGACCCAGATTAATTCTGACAATAGCCAGTAAGTGAAACAGCCTGGACCCAGGGAAATTCTCTCCACTAATTTCTAGAAATGGCATTTGGGATAACCTCAAATGGTATTGATGTGATGGTCATGGCCTGGTATTTTTGTTCAGCTATGTAGTAGAGTAAGTTTAAATTGATAAGATTGAATAAATAGCATTCTTCAGATGTTCTGGATGACAGCACATCTAATGTAATTGCATTTGTCTGCTAGTTTTTGTGTTAGAGTGCGAAAGATTTTGCCATGCATAATTTTGATAGAGGCATTCAGTTCACTTCCTTCTGTAGTATACTGCAAATTATAAATGTTCCTCACAATCATTCAACCACTTGAGAAAAGAATGCATTTTAAATCAGGTTCCATGCCAAATATCTCATTTATGAACCCAGGCTGCTTAAAATTGGACAAATTGATTACCTTATCAAATGTTGAAAACGTTAGTTGGAAACATTAAAATCATCTTTATTAGTTCTAGGATCTAGTAATACCTATATTTGTGTAATAAATATTAAGCGAAACTGGTAGAGCAGCTTTTAAAGTGTGTGCATTTCCATTTGCCTAATTGTGGTGCGTTGTTAGGATATGATTCTGTGGGCCTGGGTGCTGAAACATGACTAAAACATTAAAGAATCCTCTCAGCTCCTTCAGGCAGATAATAAATATGCCCATTAGATAGTCGGATGAGATACTGTGGGCTTCGAGGCCTGATCATAATGGTGATGTATGCCTGCACAGCTGCTTTTATCACAAGAGCATGAAAGGCTACGTGGTCACTCACTACCTGATCACCACAATCCCTTTATGGGCTATTTTGCTGGTATTTATTTATTGTTCCTCCAGTGTCTAGTCATTTTTCAAGAGACTAACATTTTAATCTATCTCTTTTGGCCGCAGTAACTTCATGGCCTGAATATATGGTACCGAGTTGAACTACAATATTTAGAAACTCATGGCTATAGTTATATTCATCAAAAATTTTATTACTAACCCTATGCACTTGTTCTTTACTATTTAATATTAGGTTTAACTCTGTAGCTTTGCCAAGGTCTTCTGATTTCTGTCATCACAGAACTGTGATTGGAAGTGACCTTTTAAAGTTTAGGGTTCTGATTCCAAGCGTGAATTCTCTTCTTGGCATCCCTGAAGGATGGGCATTGGGCCAGGATCATAAATAAGTACCTGAGTTTGCAATGAGAAAGCACTGATTTGAGTCTCTACCAGATGAACCTGGTGGGGTTATTGCAGACTTTTTTGAGACTGACTTTTCTGTTAAGGGACAGTTTGAATGGTTATAGTTTTATTTTCATACCAAGGTAAAACTTCTCTCTCAGTGGCCTTAACATGGCCCTAAGAATTAACAGAGTATGCGGCTCCTACTATTTTGGCACTTGTAATGACCGACATGTTTTCTTTAGGCTTCCATGCTCATGTTCTCCAATCCCAAAATATTGACATGGTGCCCAGAGATGTCATGGACCACCCTCACCGGTATCTTCTGATATCCACAGTTGTCTTAAATTGTTGTTGCCAGAATTAAGCACCATGGTGGTCGGTCAGAAACAGTAACAGCTAACGTTTTTCTTTCTGCAAAGTAGGGCCATATGCTGTTTATATGCATTATGTATTTACATTTTAAAAAATTAAACATTTTATTTCAAGATAATAGATTTTACCACATGCAGTTGTAGGAAATGATGAAGACAGAGCCAATGCATGCTTTAGATAGTTTTCCCCAATGGTGATATCTTGCAAAACTATAGTATATTATCTTAACCATGATGTTGACATTGATGCAACTTCCTATCTTATTCAGGTTTCCTCAGTTTTATTTGCACTCTTTTTGTTTGTGTATTGAATTCTCTGCAATTTTATCAAAAGTGTATGTTCATCCACCACCACAGTCAAGATACAGAACATTTTCATCACCAGAAGGATCCCTCATGTTGCCCTTATATGGGAATATCCCTGTCTTCCCACCTTCCCTTTCTGACCCCATTCTGAACTCCTGCCAACCACTAATCTGTTGTCCATTTCTATAGTTTTACAATTTCATGAATGTTTTATAAGTGGAATCATACAGTATGTAAACTTTTGGAGACTGGCTTTTTTCACTAAATGAAATTTTCTGGATAAACTCTCAAATTATGTGCATTAATTGTTCATTCTTTTTATTGTGGAGAACTATGGCATGGTATGAATGCATTACAATTTGTTTAACTGTTAATCCATTGAAGGACATCCTGGCTGTTCTGAGCTAACATGAACCTGAACAACTGTGTACGGTTTTTTGTGTGTGTGTGAACATATGTTTTTATTTCTCTGAGGTAAATGCCCAAGAATGCAATTGCTGGGACATGTGGTAATTGCATATTTAGGTTTTGAAGAAACTGCCAACCAGTTTTTCAGAGTATCACACCAATAATATATGCACGATCTAGTTTCTCCATATCCTTTCCAGTTCTGCATATCCTTTGGTGTTGTGATTATTCTTAAAAGTTTTAATCATTTGATAGGTGTGTAATGATATCTTACGGTATTTTAATTTACATTTCTTTAGTGGCCAATGATTTGAACATCTTTTCATATGTTAATTGCCATCTGTATATCCTTTTTATTGAAATGTCTCTGCACATCTTTGCCCATTTTCTTTTTTTATTGTTTAATTACAGTTGTCCCCATTTTCCCCCCATTATTCTCCCCTGCCCTACCCACCACTACTTCCCATACTCAACCCTCCCTGCCTCCTGTTGTCTTTGTCCGTGGGTCCTTTATACATGTTCCTTGACTTGACCCTTCCCCTTCTTTCCCCCATTAGAACTCCCTCAGCTAGAACTCCAGCTCCTTGCCCTCCAGCACACAGCCATCTGCTCGGTCACATTGGCCTGGCCTTGGACCAATGCATGCAAGAAGCTCGCCTGCTGGAACTGCTCTTCTGCAAGATGGCTGATATTGGCATTCTTTTTCCTTTCATCATATTTCTTCTGAATTTTCCTTGATCATTTGTTTGTTAAAATCTCTTCCTCCTCAGGAGTCAGCCTGGCCCCTTCTTTCTGCTCAGGGGCAGTGCCTAGTGGGACTCAAACCACTGTTGGTGCAGTGTGTTGTCAATGAGCACAATGCTGTTCTTTAGTCGAGTCTTGGTGTGGACCAGTTTGTGGTGGGATGCATTTTAGACAACAATAATCGTTGTTTTGCAAGTACAAAACTCCAAGCCCCAGGAAAAGTTGCCCATGTCCAGCTTAAAGGCACAGTATGTATATTCTTGCCTCCCTGCATGTGGACTGTATTTATGTGGCAGGGGCCAATCTTAGTGTTGGCAGCAGTGTGGGGCTTTCTCTTTTGCCCTGACTTGCCGTGCTTGTGCCAGTTGTCCTGAGAGATGCCATGTCTTGTCACTGGCTGGAAAGAGAGCTCAATTACTCGATTGATTATATGGTCATCTGATTGTCTACTTCACCTTCATATTGATTTGGTAGTTTGTGGTATTTAAGAACCTGGTACATTTTATCTTAATTGTTGAATATATGAATATAAAGTTGTTTGCAGTGTTCCTCTATATTTCTAAATGGCAATGGTACAGTTTATCTTAATTATTTAATATATGAGTATAAAGTTTGCAGTATTCCCCTTTCATTTTTTAAAGGGCTTCAGGATCTGTTTTGATATCCTCTGTTTCATTCTTTATATTGGGTTTATGGATTTGTGTATTATCTCTTTTTTTAAATCTTTCTCAGTCTTGCTAGAGGTTTACAAAAGTTGTTAAAAATTGTTTTCAACTGTCCTGACTGGTGTGGCTCCATTGGGCATTGTCATGCAGAGAGAAAAGTCACCGATTGGATCCCAGTCAGGGCATATCCCTGGGTTTCGTGTGAGGTCCCAGGTTGGGGAACCATGTGAGAGGTGTCTGACTGATGTTTCTTTCTCACATTGATGTTTCCCTCCCTCACTTTCTCCCTCCATCCCCTCTCTCTAAAAATAAATAAATAAAATCTTAAAACATTTTTTTGAGCTAGTAGCTTTCTTTCCTCACTGATTTTCTCTATTGTTTTTCTGTTCTCAATTTTATGTATTTCTACTCTTTATCTCCTTTTTGCTCTTTAGGGGCTTATTTTGGCCTTCTTTTTCTAGTTTCTTGAGGAAACAACTTACGTTCTTAATCTGAGACTTTTGTCTTTCCTAATGTAAACATTTAGTACTATAAATTTTCCTCTTAGCAGTACTTTAGCTGTATCCTATGTATGTTAATTGTTGTATTCTCATTTTCATTGAATACTTTGTATTCTTAAATTTCCTTTGAGATGTCTTCTTTGGCTTATGGATTATTTAGAAGTGTGCCATTTAGTTTCTAATTTATCATTTTCTTCAAGGGAATTTGTAATTTCTTGTTGAAGTGTTTTTTCAAGTCACTATTTTTAGGACATTTTTCTGTTCTTTATATTCAGTTTCTCCTTACTCTTCTCTCTTTTAAAGAACTATAGTTTGTTGAAGTATTTTTATGATGGCTGCTTTAAAACCATTGTCAGCTTCTTCCAACATCTAATTCACCTTGTTGTTTGTGTCAGTTGATATTTTTTTCTTGTTCAAGTTGCGAATGAGAAATTTTTAATTTTAGTTTTACTGTATTCTGGACATGTTGATTATTATCATGTTAGGAGACTCTGGGCCCTATTTAAATCTTTATTTTAGAAAGCAGTCATCCTGTTCAGGTTTAACCTGCAGGTCCGGGCCTACTCTTTTGGGTTGTGACAAACGTCTGGTGGAGTTTCATTTTCAGAGTTTGGTGGTGCTGTTTTTATTTATTTAGTGTCTGGTGCTGCCCAGGCTTCCATGGGTTCCTGATGGTGCTGCCTGAACCTCCAAGAAATGTCCCCAGTGCAGACTTCCTGGTGCCTCTAGCTGGGAGAAAGGAGTCTCTGGCCCTTGAAGAAGATAAGCACTTCCTACGCCAGGCAGTTGTTGTTGCCCCTGTTGGTACCACCTAGAGGAAGGGATTCTCTAGCCTGTGGGGACCAAGGAGCTTCCTGAGCTGGCCACTTGATGTGGTGGGATTCCCCCTTCCTAGTGCTGTCTGATCAGGGTAGTCCCAGGTCCAGCAGAGGAGAATGCTTTCTCTGACCTCTCATTGTTAGTGAGGTTTCCAACCAATCTCCTCTGCCGTTACTGCTGGGCTTACCTGTGGTAGTGTTGGAACTTCTGTAGATCTGGGGAAAATGAGACTGTGTGGGTTGCCTTCTATGAATAGGTCACATGTCAGAAAACTCCAGGCCCATGTTGTCTTCTCCTGCTGAGTTAGACATCACGAGAAACCCTACTGCTATATTCCTCCAGTCCTGCTCTCCATAGTCAATCTATCTTATTTCCACATCTCAGGGTTCTCTTTTAGTTGCCTCTTGCAATATTTATAGGGTATATGTTTGTTCTTAGTGGGCACAAACAAAGAGAAATGAGTCTATGCCATCTTGTCTAGTATGCACCATATATTTCAGTTCTGGGAATTACCCTAATATATAGGAATAATTGCCTCCCTGCTGCTGCCTGCCATATAAGATGTTATCCCTCCCTAATCGGTGTTATGGCTGTCAAAATGTTTTGTTAATTCTAAAAGAAGACATTATTATTATGTTGACTTATTGCCCAGTAAAAATTAGCATATACATTTATTTTAGGAAGACTGTATTTCATCTGTATTTCATGTTGTTTGTATTATCTTTTTTTCCCCTGTTTACATCAACAGTCTGAGTCATTTTTGAGGTTTTTTCCAAGTTAAAGTCAAACCTCATAGTTTCTGGAACCATCATATTCATTTAAGAAATTTGCTTATATTCCATCATTTGAGATATTTAAAAACTGCATGACAGCCCAAATCTGTCAATAGCTCAGGGGATGGTTCATCAGTGGGTGATATATCCGTGTGATGCCAAAGGGCTCAGCAATAAAGGAGAGTGAACTACAGATAGAGGAAAATATGGCCGAATCTCAAAAACATTAAGCTGAGGGAAAGCTTTACATAAAGAAGACACACTGTATGTTTCCATTTATATGAAGTCCTATTGTAGGCAAAACTAGTGTTGGTGAAAAAAGAATCAGAAAAAAACTTTATGAATTCTGTATCTTAACGCTTTGACAAATAATGTTAACCCGGGGACTTGCATCATTCAGATGTGTTCTTATTTCATTATGTACATATCCATTTTTATTTAACAATCCCAGATTATTCTTTCTTTTGATAGTGTTTTACAGAGGTTTCAGTAGTATCATTCATTTCTTTGGTGAAAATGGAAGAAAAATAGGAGTTGAATAGATCTTTATGATCTGTTAACATTGTACCATTTTCTCCAAAAATGGGTCTATTCATCCTTAAACCTTCATTTACTCTGAATATAAGTTTTGTTCTTTATTATGTTCCCTATCATTTTTACTCCCAAATTTTTTTCTTCTTTCTGGGTCACACAAGTCTTGCTAGTTCTCCTAAATAGAAAAATTGATTATTGTCTTTATTTAAGAAATGCATTTGTTTCTTTCAAATGTCAAAGTAACACTATTGCATATAGGTTATATTTGTATTATGCATTTTCCATCATATATAATAAAAATGATTGATTTTTCCACTAGAATGGAGTCCCTTTGGATAGCTCTGTGTGTGTGTATGTGTTTGCTGATGAATTTAGTTTTTATTCATTTGTATGACTTTGTCTTTTTATTCCTTTGTAATCAAGAATGTGTTTTTAATGCAGCTGTCCAGTGTAGGGGTAAAATTAGAATTGGTCTGCTAGTCCTGTGAGATTGGAACCCAGACAGCCTCAAAGCCATGTCTGGACTGAGACAGCTAGCTACTGAATCACAGTATGCAGAGTTCTTCCAACTGGGCGGGCTATACCACAGGGTTAGGAAGTCTCCCCTCCCTACCCCCCTTTTCCATGCATAGAGCATTATTTCAGTTTCTGAGTGCTATACTCAATATTTTCTTACCTATTCACTTTTAGGAATACAGGGTTACAAAAGAGATACTCATTACTTGTGATACCTTAGATAAAACTTATTTTGTTGATCACTCTTATTTTTAGATACACCCTATGCCCAAGGGTATTTCTCATCCTTATTTTTCATGTGAACAAGCATACCTTCACTATTTTTAGTATTCTTCTCTATCTCCTTCCATTTATGTGGACAATGACTATCTTGTCTAATAACTATCTCTGTAATTAGAATGCATCCTAACTTCACAACTATGGAGCTTAGCTTTGTGACCTTGTGCAAGTTAATTATGGTCCTTAACTTCAGAAAGAGGTTGTGTTGGAAAGATGATGGTTTATTTTTTAGATTGACAACAGTTAAAACTGATCTAATTATAGTTGAGTTTTATCTGACCAGGGGCCCACACCATAGGCATCATCCAGTGGTGTTTTCTCTCCCTCTCTCTATTTCTCCCTCCCTGCCTTCCTTATTTTTTAAAATTGATATGTAATTCATATATCCTAAAATTCACCCTTTTGAAGTGTACAGTTAATGGTTTTTTGTATATTCACAAGGCTCTGGAACCATAACCATTATCAAATTCCAGAACATTTTTAGTACCCCAGAAAGAAATCCTATACCCATTAGCATTAACTCTCTGTTCCCGCTCCCACCAGCCCCCAGCAGCCACTAATCTACTTCCTGTCTCTGTGGACTTGCCTAGTCTGGACATTTCACAAAATATATGGTCTTTTGTATCTGACTTCTTTCACTTAGCATAATGTTTTCAAGGTTCATCCATATTACATATTATATATAGTATATAACATGCATCATACTTCACTTCTCTTTGTACTTTTATAATATTCCATTCTATGGAATGGGTATTCTGTACTTTATTTAGTTACTTGTCAGTTCATGGATATTTGGGTGGTTTCTACTTCTTGGCTTTTTGCTGCTCTGAACATTGTACAGGTATTTGTGTGAACATGTTTTAAGCTTCTCAATTATGTACCTGGTATAGTTGCTGGATCATTCGGTAGCTCTGTGTTTAACTTTTTGAGGAATTGTCAACCTGTTTTCTGAAGAGGCTGCACTCTTTTCACCACTGGCAGTGTATAAGGGTTCTGATGTTTTTCTATATTCTGCCAAACTTGTAATTTAAAAAAAATTACAGCCATCTTTATGAGTGAAGTAGTATCTTGTGGTTTTGATTTGCATTTATGTAATGACTATAAGCTCATTTTCCTCCTTTTTCAAATATATTGTATTATTAACTGTGTAGAAGCTTGTGTTTTTAAAAAAAGACCAGTTTGTTTCCTATACCTAGAATGCTCTTATCTAAACCTCCTTTGCCAACACTTCATCAGTGAAGGCTCATGGCTACACCAATACTTTTTCCATGAAATAACTCCTGATTTTTTTTTCCATGTAAAAGTTTACTTGCAATCACTTAAATATCCACAACACTTTATGCTTTTTCTTCTTTTTTAAAAAACATTTTATTTATTTACTTTTAGAGAGAGGGGAAGGGAGGGAGAAAGAGAGAGAAACATCAATGTGTGGTTGCCTCTTGCACGCCCCCCCACCAGGGACCTGGCCCACAACCCAGGCGTGAGCACTGAGTGGGAATCGAACTGGCGACCCTTTGATTCACAGGCTGGTACTCAATCCACTGAGCCACACCAGCCAGGGCTGCTTCTTCTTAAATAATTATTTTATTACTTATAATGTATTTATAGCTCTGCATAACAGATTTTAATATAAAGGGGAGTCTTCATTTTTTCTTTTCTCTAAAGTGTCAATGTATATCTTGTATATTGCAGACAATCAGATATTAGTGAATTGAGTTAATTATACTTCCTTCCTTTTCTCTTCCAAAGTTTGGGCTCTTAATAGTTTCTGTCTGTTCTAATTTGATAACATTCTTACCTATTTGCCTGACTCCATCTGTTTTCAATCTAAACCAATCTATATATTGTGTGATAATAATCTTACAACCCAAGGCAAATGCTGCCTTCATTTCTCTTTGAACCACAATACTGTGTTCTGAGTAAGATCTAGTCTGCTGATCATGGCACCCAAACCCCCTGTCTTTTCACCACATCTACACAGTGTCTGCCCTGAACTCTGTGCATTCATCTTGATTGCTTGACAACCTCTGTGGTATCTTGGTACCCAGAGGAATGCATTAGTAAATCACACAGCTACTTATGACAGGGGTCATCGGCCTGGGGCCTCTAGCTGCTCCAGTCTTCACCCGGCTGCCCTAAGATTTGAGGAGAATTCGTACGATCGCAGCTATACCCTATTTACGACAAAACTTGGAGGAAGCTTTGCACAACGCATTTGTGTGATTTGGCTTTTGCTCATGTTGTTTCCTTTCCTGGGAGACTTTGCCCCCCACCGATTCCATGGCACCCTCCATTCCCTCCCCACAACATTATTTCCTTTATAAATATATAGACTTGGTTTTAGCACCCAACTCTGATGTTGCCTGAAAACATTTTCTGACTTCTCCCCCTAAAATTATTTTCTTTATTCCCTTATAGCATTTTGTTTATACATTTTCTATAAATTTACAAATAACCTCTCTGGATTAGTTAATCCTTATTACCTTCCTCCCTTCAGCCTCATAAGGTTGCATATTCTGTGATTGCGCTTCACTCACTGCTGAACCCACTTACATTTTAATCTTTCTTAGGAGACAAGATAGCCTGCACACTTGAGACACAGAGTAAACATTTTTGGGGGGTTGAATTGTTGGGCATCTCGTAAGTAGTATTGTATGTAGAATAATTACTTTGACAATGTTTCTAATCATTTCATTTTTAAAAGAAATGAATTTTTGTTTTCTTGCATCAATTTTTTTCAAAATCATTAGGTTAAGTGGTTCTCAAAATTCAGTGTACATAGAATAACATGGAGGGCTTGCCCCAATCTCAGAGTTTTTCATTAATAGGCCTGGGGTGATATCCAAAATCAGCATGTCTAACAAGTTTGCATGTGATGTGGATGCTGTTGATCAAAGGATTAATTTTTGAAAAAATGATGCATTAGGCTACAGATATACTTACTTTTCTTCAAGGAGTCTTGTAAAAATATTATTTTATAAGGATTTTTTTCATCTGTGTAACAAAGTGAAATTGTTAGGAGATATATGAAAACCAGAGGTTAGACCTCCTGGCCTCAACCATTTTTTGTTAGGCTTATTCATAGCAAATAATGACATTCCTTTGGGATTTATTCTTTTGCCAATATATTGGGACTCTCAAACCACAAATCTATAATGGTGTGCCAGAGAAGGTTCTCCTTGTGGCCCAGGAATCAATAAGCATCCCTAGAGCCTCTGTATTTTGCTTATAAATCCATTAGAAGCCAGAGATCATCAAGTCGACATTGTATTTAAGTTCAAGTTCTAGAGGGGAGGGAGGGGCAGGGCCCGATTTATTGCCTGACCTGGTTGCCATCTTGAAAATGGGCGATGACAGCAAATGTGGGGCAGAGAGGAGTATAAGTGAGTGAGAGAGGTACGTGTTGCTGGTGCCACATGGTTTCCTTCCTATGCCTTGTGAAGGGTATATTCCTCATAAAGAACAGTCCATTTTTAAGGGCAGTGTCATTTTAATTATCTTGCTAGTTTACTAGGGCTTTGTGGATGACACTGCGAAGTGGGCCATAATTTACAACACTGCTTCTGGGATAATGCATTCTTAGTTTCAAGTAACCAATTTTCAAATTAAATCAGGGAATACAGCCTATCTGCAAACTGGGCACTGCTTGTGCTGCAGTTTCTAGAGCATATTTGTTCTATTTATTTCCTAAAATGGTCCATTTGTATACAGCAAGGCAACACTATGAGCAGGTGCTTAGTCTGTGGCGGAACTGACAATTTCCTACAGCTACACGTTGTTTATCCACATAGAGACAATGATGTAAAAACCTTTTTGGAGTATTTGTAAATTTTGTTCTGGATCACAGGAAGACTACAGACTATGTCTGTGTTAGGCTTCGCTCTAGTGTGGCAACTACGCTAAAGCCTCAGTTTACGTAGTGGCCTCTGTGGGATGTGCTTGGCTGGCGGGCAAGAAAGACCCTTAGGAAGGAAGGGCTGGGACCAATTGATTACACTGGCTAAGACATGTGGCAGTGGTCCAAAAATAGTGGCCAAGAGGGTTATGAGTGTTTATTTTACCAAATTTTGTGTTAGGACAAATGAACAGTGTCAACAGTAATAGCGGTGATTGATTTTGAGCAGGGAATGTGGGAACTTATTGTCACCAGATGGGTTCCCGAGGAGGCCAACTCTGAGCCAGTGTCTGGTGTGCAGGATGTTTATGAGGGAAGGTTGTTGGGGTCAGTCTTTATAGGAAAACGGTAAGGAAGCAGGTCAGGGCTGAGGGGAAAGTTGGGCTGTGGTGCAGTGACCACAGAGCCCCCCTGGCACAGCCCTGCTCTGCAGCCGGGATGACCTTTCAGATTCCTTGGCTTGGGCCAGTGGGCTGCCCTTTATCTCCCGGCATCCACCAGTCTTTGGATACGAGGCTGCTCCTCTGGGAAGAGGATATGACCTTGGCTGAGGAAAATCCCATAAAAGGCTGATAGTGTCTGCTATCCATGGGGAGAAATATTCTTCAGTCCTGAAGGGAGTCTAGGTGGCAGCAGAGCATCCATGCCAGCTATTCTGGAGGGAGGACAGTGTGTGGGAAGCTGGTAACTCCTGGAACAGAGCTCCGTGGTCCAGTTGAACACAGACTGTTACAGGGCGCTGGGCACCGTGAAAGGACCTGGAATAATATGACCCTCATTTATTGATTTGTTGTTAATCCTTATGATAGCCCTAAAAGTAGGTATTAGTAACTCCCCTTTACAGAAGAAGGCTTAGGAAGAAAAGTAGCTTGCCCACGGCCAGATGGGTGATAAAGGCTCAGAGCAGAATCCAACAGAGTTTTTCCAAAGCTTCTGCTCTTTTGAGTCTGTTTCCTGAACACACTCAGGAAATTCAGTCAAACAGACTTTCAAAGCCAGGGCAGATCCTGGAGTTGCCTCAGATGGGACAGGCACAGGCTGTGGGGCCCACCCCAGGTGTCAGGCTATGGCAGTAAGGGCTCCTAACAATTAGCAGCGGAGGGCTTGGTTGGAGCTTGGCCCACAGATGAGCACAGCTGGGAGAGGAGCAACAGCAGAATGGAGATGCAAAACTCGATGTTTCCACCTCCAAATGAGATAGCAGGCTGACTGAATTCAGTAATTCATTATGGGTGAAGCAGGGTTGTGCATTACACTCAACCACACTGAGCTGTGCAAAAGAATAATAGCTCTATGTTCTGTATATTTGATCTTCTTTAAGTTCTTTCTTCCGAGCTGGTGTGGCTCAGCTGGTTGGGTGTCGTCCTGCAAAGCGAAAGGTCACGGGTTCGATTCTAGGTCAGGGCACATGCCTGGATTCCAGGTCGGTCTCCTGTTGATGTTTCCATTTCACATCGATGTTTGTCTCCCTCTCTCTCTCCCACTCCCTCTCTCTCAAAATAAATAAATACAATAAAAAAATAATTCCCTTCTATCTAGGTTGTGAGAGGATGGAAATAAAACACCTCAATCTAGTCATTTTAATCCAGGAATTTATACCAGCTCTTCAGTTAATTCAATCTTGTAGATCAAGTCTTTGTCTTTCAGGTTTTCATGTCCCTGTCACGATTTCTTTCCAGAATGGCATTGGGGTGTATGGAATGGGAGATGGCCTGATGGTGTCAAGGGAGAATGGTGGGGGCCCCAGGAGCCACAGCTGGGTCCTGGTACTGCAGTTTTCCTCACCTGTCACTAAAGTCAGCTCAGATCATGTTGAGGTCTCTTTGATCTGGTTCAGTTATGTTCCCGAGGATTTTCCCAGGACCCAGGATCTCCTTGCCTTTGATGCTTCTATGGGGCTCCATGAAATCTTACAATTGATTTGACTCCCTACTCAGGCTTTTCCCGCTGCTTCCAGTCTCTGGGCCATTTGACCACTGTAGCAGATCCCTCTCTTGACAGCCATCATTGTCAGCTCCCTTCTGCATCCCTCCGCAGTGCATGTGGAAACCTCAACCTCTCAGGAGCCCAGGAAGCCTCCAGACAGGCGCAGGCCTTCTATCTATGATGGGCAATGACGCACCACCTCTTCCCCAGAATGGCCACTCCCATGCTGATCTGAGCATGGCTGGTTCAACCATCGCCTCACAGTCTCAGACGGAAATGGGGCCAAACACGCTGACTTTCGTCTTGACCTTCTATCTTTTTACTGTGGCTCCCGCATGGGCTGAAGGGAGGGTGGTGCACACATTTGCTCTGTTCCTTTCTGCCTCTCACAGACTCCCCAGGAGGTCGTTCCTCCCTGCGCTGCACAGTCTCCTCCTGACTCATGGGAACCTCCTGCTTTCATCTTCTCTTTCGGAGCAATGATGGTGAAATTGCTATTGGGGGACAGGGAGAAGATCAAAAGCACATTGATTTAATATTTCCAATTATATTTTTCTATCATTTATGGCACATTCAATGAATCATCTTTGCATTCTTTCTTAGCACCCAATTTTCTCTTATGTGAGGCATTCCCACTGATATTTGCTTCAATTTCTACTGACTTATATAATGCCCCAGAATTACACATTTTGCCAAAGTGGAGGAAAAGCCTTTCTAAAACTTTGCATATTGTTGAATTGCTGAATTCAATAATTTAAGGATCCCTTGGTAACTTGATTGTATGGTCAAAGTAATAATAAAAAGCTGTAAATTTCTCAGAAATTGAAATATTCATACACTAAGCCATTTCTGATATAATTGTAATGGGTACTTTTAAGCCCACAGTATATGATTAAAAGTCTAAGAGGTCAAAAGAGAAATTTTAAATCATTAATATTAATGACTTCTTTTAGTTATTCAATTTCTTTTAAAATTTCATCAATATGTAGTTTAGCTTCATTTCCTACCGAGAGACCATTTCTAACATTTGATGGCCTGTTTTGACCAATCTTATATCCACAGTGCTGTGCAGCTGACAGTCCTGCTACTCAGACCGTCATCTGTGGACCAGCGGACCTGGCCTCACCCGGAGCTTGTTAGAAATGCAGAATCTCAGGCACACCCCAAGCCGACTGAATCTGAATTTGACATTTACTAATGTCCCCAGATGATTTTTGTGCATACTAAAATCTCAGAAGCGCTGCTGGTTAGCAACATAGGTGAAAATCTGAAGAATCATGACAATACACCCAGTGTGCTTTTATTAACTGTTTATAGTAAATAGTAAAATGGAATGGAATCAAACCATCCCTTTGCACTCTGGTTCTCATAATATTATTTTTCAAATCTGTGAACACGTCCTTCCCCTAACTAAAATAGAGACAGCTGTTCACTTGGTGCACCTGCATTATGCCTGGACCAGGTTCAGTGAGGTTTCTGCATCAGACAAGCCAGCTGAAAGCAGCTGTGGCCCAGCTTCAAGTCAGCAGTTCTTCAGGCCACCTGTTTCAACAAAACAGCATTAGAGCACTCCCAAGCAATCTTGTCTCCAATTCTTCTCTCCCCCACCCCCAACAACAGCCCATACTAATTGAAAGCAACATGTATTACTTGTCAAAAGAAACCTCTATGAAGAAAAGCAGCTGTGTTGTATGGAAGGGCCCTAATTTTACTGAGTAGTTCCCTTCCTCCCCATCAGTTAAAACCACAGGAGGGAGAGGAGTGGAATGATGGGTTATAAAATTCCTGACAGTCCCACCAGAAGAGGCCTCGGCAGCCAGAGCAAAATGAGATTCTAAACAAAGATCCTGCTAATGTGGGCCAAGCCCAGAACTGTCAGGGTAATTGAGGATAAGAGTTCCTTTGTTCTCCCTTCCCACTCCCTGCTATTTTCTCCTATCTCAATGCTCCCTTAGCTTTAGCCTCAGCATTGCCCTACCTTTTTAGCATTCCAAGAATACCTCCACGCATATACTTCTTCCTGTGTACACCCACACCTTCCTGCTCAATAGTCTTTTGTGACTTAACTCAAAAGCTAGACTGATTCAGGGTCATGCCTCTAGCTCAGTTCTTCAATGACAAGGGACCAAAACCTGTAAACCCGCACACTCAAGAGCTCGGAGCAGAGGTTTAGGGAGGAAACATGACAGCCAGGGGGCAGATCCATTGTGCCTGGTGATAGGTGTAAACTTCAGTCTTTATTAGGAAAGTCTAGCAATGATTCTAAATAAAGATGATAACAATAGCTGCATTTGAATGCCACAGTCATGTTCATTTACTTATTATACTTATTTCTCATTCATTGCCATTATTAGCATCCCCATCATCACTGCTTTAGGAAACTGAGGCTCAAGGGATTAAAAAGAATTCCACAGTTAGTATAACTACAGTATCAGAATTTATACCCAGCAGTGGTTTGACTCCCAAGCAACTGCTCTTGCTATAGCGGCCTGCTCGCCTTGTGGATGTCTCAGCAGATGGACACAGTATGAACACAGACATGTCTGGTAACAGGACCATGCATGGATACTCAGCCAGGTGGCCATATGGTGGGCATTAGGAAAGTCTGGTTGGAAGTAATAGAACATCTGCTGTGAGCCCAGGGTTCATGGGCAGGATTCAAGTGCTGAAAGTATGGGCAAAAACCAAGTAGTGTCCAGTCTTGGAAGAATGAGCATTCCTGGCAGTTAGCGATTGAGTCCTAGCAGCGAGTTACTAAGAGGAACTAGGAATAAGGATAAAGTGAGAACAACAAGGAAATGGGAGAAACATATTTCGTTTTCACGTGTAATGTGGACCTATGAATTGTGGAATTCCCTCTGAGTATAGAGGTGGTCCCACATCATGGTATAATGGGATCTGGAGGTGGAGACCCAGAGGGAACATTTTCTGAGGCTTCCTTCTGTGGTAGCAGGAATTTAAGTGCAATTATAGAGTTAGAGTCAAGTATAAAAAGGATCCTCTAAATCAGGATCCTATGGTGGATCAGAATGTTGTATGAAGGCATTATGCTTTCTGTTTCTAGGACTTTTGAAAATATTTTCCTGCTTATACAGTACTTAATGTCTTCTGTTGCTCTTCTCCACTCTTAGTTGTGGCCCTGGAGCTGTATCTAATGTGCCCTCTGTCTAGCTCTCTGACTTTCCCTTTACCAATTTCCCCTTTACTCACTATTCTCTGTCAGTGGTATTTTGAATAGGAAAATTATTTCCGGAGCAGGACTGTTTCAGATAGTGCTAGGTATTTAGCATCCTTGGTTTCTATTCATGAAATAGTAGCAACACCCCAAGCTATCATGTGCTAATCAAAAGTGCACCCCCCCATTTTTAACACTCCAGTGGAGACTTACTTGGTGGCTTTTTGGCACCCCTTCACTTCGACATGCCAGCCTCATTCTCTTCTCAGGGCTACCACCTTTGCCCTGGATCTTCCTTCCAGGATATTCCATATGACTTCTCAGTTTTCATTCTCTATGTCTCTTTCTCCAAGATCATTTCCCGACCTCCGTGCTGAGCAGTTATCATGATCTGAAATTACTTCCTTTTCTCTGCTTCTTTTTCTTTCTTTCCCTGCCCTTCCTGGAATGGAATCTTCATGAGAGGAGGACTTTTTACTTCACATTCACCACTCTACATTGGCACGCAGTGGCACACAGTAGGTTCTTATGTGTTTTTTAAACTTTATTAATTAAAACACATTGAGTTTTGAGCTTTATAAATAAAGAGGGCAGATGATCACTTTCCAAGATCCTTTTTGAGAGTTTTGCATCACATAGAAAACAAAATTCATATGTTGAAATCTAACCTTCAATGTTCAATGTGACAGTATCAGGAGGTGGAACTTTTAGGTGATTAATCCCCTGTGAGTTGGGTTAGTAGGGCTCCAGAGACCTCTCTGGCCCCTTGAACCATGTGAGGACACAACAAAAGACACCTTTTATGAGTCAGGAAGGGGGCTCTTGATCTTGGACTTCCAGCTTCCAGAACTATGAGAAGTCAATGTTCGTTATTTGTGGTATTTTGTTTATGGAGCCAGGCGCACTCAGTCAACTTGTACGTGAGATGGGGAGTCTTTGTGAGTCCTGCGGTAGAGTTTCTGTGAGTGAACACAGAGGAGCATGACTCCATCCATGAGGTGGGTGAGTGACAGCAAATGACTGAGAGTTATTAGGACAGAGTATGACCAGGTGTAAATGTGACTGAGGGTGACTAGGAATGAGCCCGGAATTTTGTGTGACTGGTTATCGACTGGGTGTGTGAACAGGAAGAGTGTGAGTGGCACTGAGTATGCATGTGGCTCTGTGCCTGAGTGGGAGGGATTGTGAGTTTATGAGAGAAGGGGACTGAATGTGTGTGTGGCTGTGACTATGAGTGGGTGTGCAGGGTGGGGCTGAATGAGACTGAACAGGACTTGATGGAGGTCCCTGGGGTGACTGGTTGTGAGCGTGAAGGAGTATGAGTAGGATTCTGTGAGATAGAGGAGGATTATGAGTGAGTGGGACTGCCACGGATGATGGTGTGAGCAAGCATGAGTAGGGCTAGTGATTGCAAATGGTCGGGACTAGGTGTGAGTATTTGAGTGAAAGCGGGGTCCTGGGTGTGGCTGGCTGTGAGGATGAGTGAACGTGTGCCCCTACTGTGTGTGAATGGGACCTAGTGTGTCTGACCACACGTTGGTACCACTGGGAGGCAGACAAGGAGCTGGGCTGCAAGCAAGCAGGGAGTAGGGAACAACATGAAGCTGGAATCTAAAGCAAGGAACAGCTGACTTGGCAGGAGCTGAGAGAACATAAGTATTGTACAATAAGTCGAGAAAAGAAATAATTTTAAAAAATCATGAGAACAGGAGGGCAGGGTGAGAGAATAAGGTCGGCCTATATGCAGCAGCAAAAGCACTTGGGCTGCATCAGGATAGAAACCAAGCAAACCCCTGGGGAGTAGACGTGGTGTGCCAGCTATGGGAAGGAGGCTCCGTAGACGCTTCTTGACAGAGTATGGACTAATTCCAGGGCATGGGTCCTCAGTGCTTACTGATGAGGCTGAGAAGATGATTGAAGGCCCAATAAGAAGGGAGACAGAGTTCTGACAAAGAATTAAATTATTTAGTTAATTGAACTCTTTATTCTGTCTTTTCTTACCTCCAGTATTCATGAAAACTTCAAAGTTTCATTCACCACCGAGATTCCAACACAAACATCAAAGAAGTTTGATAAGACAGGCTGGCCTTGGTGCCCTTGTCTTTCTTCCATCTCTGAGCAGTACGAATCCTATTATGTCCTCTGCTTCCCCCACCCTCTTCTCTTTCTTTTAGGCTCATGTTACAGAGCTAATTTCTTAAAATCAAAATAAAAGAGGTTATTGCTCTTATATAAGTAAACAAATACATTAAATTGAATGTCTGGGGCATAGCTACATGTCAGATTATTTGCAGTAAGTTATATGAAGGTTATTTAGAGGAAAAGTATATCTTTCATATATAATAAATAACCAAAATTTTGATATAGCTGTTAGATACCACTTCCACTGGAACCAAAGAATGATATGATATATAATCTCTAGTTGATAAATCAAAGGTTTGTTAGCTAAGTTCCCATGAACTAAGGTCCAAGAACCCCCTGAATTCATATGCAAAAACATGATTACATATTTTTACTGAATGGAACATTCATAGTGTACATTAGAGTGTCAGTGAGAAAGTCTGACCCCCGCAGGAGTAGGAGCCACTGTGTTAGAGGGTCACCCCGGCACAAACGTTGAGTTCCTTGTGGAAGTTCTGTCTGTGGTTTCACCGAACTGCTCCTGCTGCTTTGCTGGTGCTGGTCCTGACAGGGCCTCGGTGTCCAATGGATTGTTTCAGAAGCTTTTGCAATCCTTACACTCAACTTCAAAGGAGGGAAAAAAGAAGAGGAAATGCCTCTTAAAAAGCACACTCATGTTAAAAGCAATATAAGGAAATTCAGTATATCCGTATATATAATAATTTTTGTTGTACCAGTTTTCATGCCTGTTTTTTTTTAAATATTGTATTAGTTCTTTAAAATATTCTATTCTTTTAGCATTTAGGGTTGTTCATTTGATCATCTTATTTTCAGGTGTTGGCGTATCCATAATTTTGGTAATTTTAGATGATACTCTTTTAAAATCCAGAAGGGCCTCTCTCTCTTTGACTATTTCTTTTCATATGTGTTACCATATATCAAGAGGGAATTGCATCTATTTTAATAGCATATAAAGGGGTAGGTCCAGATTTTGTGGGACCTGAAGCTTATACAGTCTTGGGACCCTCTTTAAGAAAAAGAATATGTGTTATTAGTATAGCAATACTGGGGATTTTCTCTGGGCCTTGCACACGTGAGGGCCCTGAAGGTTGGGCTTCATCAGCATCACCATGCTAATGAATGCACACGGAGGACAAACCTAT
Organism: Desmodus rotundus; assembly: GCF_022682495.2. NCBI lineage: Eukaryota > Metazoa > Chordata > Mammalia > Chiroptera > Phyllostomidae > Desmodus > Desmodus rotundus. Next base: position 85,518,209 of record NC_071388.1, on the reverse strand, counting down.
TTAACGTTTGATGTTGGGTCAGGGATTAACTTCGGTCATTTTCCTTTAATTTGAAAATAAGTCCACCCTTCAGAAGAGTTACCTGGTTAATGAAAATCATTTATTTAATATTAGCTTGAGAGATTTCTACAAATTTAGACTATGCCTGCATCCACAAGCATCCAAGTACCACACACATTTAGAACCAAATGGGCAGCTCAGGTGAGAGCTGATTCCCTTTCCAAGTTCAAAAGAAGAGGGAAAACTAACTCTAGCAACGTGTTCCCTTGAGATGCTCAGAGCAGTGTCCTGATTTAGAAGGGAAAAATGCAGAAAGAAAGCTTTGTTCTAAAAGGCAGGTTTTGCTAGAAAAGGGTTACTTCATACTTATTGGTTCTGAATAAACTAGTAAAGAGAAAACCAATGTTTTCATGGAACTATCAATCAGACTTAGTTGTTTGGAAAATGTGAATGGGGCAAGAGAGCAAATATGTGTGAACAAGGGAGACTGGAAGGAGTTACAAAGAAAAACTGTTTATAAAAACAAATACTGGTCTGAGCATACGAATAAATTTCCAAATGTTCCATTAATAATTTCATTTTACAATTCGTTTGTAGTCAGGCAAGGATTCTGAATTTATTGAAGAAATATCTGCAGCAAAAGAAAGCTTGCCTGGCTTTGGGAAAAAACAGACATAGGAGAAGAAAAATGTAAAGGAATTCTTACTATAAGGTCAAGGTCAAAACATTGCATTTCTTCTACTGCTTCACTAAATAATCTGAGATGTCTGGCAAGGAGCCAATCAATTAAAAATACAGCTGGAGGGAACTGTTCAGGGAGCAGGCTTGTGGCAGCAGCAATCCATGAGAACATTCCCTTTCTCTATCTCTCTGCCCAAGTGAAAATTAAACCTTGATTATTCCTTTGTCAAAGAGGGGTACTCATTTGCCAGTGAAATATGGAAATTGTATCTCCTGAACATCAAGTATCCAATTACTCTTATACAGAGTAATTTTATTTTTCTGTTACACAATTTAAAAAGACATGATGTCTCTTTGGGCATGATTGTGTGTGTGTGTGTGTGTTGTGTGCAAATAACCCCATTTAGAGGAATATTTATTTAAAAATCTGCCTTGGACTTCTTGAGGGTTTCTGGTTCGATTAGGGCATCTAAGTAGATAGATAAAGGAGGATGTTAATGTGGTGAAATGGAAACAATTACTCAAGGTGGCCCATACCCAGTAGTCTTATAAAACTTGAAAATGTGTCATACAGTTCTCATTGCTGTATATACATGCATACACATGCACACCTACCTTGTGGAAAGATGCATGTCTAATTAGTATAATTTGTGTGGTAATCATTAACAAAATTCTCCCAACATATCTGTCTATTCACCTTTTGGGCTCAAGATAGGACTGAATTCCATAATCCCATAGTCCTTTTACATCTGGATTTGGACCATGGGGCTAGTTATAGCTAAATATTTATGATCAAAGGTGGCATTTTCTACTGTGGCTGAGTGCAAGGCTCACTAGATCCCCCTTTTGCTTTGTGATGTTTGAAATGGGTGTTCTATGAGTTTGGGTTTCTGAATAACTAAATGAGCAGAACCCTCTGTTGACTTCTTATAGCTATATAACATGGGTAAGAAATGAATCTTTCCAGTTTAAGTCATTGAAAAATTGGGGTTGTTTGTTACTGTGGCATGCCCGAGGCCATTAAGACGTCTACATTCTAATGATAAGGGCAGACTTGGAGACAGTTTACAAAAGTATAATTCTGGTGACTCAGGTTGGAGAAAACAAATCCCATTTGATACCTGGAGCTGCCATGTCTAAAAATGAAGTGCAATGGCTTCCATTTGTATAGATTCCAGTTTGTTTTTTAACTAGAACTCAAAGAATTTGTTGTACTATGAAATTTTGATAAACTTAGGATGAATAGTCACTTGGAAAATTCATGTTTGCCTCTTGAGCTATTTATGGACTGTTTTCAATAATAGGAAACAGTTCTCGCTGCCTTGGACACAAATAAGCAATACTAGCTTTTTCTTAGCAGAGTTGAACACGCAACTAACCATAGTCTTGACTTATTTATACAATCAAAAATAGATAGCTTTTTGAGGGGAGGGCCCTCTCATTAAACACATTCTACTGGTTGCAGAGTTGTACAGCCACAGGTATTATAGAGAGTGTTGATGGGCATATGCCTAAAAAGGGATGCTTGTTGGCAGAATCTAGGTGATGCTTAATTTTCAACAGAACATCACTTTCTTGAGCCTGGAGCCAAATGTATTGATTAAGCTCATAATTTCTTTCTCTGCTTTCTGACACTTTTTCTCACCTTCGTAAAGCTTTAGTCATCATCTCCATACATGCCTGCTCTGGAAAAGGTCTCTACCCTAAAATCACCAAGATCTTTGGACACATTTTAGGCTTATTTTTTTAATGTCTCTGCAGCTTTTGAAACTGACCAATCACTTCCTTCTTGACATTCTCCTCTGCCTTTGTTCCTTGGAACCACTCTAGGGGTTCCATTTGTCTCTATCTTAAAGCTCAGTCATGGGTACCGGAACTATATTGAAAATATTCACCTGTTGCTTTGATTAGCATCATCTATGGGGGTCCTACACTCAACTAATCAAACAGGATTCATGGAGTTCCCTCACCCAGGTGTCGCCACCTCAAAGCCTGTTCTTCCTTTAGTATTTCCATTCTTGACGAATGGAACTGCCACCTGTTCAACTACTGAACCATCAACATGGTGGTCATCACTGATCTTTCATACAGGGTGGGGCAAAACTAGGGTTGCAGTTGTTCATATGGAAAATAAAGCAATTATTAATAAATAATAATATAAGAATAAACTCTGTTTTGTGTACTCACAACTATAAACTTATTTTTGTCCCACCTTGAATATAAGTATTTAAATTTTATTATTTTGAACTCCTAATATCTCTTGAATTTATCTTCTATTGTATATTCTTGTTAAAGCTACCATATTTCTCTTTGCCTTTTTGTTTAGAGATGAATTAATAAAGCAGCTCCCTAACCAGTTTACTTTTCTCTTGTTTTTACTTTCTAATTTGTCTTCCATAGGGCAGCCAGAATAATCTTTCCAAAGACAAATCAGAACATTTCACTCCTTTGAGCAAAAGTCACCAGTGATTCTCCATTGATTTAAAACTATACTCCAAACTCTTTTGTATGGTATATAATGCTACTTGGAATGATTAGCTCCCTACCTTTTAACTTATTGTTTATGTCCTTTCTGTACACTCCGAACTCTGGAACTCTTTAGGTCCCACAACATACATATTTTCTTCTACCTTTCGAATAGGTTATTGCTTCTGCTTAGACTAGGATATCTAATGTGTTCCCAAAACTTACTTGATTTAAACTCTGCAAGTCTCCCCCATTTCAGGCAACACCTCATTCTCAGGCAAATAGGGATGGTTTATCACTCTAGCTCAGAATATCTCTTTCCCTTTTGTCTTCCTGATTTGTTCTTCAAGAGTCTGCTTAAATTGACTTCTTCTAAAATCTTATTCCAATCTATTTTTTTTCTCCAGGCTGAAATGTGTCTGTACATCCCTCAAAGAAAGGGATTACCGTATTTTACTTTAATCTGGTCTTGCTGCAGTTTGCGCTCTTTGAAGAGAGATGCTCTATTTTGTACACTTCTGCATCTCTTCACCTCGTGCACATCGAGAACAATGTTTAGCACATGGTAGGCCAGAGATAAATATCAGTTGTACAGTATTAGAAAAACCCAGGGCATCTATCTTAATGTTCTATTCAGCAAGTATCATAAATCCTTTGCTGATTAAATTAGTATAGTATTTACAAATGTTTCCATCTTGAAATAAAGTACTTTTTTCCTCATTTAATTTACTTCCATTATTTACATCAAAAAATAGTGATTATTTTCCTTGTTCTTTTAGTGTATCTTCCATCATATGTTTAAAACTCATTTGACTGTAACCCTCCCATTTCTTCTGCCCTAAAAGATTTAGAGATGTTTGGAATACTTAAGAATATTTTCAAAAAGGATTTCTTACAGCATTCAGTTATGCCCCACGATATACTGAAATGCTAGGTATAAATCAGGAGGGTTGACTTCTGCTCTCCAGAAGTTCACAGTCCAGGTGGTGAGGCAAGAATGTAGAATTAACTACACGATATTTTCTTAGGGATTTCACTTGGCACATGGGCCTGACAACTAGGGATCAAAGTTATGAACATACAATCTACCTGAGAATCTCTTTGAATAAGGTACAAAATGTGCAGTTCATAGAGATAGGTAGAATAGAGTATTGCTTAGGAAAAATACCCTCAGTGTACCTGCTATGTTTCTCCTCTACTGTCCTACTCAAGAATTTCTCATCACAAAATATGTGGGTTTTTCCCTCACCAAGCAACCATTTGCGTCCACGCTGGGTGTCCTGCAATTTAACTCAGTTCTGTCACTGTCACTGGAGATAGCATCAGATCCCACAGATTAAGGGCTCAGTTCCCACCCCATTTCAGATGCCAATTCCAAGTCTAAGTTGTCCCTGTTCTTCAGACCCATAATCTATTAATCAGAGGTTTCTATGACCTCCTTTTTGGGTTTGATTCATTTGCTAGAGCAGCTCACAGAACTTAGGAAACTAGTTACTTACATTTACCACCTAGTGAAAGGATATGAAGAGATACGTTGTGCAAGGTCTGGGAGATTCCTGGGCTTACGCACGTCTGTCCCCGTCCCCTGGGAATTGGCATGTGTCACCCTCTCAGTACATGGATGTGTTCACTGACCTGGAAGTGCTTCAAACCTTATACTTCCAGGGCTATTGCAGAGACTTTCTCACATAGGCAAGATCAGTTATTAACTACATTTCCGGCCCCCGTCTCTTACTAGAGAATGAGGGGCGGGGCTGAAAACTCCAAGCTTCTAGTCACGGCTTGAGCCAGAGCCTCCTCATTTGAATAAAAGATGCTTCTATCACCCAGGAAATTCCACAGTTTGCAGGAGCCCCATGTCAGAGCTCGGGGTCAAAGAACAGAAGTTGCTTCTAATGCTCTCTTATCGTTTAGGAGATCACAAGGTTTTGGGAGCTCTGCACCAGGCCCTGGGGTCTGAGACCAACACAGACAGTCCCTGACTGACAATGGCTTTTCAACTCTGAGATGGTGTGAAAACAATATGCATAATAATTTATGAGATATTCAACACTTTATTATAAAATAAGCTCTGTGTTAGATGATTTTGCCCAGCTGTAGGCTGATAATGTAAGTGTTCTGGGCATGTTTAAGGTAGGCTAAGCTAAGCTATGGTGTTCTGTAGGTTAAATGTATTAAATATATTTTTGACTTGTGGTGTCTTCAGTTTACGATGATTGAGGAGCATCTGTGTGTGTATTTTCTAATATCTTACAGGTGTTCAGCTTGTTGCCAAACAAACAAAAAAGGCATATTTGAAACACAAAACAGAATCTCTCCCTTTTCCTTTTGTCGGTTTGTTTTAAATTTTAGCTACTCTATTTTTAATTTTAAAGAGTTCTTGTCTACCACTGTTTCTTTGTTATTGATGTAAATTCATTTTTCAGAGAATGTTAATAATGTTAATAATAGTCTTTAAAATGCTTTATTGCATGCTGTATTGTCTTCATCTCCTCTGTATTTCAGTTGTATTCTGTTTATTTGTCATGTTGGAGGATTCTCTGAAACCCCGGTGGTAGCTACTCTGCTGTTCACTCACATTAAGAGTGAGGCGATAGAAAGTTGATTGGAAGCCTTGGGTTGAGGGGCTTATCTGCTGATGACTCACTAAAGGGTAATCTGAGAGGACTCAACCTTTTTATTAGGAGCTCTCAAATTTATGGTGTCTCTTCTTTGGGACTATTTGATGTCTTTCTAGGGAGAAATCCTCTAATACACTGTTCTGAGGTGGAGATTTAAGCCCAGCTTGTGGCATTCTAGAAGCAGGGAGGAGAAAGGGGTCTGGGAACTACTACTCACTGTGAAACTTCACTTCTTCAGTTCTTTTGTCAGCTCCAACTTCACCCTCCCAGTTATATCTGGTGTCTTTTAAGTCTAGAGCCTTCAGGTTCGATTTCTCTAGAGAATAATCTCTCATCTTTTAGGGAGGTGCTGGTGGTAGGGTGTGGTAAGTGCAAGGCTAACCACTAAACTGTGAAAGGCCTACTCTTTACCTACAGACTTTTCTTTTAATCTGTCCTTTCCAGCCAAGATAGAGGCAGTAGGGCGTGTTGTTGGAATTGAAGGCACAGCCACCTCTATGGTATGACCTGTGGATGACCTGGAAACCAGCCTTCTTCAGGAATTCTAGAAAAATCACATTGCAATAATGCCTAGTCACTAAAAAAATTTTTTGTGCAGTAAATCTCTTTACTAGTCCTCAAAGGGTTATTTTCAAGTAAAATAAAAATACAGCAATACAAGCATTAACATTTTTAAAGGACCAGTTTTCCACTTGATGGTCCTTTTTTTTTCTTTCTTGCTTTGTATGACAAAATTCTTCTTTTACAAAAACTACCAAAATTCTAATAGAAATTGATCTCTCAATCTACAATAAAATTAACCTTATAAGATGTTTTTATAAACCTCGTTGCAAATGTCTTTTATAACTACAAATAAAGTTCTGTCACCAAACTGATTGTATTAAAGACTTTTTTCTTCACATTTTGAAGTTGAAATAGAAGTGTACCTAGTCTCTTTACCAACTTCAAAACCCATTGCTGAGAGAACAGGCGTGGGCTTCTGTTTGCCGCAGACAGTCACATTTTTATTAGTCAGATTAATGGAGGCGATTATCGTGGTGCACATAATCCACAGTCGTGATTACTCACCGTGCAGTATACTTCCGATTAGACTGTATGTAGCTTGCTCTTCACACTCATTCAACGTTCAGCCCCTGCCATGTGCTGGGCTCTGTTCTAGGCACTGGGAAAGCAGTCATGATTACGACAGATACAATCTCTGACCTCATCGAATATTATTATAATTTTACCTTTTTAAAGGTCTCGCTAGGCACCAGGCCCTGCAGGGTAAACATTTTACCTGGATAGATTCATTTAACATTGTCACTATATCTGATTTTCAGATGAGGAAAGAAGGGCACTAAGGGGTTAAGTGATATGTGTAAGGCCACCCACCTAGCCAGGAAATGGTGGAGTGGGTTTGAGTCCAGGTAGTCTGGCTGCAGAGTTCATCCTCTTACCTGCTGTTCTGTACCCTCCTAGGGGCTGGCTTGCTGCTCAGCAGAGGTGAAACCTTACCTGGAGAGGCTGGGAAGTTAGTTAGCCTTCCCGTCATTTTAAACAAGTATTTCTTTATTTCAAAGTTATCATATAGTAAAATTGACATGTTGGATGGCGACAGTGCAGTTTCATGAATTTTAACGCATTTTTTTTCATGCAGCCATGACTACAATTAGGATTCACAAATATCCCATCTCTCCAAAAAAGCTCCCACCCCTCACCTGGTACCTCTGGCAACTGTTGATCTGTTCTCCATCCCTGTAGTTTGTCTTTTCTAAAATGTCAGAGAAATAGAATTACCACACCTTTTCAAGTTTACTTCTTTCACCCAATTTAAAACCTCTCTATGTTTGTTTTATTATTTTTTAGAAAATTTTCTTTCTCCCCTCACCTGAATTGAGCAGTAACATCTTTGAGATAATCATACAGTCATGGTAAGCTTCCTAGTTTTAAGTCGATCAAGTGTCTCGAAGGGTTTTTTCCAGGAGTGAAGTGAGATTCGTTGCAGGTTCCTGGTAGTCAGGTTTCAGTTCTAATGGATCTTGGTTCTCTTCCTCCAGTATGTATTCGCAAATGCTTGCAATGACGGAGGAGATATGGGAGACCAACTGCCAAAAAGGAGGTCTCGCACCTTTCCTGCTGAATTCTGTCACTGAAATCTTAATGATGTCATTAATTCCCCCAGTAACAAGTTTTTATTTGAGTTTTTCAATTTCTTTCTCCGATTCTGTACACCTTGATTTAGCTTTCTGTGTTAGCATCATCTGCTTTTTGGCAAACTTGATAAGAGCTTCCTGGGGCAAAGTTCTGGCTTTCCACTCTCCAGGGAGACTTCGAGTCAAGTATTCTCTCCTCCTTAGACTCCCTGGCCCCAGAGGTGGCAGGGGAAGACAGCCCGTGTTGGAAACGGTCCGCCACAGTCACCTGCCCACTGTGGCTCCATGGTCTGCAGCCCAGCAGCCCAGTGACACTGCAACCACCCCCACCTTTTCAGTATCAGAAATTTCTAAGGAATAATATATTTTCCCCCTTTCCCCCCACATAGATTAAAAAAAACCCAAAAAACAAAAAACCTGCTTTCAACCTCCAGGTTCTGTTGATTTTGTTTCCCAATTTTCTCACTGTTGCCTGCACTGGTAAAGCACCTTCCCTGCTCACTGGTTCTGATGATGATGGCAAACACCTTCCACTCCTTCACCGCATCCTTTTTTGGCTTATCCCAACCCATCTGCTACCACGATGATGGCTTAAAATGAAGTTGAGAGCAGGAATTCTTAAACAAAGCCTAAGTCCCTTGAATTATAGACAAAATATTTCGTTAGTGATTACTTCATTTCACTTCAGGGGGGAAACATTGTTATTTTCTCATATCCTTGAAAAACGCAGTGTTACCCTCAAATGTTGAGAACCACCCACAGAGATTTAAAATGCTGAGTGATGAAGAGAATAGCTGATGATTTCAACACACACCCCCATAAAGAGTCTCCTTTATTTATCTGGAAGTGTGATTACTAGAAATACGAATGGCATCTGTGATTGATTGCTATTCCTTTGTCCCCATACAATGGTGGCAAAAGAATGACTTTTAGGGAGGTGCCTATCAAAGTGAACCACAAATATACTCACCAGAAAACAGGCTGTTAGAATGGATCGGGTATAAATCTATTTTGCATATCACAAGGACACCTAAATTAAGGAAAGCTGTGGAAGAGCAGATAGCCATTTTTCAATTATATAAGACTGATGTGGCATTTTTTGATATCTTAGTCAGTAATTCGCAAGTCTGCAAATGCCATACTGCCTGTGTAACTTGGGATCACTGCTTTAACGCAGGCAGCGAGTCTCGAAGTTCCTACCCCCCATTCAGAACAATTGTGCTTTGACTCTTTCCTGTTTGTGTAATTACCAGGATCTGTACCACATCGAACATTTTTATGTTTATGCACATGGATATTTACTGGGAGATAGAGCTGGACTTAAAAAAAATGTCACCCAGCTTCCTTGAATTCCTCATGTTGTTTGCAGAGAGGCTATTTCACAAACACACAAGCTACAAATCAAAGGGATGTGACACCTTTTTATATTATCAGGCAAAATAGTAAAAAAAATGAAATGGAGTTCGTGAACTTTATTACTCAGGGCGACAAGTTAATATGTGGGTGATGGTGTGCCGTTTCCAAATGAGATTTGTTGCATCCTCGGAACTGTGTGAAATGTCTAAAGAGAGAGGGAAGTTTCCACACCACAGACAGTCTCATGGGCTCTCCTGAGGAAGTTAGATTGGAAACTTGTAAGTCCACAATCGTTTGTAGGCGATAAAGTGTGTGAAGTGGAGAGCAGTGAGACACTGTGTTTCCGTGAAGAATTTTAATGACTTAAAGCTTCTTTTCTTATTAATTTCAGCGTAGGGAGGGCAGTGAAGATAAGAAAGTCATCCATCTTGCAGATGCCTTTTTCCCCCTACAAAAGACAATGGTTGATTTGGTACGAGCATCATAAAGCAGGAAGTCAATAAATAGAATCAAATGTGATTGTATAGTTATTATCATTCCTAAGAATATCTGCACTTTTGTAGGTAAATGCCCGAGGAGAATGCTATTGGAATTCCTGGTCTGTGCACTGGTGAGCTGGTGGTCGATTGGAAAGAATGTGCCTAGTGGATGCGGCAGGCCTTTTCCAAGAGGCATCGCTGAGCCTGCTCCTAGACCTACTCATGATTCAGGGCTGTGAGCCTCCTTTTTGCACATAGGGCAGGTGAGTTATGTTACTTCCTGGGTCAAAAGGAGGACAGGAAATGGGTTACCAGAAACCAGCTGACTCATCATCTGCTTCAGTATTGACATAATGTCAAAAGAGGAGTGGATCACTGAATCAGACAGAACTAAAGCATTCTTTGCGTGTCGCCTGTCAGGGGCTTGTCTGCCCTGCTGTGCTGGACTGTGCAGGTGGAAGCCAGATAAACACTAACCGATCACCTGATTAAGTGGGACAAGTGTTTGAACCATGGCCCAAATAAATGGTGTTTCTGTGTCAATTTTCACATGTTTATTTTTTTCCAGAGGAGAATTACAAGTATTGGAAAACTGTTCCTTATTAAAACTTAAGATTGAAGCTTACAATATTTTTATTCTGTATGCGAGTATGCTCAATTTATAGCTTTATATTTTTATTTTTTATTTAAAAATGTAAAATAATTTATTTTGGTCTTCTTGGGTGGCTCTAAAATAGGACCATCACTAGGACACTTACAACTGTCCACTTGGCCCAGAATTTCTGCCTTTTTCTGAGATGTCACTAAGATATCACAATCCTTTCCAGATCAGACTGTCATTCATTAAAAAAATGACTTAGTATGAAAGATCAGAATGGGTACTTGCTGTCTACTCCCCCCTTATTAAATCAGTGAGCAACATGGCTTTAAAAGGGACAAGGCATTATTTGAGGCCTATGATATGTCGATCCCTGTGAAAGGCATTGGGGAGTAAAAGGAAAATACTATGCCATCTAGAAAAATAAGTAAGATTTGACAGACAACTCTAACACAATGTGATAAGTGCCGCGATAGGGAACTTGGTTGTGTGATTTCAGTGTTGGTAAATTTCTGGTTCAGTTAATCTCATTTACCAAAAAGATATTTTTGTAGTGAGGAAATGTCACCTCTGTCCACCACTGGAAATTACTATTTATCAAGCTGTTATTTATTTAGGTAATTTCACCAGATACAGGCTCACCTTGCACATATTGTGGGTTCATTTCCAGACCATTACAGTAAAGTGAATATTATGATAAAGCGAGTCACATGAATTTTTTGTTTTCTCAGTGTGTATAAAAGTTATGTTTACACTGTACTGTAGTTTATTAAGTGTGTAATAGCATTATGTATAAAAATGTGCATACCCTAATTAAAAAATACTGTGTTGCTATAAAAAAATTGCTAAACATCATTGGAACCTTTAGTAAGTCATAATGTTTTGCTGGTAGAGAGTGTTGCCTTCAATTATAAAAAATGCTGTATCTGCAAAGCTCAATAAAATGGTATGCCTGCACTGCTTCACAGATGATACTGAGGGAAAATAAAACTGTTTTTAGTAGAACCATCTTTGGCTTATAAACTCGGATACTCATAATATTTAGTGCATGCTGCATATGTAGCCTCCTGCCCATCTCGTCCTTTGTTGTGGGGCTAAATAATTGGTTTCCGTAGTATCTAGTATTAACGCCGTACCTCACTGTGATTAATTTTATTAATCTCTTCCTTGGCCATTTTTTTTTCCAAATGAGAATATTTACTGAGTACAAACTGTATTGCTTCAGAGGCTTTCGGAAAATGTCTTATGGCCATGCCCTCGATTTGCTCCTTATCTCAAGGCTGAATTTTATTTTATTTTTTCCTCAGAGACTTTTTCAATTTTATTTTTTACCACTTAGATAAAAGGACCAGTTGTGTGTTCCAATCCAGGAAGCCCCTGAATTTCAGAACTCTGAACGAAGGGCGAGAAAGGAAGAGTTAGGGGGTTCCTGTAGTCTTCCCTAGTGCCATTTGTCTGACTTCGTGGCTGCTACGACGTCACGAAGTGGCACTCACACTCAAAACCCTGTAGAAGACTTGCTCCATAGTCACCTTCCTGTCAACCGCAAGGAGCCTCCTTGGCTCCTGATCCTCACGCCTTTACAGATTAACTTCCACTTGTCCTTCCCTGTCAGGACCTGACCCACTAACGCAGCTCTGGAAACCCGTAGGGGCCTTAGCTCCTACTCTCATCTCCTGCGCATGCGCTGGCTCAGCTCTCTCTTGGTAGCTGCGGGCATGAGTGCCCCGTCTCCTTGCCCAGCTCCTTAATGATATAAATTGGACGCAGATGTGTGTGCTGACCCCCAAAGAGATCAGACTGTATAGACCTAACAGGAGGAATGTGATTACCCCAAAGGGAGTGGCTACCGTGCAGGAGGCCTGGGGTGTGGAGAGGAAACTCACTTTGGGATACTGGAAGCTTTCTGTGACTTGACACAGCGTGTCTGTTTAGTTATGCCCCCCAGGGAACTTGGATGAGGGCTAGTGAGTAACTTGAAATAATAGGAGTTGTATGACCTTAATAAGTAAAATCATTTAACCTGAGTTTTTGATACAGATTTCTATTGCACAGTGTTCCAAGGCTGTCTGGGTTTTTTTACAGAATGATTTCTCCCAAGTAAATCGCCTTAGTCCCCTGAGCAGAGCCCAGGCAGCCTCGTTATTTTAAGTAGGAAGAACTGATAGACTTCTCTGTCTCCTTGGGGGATATTTAAAAATACATAAAGCAAAATTATATCACTTTAAGTACATTATGACTTTAAAAGCATGCAGCCAGCCCCACCAAATTTGCCTTTGCTTTGGAGAATTGGAATAATTATAGGTGCAGACAAAACGAGGTTTCTCTCATAGGCAGTTTTTGTGATTTCACTCTGGACTTTTGCTTAGGAGCCCATTTCCGTTTCTTAGAGGAGCTAAATTAAACTGCTGCAGCAAGGCCAGAGGGGGGCACCAAATAATCATGATTGATAGAGTGGTTTGGCTGAGCGGCTGTGGGAGGCTTGGGCATCAGGCCTGGGAAGCCTCTGTGTCTGTTTTGAACATTTTGGGCAGAAAGCATATTGAAGTCTCTGTGTTTACTAAATCAGTGTCCAACAAGGAGCTGCCACCCCAGCTTCAGTGGCCTAAAATGTGCTCAGCTACAGAAGCAGCAGTTGGCAGGATCTGTGGTTGCTAACACTTAGAAAGCCTCTGCACTCTGTTAAACTCTTCATATTTCACCAAGCCCAGCTACACTGTGGGAAGAATTGAGAGACAGACTTTCCCACGTCCTTGGAAGGTACTGGGATGGGGCTTCCTTGATCTTCCTCTCTGAGGCGGAGACAATATTGGCAGGTTTCCAGCTTTAATTCTTGATACGTTGCCGAAATGTCTCTTCAGTCTCCAGGAAAAAACGGGATACATTTATCACATTTTCACATTCATCTTCATCGTTGGCTATTTAAGAAAAGTCTGCATCCTTTGCTATGTTTTCCAAGGCAGGATTTCCAATTTGAAGGCAGCTTTCCAGAGTATTTTACCACAATTGCTGCAGTTTATCTGGCGTTGAAAGTCATGTTTCGTGTTGTTGGCAGTTATTCCCCTTTATGATCTGTACTTTGCTTACGTTTCTCATTTGTAGTGGACTAACTGAGGGCAGGGGGCTAGGACTGTGGCAAAGAGGTTGGAAGTTCTTCTGTTCAGTGAGGAGGCTATAGATACACTTTCTCTGCCAATACTTGATGGTTTCCAACTCTTCTTGCAAAATACATTTTAATACCAAAGTGATTAGTTATAATCATGTGCATTTGAAATTCATTTGGCCCCAGCCTCTCATTTGTCATCTCAATTCTCCTTTCCAGCTTTTACTGTGGTTTAGGGGTATTCCAAAGCGTCCTTTTGCCGTCTCTTTTGTAAGGTAAAATCTGTACTTATTTTCTTTCCTGTTACACGGTATATGGCAAGTGAACTGATGAACACAAGAACGGTTCTGAGTCAGGAAGACAGAGCTTGTGGGGATCCTTAGAAGTGCTGGCCCTGTCCAGGCCCCCATTTTCACTTAGTGTTGGAGAGTTGGGGTTCTGGAGCCAGACAGCCACAGTATGAATCTAGGCTCTGCCTCTTAGTGCCTGTATGACCTTGGCGAGGTGCTCGGTCTCTCTGTGCCTTAGCTTCCTCATCTGTAAAGTGGGGCAGTGATAGTATTGGAGGGGTTCAGAACAGGTCTCCCCAAGATGTGCCACATTGGCATGTGAATTATTTTAAGCTGAAGGCAATCGAGTCCCTGTAGGCAACTGAATAACTTTTATCTCTCTTTAATAGAGTTTAAATTAGGGTCCCTGTCCATAATAAGAGTTATCATCAGGAATAACTTAAATTTTAAAACAATTTTCAGTTAAAGTTGGCATACAATCTTATACTAGTTTCAGGTGGGTACCATAGTGATTAGACAGTTACATAACTTACAAAGTGACTACCCTGATAAGTCTGGTACCCATCTGACACCATACACAGTTATTACAGTACTATTGACTGTGTTCCCTATGCTGTACTTTACATCCCCATGACTGATTTTACAACTGGCAATTTGTACTTCTTGATCTCTTCACCTTTTTCACCTGCCCCCCCATCCCACCTGGCAACCATCAATTTGTTCTTTGAATCTATGAGTTCGTTTCTGTTTTGTTTGTGGAGAAAAGGGAAACCACGTGCACTGTTGGTGGGATTGTAAGTTGGTACAGCCACTATGAAAAACAGTATGGAGGTTCCTCAAAAAATAAAAAATAGAACTACCATAAAACCCAACACATGCACTCTTCATATTTATCTGAAGAAATATAAAACACTAATTTGAAAAGATATATGCACACCTATGATCATTGCAACAATATTTACAACAGCCAAATATTGAAGCAAACTAAACATCCACCAGTAGACGAATAGATAAGAAAGCTGTGGCACATATATACACTGAAATATTACTCTGCCACAAAAAAATAATGAAATCTTGTCATTTGCAACAACATGGATGGACCTAGAGGGTGTTATGCTAAGTGAAATAAGTCAAGCAGAGAAAGACAAATACCACATGATTTTACTTACATGTGGAATCTAAGAAACAAAACAAATGACCAAATATAACTTAATAATTTATTTATAGGGCAGGGCAAACTTCTAGTTACTGAACAGCAGCTCTTCTGAGAATGATATTCTTCCCTTTTGAAGCCTTAAGATGTCTTACCTTATCCTTAGCTCAGACTGTCATATACGAGGTTTGTCCAGAAAGTACCCAGTCATGTACTATGAAAAATAGAGACATTTATTGAAGAAGATATAAGACACATTGTATGTAGGACAATGACACCTCAGTCCCCTTCAAAGTAGGCACCTTGGGACCTCACACAGTTCTCCCAATCACCATCAGCTGCCCAATCATGTTTTCCTGAATCTCACTGATGGTCTGAAATCTCTTCCCTTTCAAAGGTGATTTTAGTTTTGGGAAAAGCCAGAAGTCTCAGGGTGCCAAATCTGGGCTGTGGGGAGGGGGTTGAGTCAACTGGGAAATTGGATGTTTCACCAAAAAAATTCTGCACAAGACATGATGCATAAGCCAGTGTGTTGTTCTGATGAAGCTGCCAATCACCAGTTGCCCATAGCTGCAGCCTTCTGAGTCATCTGAATAATATCCATGGAGGGATGTTCAAGCTTAACGCAAAATTTGATGCAGATTTGTTGCTCTATTTGCTCAGTCATTTTGAATGTGATGGCCACACAGTACACATGCTCACTCAATGGCGTCTACTGCCGCTACTGACTAGTACAGTGAAGTTGTCATTGTTCACGCATGTGCATTCCAGTCCACTCTCCTTGGCTGCCAGGTTACATCAATGTGGTGCAAACTGTTCTTGTTACATTAATAATGGCTGGACTTTTTCTGGACAGACCTTGTATTACTCATTTTAAATTTCTGTTCCCAAACGTCTCCTGAATGTGGGGTTGGTCCCTGATATACGTATGTAATTAAATTTGGTTATTTTCTTTTGTTAGTCTGTCTCATGTAGATTTAATTATTAGACTAGCTGAAAGAATATTAAAGAACGAGGAAAGTTTCTTTCTGCCCCAAATGATCATAGGGTTATTGTGAGGATTAAATAAGTTATTACATGTAAAGCAGTTAGAAAAAACCTGATACTCAGCATTTTAGAAGTACTTGCTAAATAACTGTTTAAAGGCAATCTAAAACCTATCATGCCAGTCCTACACAATTATATTTTCTTCAGAGAAATTAATCAGGCAATTTTTATAGGGGCACCTACTGACTGACTGGTTTTCTGTGCTCAGTTTCCTGGCTGGTGTTTCCGGACTCCACCACTATCCCTTATGCCTGCAATAACACTTAAGAGAGAAGAAATGGAGCAAGCAATGTCTTGTACAACAATCACATTACAACGGACTCTTCAACCTAATTTATTTAAGACACTTAGTGTGTGCCCTGCACTGTTTTAAACACTGTACAAATATTAACTCGTTTAATCCTCATTATAACAGGAGAATACTTGTTTGAATTTCAATTAAGTGATGTTGAAACATCCTCTGTCCCTGTCTGACAGGGTAATCTTCCAATAAATATTTGTTGAAGGAATGATTACCTGTGAGTGACTCAATCAATCGGTCTTCCTTGTTTGGTACCAAAAAGCAAACAGTACACTAGGAGGTTTGATTAAGTGGTCTAATAGGTTGTCAGAAACTGGAAACAGTTGAAATCCTGTCACAGTTGGATTCAATTTGTACTGGAGGGACTAAGTAGCTTAAATGGTCCTGTCCCTTTTTCAATATCAAATAAGTTATTATTTTAATAGTAAGTTTGGCCGCTTAGATGAGGTCTCGGTGACTTGTAGACTATTACACTCACCTTTCTGTACCATTCTAAATTTCCATTTTTGTCGTTATTTTTGGTTTTGAGGAGAAAATATTATGGTTCTGTTTAAAACATTAAGATTTGCCAATTTTTCTTTGAATTATATTCTTTTTTTTATTCTAATCTGGGAAACTATTTGCATCGTATTCCATGATTTGTCATTGTGTCAATAAAACTCCAACATGCAGCTTGTCCCAGGGTGGCACACGCACAAGGGTGTCCAAATTGGACAGAAGGTTAACAAGCAAGTACTCACTATCTCGTAATGCTTTATTGTAATTGAAAATATTCACATCATGACCCTGAGGAGTAAATTACCTTAAATACGTCAGATCCATTCAAACATCTATTTGACACTTGGGATGCCAGTTTTTTTAATTTTTATTTTTATGAAGCTACAATGAATATGTTTTATTCAACATGGTATTGCTCCAATCAACTGTAGACTCTTTTTATAGTCACTAAATAGTTGCATTTAGCCTTAAGTCATACTTGTTGAGCACAGTTAATATGATGAAAAATAATCAATGTAGTAACCACCTAAGCCTTTAAGTCTCTGGGTCTCCTGCTCTCTTGTTATCTAGCTACCAGTTGAAATATTTACCTTTTCCTAACTATGATAACCATCTGGCGAGTGGAATTAAATTTTTTTTCTTGGAACTATTGAAATGTGGCAATTGAAGGGCATTTGGAAAGGGTGGGTAAATTTATCTGAGGAGAACTGGTGCCTCTGGTGGTTATGAAGGAGTGGAGAGGAGATGTCAAATATCTCTGACCTTAAATGTTATCCGTATTGCTGGGGTTAGACACGGGTGATTGGGGGCAAATCCTGGATTACGGGAAGGGGCTACCTCTGTGCCTTGTCCAGTATTGAAGTTTGTGAACTGACTATCAGTAAAATCTGTTTCACTCCAGCCAAGTGACTGTCAGGCTTGAAGCCAAGTGATTGTTCCAGTGACTCTCAAAATTCCGATCCAATTTGGACAGACTTGTTTGCGTGTAGCCCTGGGATGGGGCTGCATGTTGAAGTTTTATTGACACAGGTGAGGGGTGGAGTGATGGAAAAAAAGGGTATTATTGTAAAGTCTAGATTTCAGTTGTGAACTGAAGCCTTACGTTTCAGCAGTAGGGCTAGTGGGCAGGTCCTCAGACAGGAACAAGTTTCTATCAGGGGTTGAGGCATCATCCAGCTCTAAGAGACAAACTGAACCTTGCCTCGAGATAAGAGGTATAAACTATTGATCTTAGATACTAGCAAATATTTTAGAAAACTGTGGATATGTCAGAATGCTGGTATTAGGTGGGTTGCCTTGAGGAAAGATAGTGGGTTTGTTTATTTGTTTATTAGCATGTCCATATAGGTATTTAATAAATGCTTAGGTGGCTCGATGAATATTTGTGTAAAAATATTGAATGGAAATAGAATCTTGAGGATTGTGCTAGAAAACACCATTGGGGGGTCTGACTCTTCACAGGCCAATCTGTGAAGTTGGACCCTCAAGTTTCAGTTTACAGGTATATCCACCACTCAAGTATGCATTCAGATATCTGATAAGTCCTCATCCTCCCTCTTCTGTTCTTCCTTCCTCTTCTTCGAGTATGTCTGTACCTCTATTTATGGAACTTGATTTTGTCATGTTCGCCTCCACCTCTTACACCTCCATCAAGTGAGACTGATCCTCCCCCTGCCTCTCTTCCCTCCCCCGAAGCAAACTTGCCTTGTTCATCTTTGCCCTGAAGTACTTCTCATGCCATTTCTCTTACCTGGTCAACCTCACCTTCTCAAATATTGCCCACCCTTTAGGGTTGAATAAGGTTTTTCTTAGATACTTTTCCCAATATTTTGCCCTTTTTCTAAACTTCTGCAATGTCATCTATCTTAATAGATAGAAAATTTAAGAGTAAGGGCCACATTTTTGTTATCTTCTATTTACGGCATTGAACTCTTGGTGATGGACCACAAACCAGGCACTCAAAAATAGGCTGAGTTTGTACAAAGCCAATTAATTTTCTTAATTGGCTTTGTACAAACTCAGCCTATTCCCTCCCCAATTACAGATTACTTCAGATATATTTTTTAATTGAACCAAATGCATTCTTTTGTTTTGTTTTGTTTTATATTTATCTCCTTCAAGATTTCCTTGACTCTAGTCATGGCAGAAAAAATAGTTGGAAGCTTTCTCTCTGGTGGACAATGGTGTTACGAGATTAGATGCTCCATATGGCTTGTCATCAAGGCCGTGATCTGAATAGATGTTCAGGTAAGTTATTGAGAGCCATTTATTTTAAAGTCTTCTGAATAACCTTAATCTAAAACTGATCTAATTAGACATATATATCTTTCCAAGCTACAATGCTCAAATTTATGATTAGAATAGTAGTGAAATAACTTATTTTCATAGTATATTTTAAACTCTCTGGGACCTTAATGTCAAGCATATTGATAGGCACACATACTAAGTTATCAACAAATACTTGATGAAAAATTAACATATTTTAATATATAATTTTTTGAGTAGGTTATTCCATTTTATCACATTGCTAAGTATGACATAGTTGAGTAGAAGATTCTGTCAAGTGCTTATTTATGACCAAATTTAAAACCTCTGTGAAGTTAGTAGAGGTATCTTTGTCTTCACACAGCTTGGAAGACAATAAGCCATTTTACACAAAGGTTATATTTAGCTGTTCTCTGAGATTCACAGTAGTCCGTTATTATGATTGTGTTTTAGTACAGCCTGACGAACAAGACATCAGCATTATTATCTTCTTCTTCTCTGTTTCAATTTTTTGTTCTTCTTAACAGACTTCTTTCTCAACACTATTCATGGGCATTCACATTAAATTAGTATTCTTTAGGTTACATATATTATATTCTCTCTGGATAAGTGCTTGATGATTATTTTCGTAGATGCATTATAGACTTTGATATTATTCAAAGAATACATAAATTTAATTCTGACAAGCTTTTGAAACATTTCCTCCCAAGTAAGGCCTACAAATTAGTCCTTTCCTTCCCTTGTTACACTGGGGCTGTGACTGAAATGTCAGATGGAAATGAGATCATAAGTTTCTGTTGTATCCGCATCGAGATCAGTAGGAGCAGAGTAACGGATGGTTCTTGAGCCTGCTTGCTGATGCAGGCTTATGGCTGTGAACTTTTTAAGTTTAGTTTTAATCTGCTGCCTACTAGCAAATTATCATAAGTGGACCAAGCAAATAACCACCCAGCCTTATGAGGAAGGTGACGTGCATCTGACCCTTTCTCTGAATACCCTGACGAAAGCCCTCATTCCCTATGATTTGAGAGGAAAATACCGGCTGCAATGTTTTGCTGCATCAAGTATGTTCTGGTTTAAATTAGTGGCATATGAAGTTATTGTCTTGCTTGAACAAAAATCTTATTAAATTGAGCAAATTTTTGTTCCATGAAATGAAATCAAATTTTTAGATAGTTATTTCTTTTCCAGTTGGAAATTTACTGAGTTCATAGAAAACAAGTTACACAGCCTTCCAGAATATGTTACATGCTTTGGTATTTGGTTTTCTCTGGCTTTGTGCAGTTTTCAGGAAACCTTGCAAGTTAAATATACTAAAGTAGAAATTGAAAGAAAATAACTAGAGGTAGAGCAATAAATTTGTACATAACGATAAATTTAAATAAATGTTCATTGTAGTATTATTTATAGGAATAATCTGGACCTGCCAAAGTCTTAAACAACAAATATATTGTTAGAAAAACCGTGACTTTTCATTAATGGACTATTAGGTAGACTTTAAACATAATTTTAAAGAAGTTTTAAAAGCACAGGACATTTTTCCGAGTGTAAGAAAACACAACACCACCACTCAGAAAATCAACTGTGTATGACCAAGTGTGTATGACCAACTGTGTATGACCACCCAGACCAAGCTGAGTGGGCGTAAGGCAAAGCGCTGAGCACTTAGAGGCTCTTACCACACGGAGTCCTCACAGGAGCACAATGAGATTATTCTCGGCAACTCCGAAAATTCCACTGTCAGGGACTGATTACCTAGATAAACAGCTTTAGAAGATCATTTTAGAAGTTGAAAATCATAGGCCAACAATTTGAAGGAATGTAAATCGAATACTGGAAGAAATTAAATATGCAAATGCAACACATTTGCAATTGGTTTAAAGAGTTATGTTTCTTTGGAGGAAATGCAGTAACCGCTGTTGGTGAGACTGGTTCTTAAAGAACAAACAGGCCAAGTAGGTGTCCACATGAAAATACCAAACAATGATTGTTCCCTCTGTAGCCACGGCTAGATCTTCTCTCTGTTCCTTAACACATAAGACTCCTCTAAAATGAAGTGCTTTGCCCCATGAAATGGAACAGTCCCTTTGAAAGAGCTTGAGTTCTAGTAGTAGTGGTTTTTCCGCAAGGAACTCCAAAGAGGAGGTCGTTTTCTCCCAAAGCAGAACTGAAAGACTCAAAATGTCTGCAGGACAAGGTTTCCAGGATCCACCTTTGCCACTCTTCTCCACCTGCTGCTGCCCTCCCGTTATCTGCACTGGCTTCTTCAGGGTTAAAGAGGCATGTTGCTTGTTGTGCTAACAGCCTTGACGTGGGGACCGGAGTAAGTGGCAACACGAAAATGTTTGTGCTAGGATGTCCATTTTTCTCCTAAGAACCATTACATCAAGTTTCGTGCCAGTGCATGCCGGTGCAGGCTAACCAGTTCTAATACAAAGGAGAATCAGGCTTTGATTCCTCAAGAATGATACTTGATAATAAAACATATTTTCTCTTTACTTTCTAAAACTTATATGATGAGTATTCCTTTCCAATTTGGATGCCTTGTATTTCTTTCTCTTGCCTAATGTCTAGGACTTCCAAATTAATATGTTGAATGAAAGTGGCAGGAGTGTACATCCTTGTCTCGTTCCTGATCTTAGAGGAGAAGCTTTCAGCTTTCCATCATTGAGTATGACGTTGGCTGTGGGTTTGCCATAAATGGTCTTTATTAGGTTGAGTTACATTCCTTCTATACCCACTTTGTTGAGGGTTTTTAAACATAAATAGATATTGAATTTTGTCAAATGCTTTTTCTGAATCTATTGAGATGATTATATGAGTCTTACCTTCTGCTTTCTTAATATTTGTGTCACACTGATTGGTTTGTGGATGTTGAACTGCCTTTGCAGCCTTGGAGTAAATCCCACTTGATCATGGTGCATGATCATTTTAATGTGTTGTTGAATTCAGCTTGCTGATATTTTGTTGAGGATTTTTGCATCTATGTTCATTTGGGATATTGGCCTGTACTTTTCTTTTTGTAGTGTCTTTGTTGGGCTTTGGCATCAGGGTAATGCTGGCCTCACAAAACGAGTTTGGTAGAATTCATCTGTGAAGCCATCTGGTCCTGGACTTTCACTTTTTTGGAAGTTTTAAAATTACTGATTCAATTTCACTACTTGTAATCAATCTATTTAGATTTTCTATTTCTTCATGGTGTAGTCTTGGAAGGTTATACATTTCTAGGAATTTACCCATTTCTTCTAAGTTTTAAAATTTGTTGGTGTTTAATTGTTTTTAGTAGTCTCTTGTGATCCTTTGTGTTTCTGTGGTGTCAGTTGTAACGTCTCTCCTTTCATTTCTGACTTTATTTATTTAGGCCCATCTCTTTGTTCGTCTTCATGAGACTGACCAAAGGTTTATCAAGTTTGTTTATCTTTTTGATGAACCAGCTTTTTGAGTCCTTGATCTTTTCATTGGCTTTTTAGTCTCTATTTCATTTATTTCTACCATGACCTTGTCGTCAGACAAGATGCTGGATGCGATTTTAATCTTGAACTTATCGAAACTTGTTTTGTGACCTCATATGTTATATGTCCTAGAGAATGTTCCATGTGCAATTAAAAAGGATATTTTTCTCTCAAGTTTTGGATGAAATGTTCTGCAAATAGCTATTAGGTCCCTCTGCTCTAATCTGTCCTGTAAGGCTACCGTTTCCTTGTTGATTTTCTGTCTGGGTGACCTACCCATTGATGAAAGTGGAATATTAAAGTCCTCTGCTGTTATTGTATTATTGTCAGTTTCCATCTTCATGCCCATTAATATTTGCTTTATATATTTGGGTGCTTCTATGTTGGGTGTACCCTTCTATGTTGGGTACAGATGTAATATCCTTTGGTATTGATCCTATTACCATTATGTAATGCTCTTTTTGTCTTTTTTGTTATAGTCAGCCTTTGTTTTAAAGTCTGTTTTGTCTGATATGAATATGGCTACCTCGGCTTTCTATTTGTTTCCATTTGCATGGAATACCTTTATCCATCTCTTTACTTTTATAGTGTGTGTGTCTTTAGATCTGACATGAGCCTCTTGGGGGCTGCATATTGTTGCTTTTTAAAATCTATTTAGCCACTCAATGTCTTTTTATTGGATCATCCAGTTTATTTACATTTAAAGTAATTATTGATTGGTATGAACTTACTGCCTTTTTGTTAATTGCTTTTTGCTTGTTTTTGCATTTCTCTGTTCTTTTATTTTTCTTTTGATCTCCTCCTTTGTGGTTTGATGGTTTTCTTTAGTGTTATGTTTGGATTTCTCTCTCTTTATTTTTGTGTATCTACTATAGTTCTTTTGTTTGTAGTTACCATGAAATTCATATATATTGATATCTATGCATAATGGTTTATTTTAAGCTGATAGTTACTGAAGTTTGAATGCATTCTAAATACACTACCATTTTACCCCCTTCATGTTTTATGTTTTTGATGTCATATTTTACATCTTTTTATTTTGTGTACCCCCTAACCACTTATTTATTGTACTTATAGTTGATTTTACTACTTTTGTCTTTTAACCTTCATATTACTGTTTTAATTAGATGATCCACTGTCTTTATTATCTATTTACCTTTACCAGTGAGATTTTTTTTCTTTCATATATGTCTTATCTAGTTATGGCCTTTTTTAATGTTTAAGGAAGAACACTTAGTATTTCTTGTAAGGCTGGTTTAGTGGTGACGGATACTTTTAGTTTTTGCTTGTCTGGGAAACTACCTTCCCTTTAGTTCTGAATGATTACTTCCCTGGATAGAATACTGTTGGTTGTCAGGATTTTCATTCCAGCACTTTAAATATATCTTGCCATTCTCTTTTGACCTGGAAAGTTTCTGCTGAAAATCAGTTTATAGTCTTAGAGGTTTTCCTTGCATGTGACTACTTGTTTTTCTCTTGCTTCTTTAGGATTCTATATTTTTATCTTTTGCCATTTTTAATTATAATGTGTCTGGGGTAGATCTCTTTGGGTTCATTCTGTTTGAGACTCTGTGCTTCCTGGACCTGCATATCCATTTCCTTACCCAGGTTAGGGAAGTTTTCAGATATTATTTTTTTCAAATAAGATTTCTGCTTCATTCTCTTTCTCTTCTCTTTCTGGGACACCTAAAATGAGAATGTTAATACATTGGTGTCCAGAGGTCCATTAATTTAATTTTAAATATCCTTCTTATTGCTGTTCTGATTGGGTAATTTCTACTATTCTGTCTTCCAGGTCACTCATCTAATATGATGTTGATTCCCTCTAGTGAAATTTTCATTTCAGTTATATTTAGCTCAGATTGATGCTTATATTTTCTAACTCTTTGTTGAAATTTTCACTGTGTTCCTTCATTTTTCTTCTGAGTTCATTGAGAATCTTTATGACCATTTTGAACTCTTTATCAGGAGAATTACTTATCATTGTTTCATGTGTTTCTTTTTTCCTGTAGTTTTACTTTGTTTTTTTATTTTGGCACATATTTTTTCTGTGTCCTTATTTTTTTGACTTTGTGTATTTGCTTGTATGAATTAGGTGAAACAGCTCCCTTTCCTGGTCTTGAAGAAATGGCCATTTGTAGGAGTAACCACTATGCAGAACGTGTGTGAGGGGTGGCTTTAGCAGGCAGGTTGGAGCTGAAGCAGGTGTGGGCTGGGTGAGGGTCCTAGGGTGCACTGTGCTGAGCCCAGACTGCTGCAACCAGTATGAACTATAGGGGGGGTGTTCCCAGGACATATTATGCTGGGGCTACTGTGGAGGGACCAGTGGAGCTGGAGTGGGTATGGGCTGGGGGATCCTGGCACTGCCTTGGCAGGTTGGTTGGCTCAGGCACTGGCCAGGAGGGTCCTGGAGTGCATCATGACAGAGCTGTCTGGTGGGACCACTGGGGCTAGGTAGGCATGGGCTGGGACATCCTAGGGCATGCCATGCCAGTGCCACCTTGGCCAGATGGCTGGACCAGTATTCCGGGCCACAGAGATCTGGAATATGTGCCAGAGCCTCCTTGGCAGGATAGCTAGAGCTGTTGTGGATGCAGGCTCTGGGGTACTGGGGTGTACTGTTCCAAGGCTGTTTTGGTGGAATGGTTGGAGCTGGAGCCTGTGCAGGCTTGGGGTGTCAGGGTGCAGTGTGCAAGGGCTGCTTTGTCAGGATGGCTGAAACTGGAGCATGGATTGCTGTGGGGGTCCTAGGGTATGCTGTGCTGGACCAACTTGGTGGGATGGCTGGATTGGGCACAGGCTGGGGGTGTCCTGGAGTGCTCAGGGTCACCTTTAAAAGATGGCTGGACCTGCTGTGAGCCAGGGGCCCAGGGCATGCTGGGGCAGCCTTGGAAGGCCGGCTAGAGTGCCTGAACTATGCTCCTGCCCATGCTATCAAGACAAAAGGAGAACCTAAAATTGGCTTTTGTTGGCGCCTTCAATCCCAGAGAGACTTCCAGCAGTTCCCTGCTCATTTAGCAGGAGTTCTAGGGTTAGTGAACGGATTTCTGTCCTGTATAGTCTTGGTGTCCTTTGCTGTTTTTTGGCTGTGTCCAATGGCAGGCGACTCTGTACAACCTCCTCAGCGATATTCCTGCCTATTGCAGGCTGCTGATCTGGGGTTGGGTTTCTGTCATTACTGTGTCTCAGTACTTCCCACCCTTCTCTGTGTGTATCCTCTGTTGTTTTTTGTGTAGAAGCTGTTTAATCGTCCCTCAGTTCTTCTCTAAGAAGACTTACTCTATATGCAGGTGCATGTTCTGTGGGTCTGTGGGAGGAGATGAGTTCCGGGCTCTCTTATACCAACATCTTGAGGAGATTCAGATGATATTACTTTGGTAACTAAGTAATAAATATTATGAAAGTCAAGATAAAACATTCTTATGTGATCTGAAGAAGTGAGAAAAGAAATTTTTTTCTGTGAATGAGCAACATGTCTCTGTTTCTCTTTTCCATCCTGGACTGTTTGCTGTGAATGCATCTTCCATTTTATGCTGAAGCGACCTGCAGATGGTGGAAACAATGTGTTCCACACCTGAAAGTACCTACCTTGTCTCACAGTTCCATGAGTGCTCATGTGAACAAACTATGCAAAAATTAGCATATATTATTAACTAAACTCATTCAAGTGCAAATTCTTAATAGAAACATAGAATAAAAACAATTCAGAAGATTTTTTAATACTCACTTCTTGATTTCTTTAAGTTCCAACAGGATTCTGTTTAGTGGTAGAAACTTGAATATATACACAGTGGCCTGGTATAATCTTAGTTCCCTTTAGGCTAGGTGTCCTCGCTGCTAGGAAAGAAGCAAAAGTCTTGGAATAGAAGAAGCTGCTCTTTTAGACATTTGAGCAGATGAGTTCAATAAGTTACTCAGTTCTGACACGTCTGCTCATCAAGACTAGCTGATTCAGTGCACATTATGATCCTGCTACTGTCAAAACTGACGTGGAGACGAACAAAAAGGATTTGGGACAAATAACTCTATTCACCTGCAAATCAGCCGCAAGCTTCACCGTAAGTCCTGTAGTTCATGCGCTGTATTCTGTCTCACCACATAATGGTATGTATGTAAACTGAATGCTCCTTTAATACTTCAGGACTTCATCCTGGGCAGGGGAGGGGAGACTTAGGATCACACTGTTTTGTCAGGCAAGTTTTTTTAAGTATTTTTATTGACTATGCTATTACATTTTTTCCAATTTATCTCCCTTCCCCCTCCACCCTGCCCCCTAGCCCTCCAGCATTCTCCCCCTTAGTTCATTTCCACAGGTTGTACACTTAATTCTTTGAGTCCTCTGTTTCCTATACCATTTTTTATCTCTCCCCATCTATTTTATGCCTACTAATTATGCTTCTTCTTCCCTGTACCTTTCCCCCCCTATTCCTCCCTTCCCACTCCCCACTGAAATTCCTCTGTGTGATGTCCATTTCTCTGATTCTGTTCCTGTTCTGATTGCTTAGTTTTTGTTTTCATTGTTTTTCTTTTCTTTTAGGTTCATTTGTTGATAGTTGTGAGTTTGTTGTTATTTTACTGTTCATAGTTTTGATCCTCCTTTTCTTAGATAAGTCCTTTAACATTTCATATAATAATGGCTTGGTGATGATGAACTTCTTTAACTTGACCTTATCTGGGAAGCACTTTATATGACCTTCTATTCTAAATGAAAGCTTTGCTGGATAGAGCAATCTTGGATGTACGTCCTAGCCTTTCATGACTTCAAATACTTCTTTCCAGCCCCTTCTTACCTGTAAGGTTTCTTTTGAGAAATCAGCTGATAGTCTAATGGGCATCCCTTTATAGGTAACTGTCTCCTTTCCCCTTGCATCTTTTAGGACTCTCTCTTTGTCTTTAATCTTGGTAATGTAATTATGATGTGTCTTGGTGTGTTCCACCTTGGGTCCAACTTCTTTGGGACTCTCTGAGTTTCCTGGACTTCCTGGAAGTCTATTTCCTTCACCAGATTGGAGAAGTTCTCCTTCATTATTTGTTCAAATAAGTTTTCAATTTCTTGCTGTTGTTCTTCTCATTCTGGCACCCCTATAATTAAGATATTGGAATGTTTCAAGTTGTCCCAGAGGTTCCTAAGTCTCTCTTCATTTTTTTGGATTCTTGTTTCTTCCTTTTCTTCTGGATGGATGTTTATTTTTTTCTTTTGTTCCAAACTGTTGCTTTAAGTCCTGGCTTCCTTCCTGTCTCTGTTGGTTCCCTGAATATTTTGCTTTATTTCACTTTGATTTCTTCACTTGTTTTTTCATTTTTTGACCCAGCTCAATCAGATCTGTGAGCATTTTGATTACCAGGGCTTTAAATTCTCCACCAGATAGGTTGGCAATCTCCTCATTGCTTAGTTCTGAGGCTTTGCTCTGTCCTTTCATTTGGGCCATATTTCTTTGTCTCGGCACATGTGTTGAGTGGTAAGGGGGTGGGGCCTTAGGTATTCACCAGGGTGGACCAACCCTCCTTGCTGTGCTGCTGTGCAGCCTGTGGGGGAAGGGCCAGAGAGGGAACAGCAAGACTCATCTGCTCGTTTCTTTTGCACTTTTCAACAGACTCTCATGTGAGGCTGGGAGTATCTTCCACTGTAGCAACCCCAGCCGTAGTCCACAATCAGCTCTGATTTCAGTTTTTACCTTAAGTCAGCTCCTCCCTGGAAGCCTGCCCAGAAGGGCACCCAGCCCCACCCCCAAGGCTGCTGCATTGCCGCAGGTTTTCTGAGTGGGCCCGCCGCCTTACCGGTGTGCTTGTTCTGGTTGAATTTTTCTTTAATTCCTTGGTTGTCAGAGTTCCATCAGTTTGATTTTCTGGCTCTTTTGGTTGTTTATTGATTTTAGATTGGTTGTTATCCTCCTTTTGGTTGTGCAAGGAAGTGAATGGTTTCTACCTATGCCTCCAGCTTGGCCGGAACTCGACAGGCAAGTTTTTTAAAGAGAAAACTTTGTGGCTTTATAATTTAAGAGCTAAAAGCCCTGGAGACAGGAACTACTGAAATTCCTTTGTATCTGTAGAAACTTTTATTTGAACCATGTTTGTAAGTGAAATAGTTCAGAAAAATCATTTAATTTTGAGGTTTATTTAAAATTTCAAATGCTTTATAAGAAAGCCTAAATACTGAATGATTGAAGATAGTTAACAGAAGACTGAACAGTGAAAAAGAATTGTGATTTGGACAAATGTAGTGGCACTCAAAGACATAATAATTAATTTATCTTGTCTCCAGGGCATAGCTTAAATAATGACAAATTTGAATGGACTTTTAAAGGGTAGCCTGTTTTTGTTTGGGTCCTACAGTGTAGGGTTTTAACTTTATAGAGTGTCTGAGAGTGTGGGTTCCAAGGAGCTTGAGGGTCCACAGCTGCTGTGACTTCTGGCATAAGCCAATAATAAACTTTCAAAATAATAAGAATTCTTTTGAAACTGTTAGTGGTTCTGGAGCAATAGCAAAACACTGAGCTTCGAGTGTCTCTAACCAATGCCCATTAGTTTTAGGCAATAATTAAAAGGTAATTAGCCTAGCAGCTCTCTCAGTGATTTTGTATTTGGGGTGATCAATGTCAGTGTTTTATAGTTTCAGTCCATCTGTGTGTACTTGCTTTGTACCAAATTGAGGCAACCTTGGCTACTGGGGACAGTGGGCTTGGACTGCTAGGGGGAGGGCCCCTCTGACTCATCTCAGAAATATTGGTTACTCCCAAGGCCTCAGTATGCCAGACAGAAGTGAAGGAAAGAGATGAAGAGAAAACTGCTAGTGGTTACATCTGGGGATTAGTTAATGATGATAAATAGATTATTTCTCTTTTTTTTTGTTTTTTAAAATATATTTATTGATTATGCTATTACAGTTGTCCCATTTCCCCCCCCACTCCAATCCATCCTGCCCACCCCCTCCCTCTCACATTCCCCCCCTATAGTTCATGTCCATGGGTCATACTTATAAGTTCTTTGGCTTCTACATTTCCTACACTATTTTTACCCTCCCCCTGTCTATTTTCCACCTATCATCCATGCTACTTATTCTCTGTACCTTTCCCCCCCTCTCCCCCTCCCACTCCCCTATTGACAACTCTCCATGTGATCTCCATCTCTATGGTTCTGTTCCTGTTCTAGTTGTTTGCCTAGTTTGCTCTCATTTTTGTTTTAGGTGTGGTCGTTAATAACTGTAAGTTTGCTGTCATTTTTACTGTTCCTATTTTTGATCTTCTTTTTCTTAGGTAACTCCCTTTAACATTTCATATAATAAGGGCTTGGTGATGATGAACTCCTTTAACTTGACCTTATCTGAGAAGCACTTTATCTTCCCTTCCATTCTGAGTGATAGCTTTGCTGGATACAGTAATCTTGGATGTAGGTCCTTGCGTTTAATCTTGGGTAATGTAATTATGATGTGCCTTGGTGTGTTCCTCCTTGGGTCCAGCTTCTTTGGGACTCTCTGAGCTTCCTGGACTTCCGGGAAGTCTATTTCCTTTGCCAGATGAGGGAAGTTCTCCTTCATTATTTGTTCCAATAAGTTTTCAATTTTTTGTTCTTCCTCTTTTCCTTCTGGCACCCCTATAATTCGGATGTTGGAACGTTTCAAGGTGTCCTGGAGGTTCCTAAGCCTCTCCTCATTTTTCTGAATTCTTGTTTCTTCATTCTTTTCTGGTTGGATGTTTCTTTCTTCCTTCTGATCCACACCATTGATTTGAGTCCCAGTTTCCTTCTCATCACTATTGGTTCCCTGTACATTTTCCTTTGTTTCTCTTAGCGTAGGCTTCATTTTTTCATCTGTTTTCGAACAGATTCAACCAATTCTGTGAGCATCTTGATAACCAGTGTTTTGAACTGTGCATCCGATAGGTTGGCTATCTCTTTCTCACTTACTCACTTAGTTGTAATTTTTCTGGAGCTTTGAAGTGTTCTGTCATTTGGGCCATTTTTTTTTTTTTTTTGTCTTGGTGCATCTGTTACTTTAAGGGGCAGAGCCTTAGGTGTTCCCCAGGGTGGGGTAAGGCTGGTCGCTGTGCTGTGACGCTGTACGTGGGGGAGGGGCTGAGAGGGAGCAATGGCGCCCGCCTCACTCTCCTCCAGCTTTCAATCTTTCACTCCGATACCCACAATCAAACTGGGCCCCTCTGGTGCTGGTTCCCGAGTGGGTGGGCCTGTGCACACTCTAGGCCCCTGTGGGTCTCTCCAACGACCTCTCCTGTGAGGCTGGGAGTCTCTCCTGCTGCCGCCCCAACCCCCACGGGCATTTTCAATCAGAGGTTTGAGGCTTTATTTCCCCCGTGCTGGAGCCCTGGGTTGGGTGGTCTGCTTCGCTCCCCGCCGTTCGTCCGGTTTATCTGTGCGCAAATGTGGTGTCGCGGGGTGCTGCCCACTGCTCTGCCTGCCCCGTTCTCCGCCACTCTGAGTCCGGCCCTCTCGGTTTATCTGCGGGAATGTGGGGCCGCAGGGTCTGCTAGTGCTCGGACTGCCTGCGCCGTTTGTCCCACATTCCACCAGTCTCAGTCCCGCCACAGCCACGCGAGTTCTCTCCACCCCGGTGCCTGTCTCCGCCCCTCCTACCGGTCTGGATGAATGTTTATTTTCTATTTCCTTGGTGTCGGTCCCCCTTGCCGGTTCAATTCTCTGTCAGTTCTGGTTGTGCGAGGAGGCGCAGTGTGTCTACCTACGCCGCCATCTTGGTTCTCATAAATAGAATATTTCATAGAGATCTTAACTGATCAAGAGGTGTAACTTTTTTTCCTGAATAAATTCAGCCTGAAAATTCTACCAAAGCAAGAGTAAGATAAAAAAAAATCTGTTCACTGGCATGACTAATGGTGGGGAAGGGGCATAATACAGCAGAAAAGAAAAACAGAGGCTCACAGTGGAGATTGTGAGGGTCCGAGAGAAATTTTTCTGATAATAAATGCCCGCCGTCAGGATTTTGCAAGGTGTGAGGGAAGAAAACACCATAAAGGGATGCAGTTTGGGAAGACCATGTTGAAATGATTTGTGATAAAGAGACCCAAAGTTACTTTTGAATTGTATTGAAAACATTGGTAAAAAGTAATTATTTCAATAGATATTTGTGGGAAGGTTTAAATAGTGTCAAATGTAGACAGATGAAAAGAATTAGATAACTAGCAGGGACCAGAAACAAAATTAGCATAGTGCTGAGTCATTTCCTTCTGCTTCCTGGATTCCCCAGAATGCTTAGCCCAGGACCAGCCTGCACTGCTGGAGAGGTGAGTGAGTGGGAGGGTGAGTGTGTTGGAGCGTTAGTGAAGCTTATCTTCCCTGTCAGTAACAAAGCATTTGTTAATTTTTAAAATCTGGTTAAATTAATCAAACAAAGGAGCCATTAAGCTGAGGTTGCTTTAATGCTGAGGTGGCTAACCTAACTAAGCAAACCAAAATTTAAGTCTGAAAATGTCTCAAGGTTCCAAAGTCACAATGCTGAGGACAGCCAGTCACAAATGACCAACTAGGTTTCAACCTATAACCAGTTAAATGATTTCCTTCCTCTGCTTGCACAAAAAGACTTTGAATGTCTTTCCCCAGGCTCCTGTTGGAGGAGTGTCCTGAGCCACTTCTGGTTTGGTATTGCCTATTCCAAATGATAAATGCTCAAATAAACTCTTAAAGGTTAGTTTTAGATAGCTTTGTTTATCTTTAATGCTGCTCCTGAATTCTAATGAGGGTAGACCCTTTTAGGGGAACTTTTATTTTGCTGAAGTGGACAATGGATTAGGATACAAACCGAAGGAGTTAAGGATGAATCAAATTGCTCAATTTAAAGAAAGTGGATTGAGACTTTGGGGAAGGTCGTTCTGAGAGCAGTCAGGAGGCTACACATGTAGAGAAGAGTTCCATGGACCTGAAGTTGGACAGAAGGTTTGGAATGAAAGAGAAGCATATTAAAAATGAGCACTTTGATGTTTTGCTGGGCAGAACCCAGTGGAACCCTCTTTTTCATTTCCACATGTGTAACCGAGCCAACTGGGGCTTGCTTGTCCACGTGGTGCCTTGGTGCATGGCCCAACAATTGGTGTTGAAGGAAACAGGTTTTGTTTACAGGACTCCAACCTGGGGCAGGGTGGGTAGGGGGGCTGAGAGCACCCCTGCTCAGAGCCCTGTTCTCCCACAAGACCCAGCACTTCCTTGCTCCCCAAGAGGCTATGAGCCAAAACCATGACCAGAAGTTCCCCAGTTCCTTTTCTGTTCTTAAGTCAGCTGCATAAACAGGTCTCCATCCTCTCTGGAAGGTGTTCTTGTGGGTTTCAGAGTTGCCATCCTCTCTCAGCAGCTCTCTCCTTCAGGGTCTGGGGTGTTCTGTCATCAGCGTCCATGTGTAGGGAAACATATGCCCTGTTACACTGGGTCATGGTGGAGTCCAGGGAGGCACATGTCCCAAGAGAGTGGCTTCTTCATATGTCCTTCAGAGAAGCAGAAGTAGCTCAGCATGCCCGGTCCCAGCTCAGTTCAGCTCTAAGCATCTCTCACGAATCCGTGCTTGGTTAGGCAGGTCCCGCACAGCTCTATCAGCTCTGCCAGGCTCCTGCAGAGGTCCATCAGCTCTCTCCTTAGACCCTTTCAGACCTCACACCAGACTGCATGACCTCTTTCCTTAGTATCCAGTGCCACATGGTGGAATCCCTCCTTACTATCTCTGGCAACATGGCGGAATAATCTCCTCTTCTTTCAGCCCACCCTTATTTTATTTTATTATTTATTTTTAAAAAATATTTTACATATTTATTTTTAGAGAAAGGGAAAGAGAAGGAAAGAGGGCGAGAAACATCAATGTGTGGTTGCCTCTCACGTGCCCCCTACTGGGGACCTGGCTTGCAGCCCAGGCATGTGTCCTGACTGGGAATCTCACTGGCGACCCTTTGGTTCGCAGGCTGGCACTCAGTCCACTGAGCCACACCAGCCAGGACAGCCACCCTTATTTTAAATGCCAATGGCCTATTATGCCTAGTTCCTGGCCTGGAACTTCCTATGTGACCTCATATCCAGCCCCTCCTCTGATGTGCTACTTTTGCCAGTTCCCCAGTATCTTTTACCTTCTTTCAGCT
Organism: Desmodus rotundus; assembly: GCF_022682495.2. NCBI lineage: Eukaryota > Metazoa > Chordata > Mammalia > Chiroptera > Phyllostomidae > Desmodus > Desmodus rotundus. The sequence continues at coordinate 85,484,680 of NC_071388.1, read as the reverse complement.
GCCGTCTTTAGTCAGAGCAAGAGTTTTCAGTGACACAGGGCATCTGGGTTCTGCCTCTCACACAGTGGCCATATAAGCTCCCCTGGCTATGTCACGGGTCCCTGAATGCTCTGAAAGTCACATACACCTTTTGTCCAGACAGCAGTACAGCTATCAACTAGACATGGTTACGCAAAGTATGTTAAAAGCTGTCCTGTCCACTTCCCCCTTCTCCCAACCTAGGTTTGTGCGGGTTTTCTTCCCACTTTTAGGAACACCTGCTCTGCACCCCATTGCACATAGACACTTCATTGAAAGCTGAATTTTATGAGTTTGGAGTTATGTTTGTGTGTGAGACATGGAGCATCAACCCTACTTGAAAAGTACATTTGTAAGGACAGAGAGGAAGCCTAGTGAGGTCCAGTCTCATTTGGGTTTCAAGTGAATATACTGAATTTTAAACTGTAGGCAATTATTCTTCTGTAATCTGTAGTGTGCATTTAATCATTTTCCATCTTTGTTTATCTTTGTGAAATACATGTTTAACCTCCTCCAGGTGTTGCTACACATAGTTACCTGAATTGAGGGAATTTTTGCTGGTAATTGCAGTCATGATTCTGTGCCAAGAAAGTAAGTAGTGGAATAGATATTTTTGTGGAATGATTCCAGAGAAATTTGAATTTCTGTTGGCATGAACTAGACATAATATGCCTAGAAGTTATCATTATTTGTAGATTAATAAGATAGTTTATAAGCTTCTTATCAATTTTGTTGAGGTGTAATTCTTTATCCAACTAATGAGGAATTGTTAGCACCTAAATAGCATTCCAAGAGTGTGTCTTGCCCATTTTAGTAAGTCAGTTGGTGATAAAAGCAAGATCTAAATTCACTAGCACATTTATGTCTCTCCTCATTTGAAGGTGTAACACAAAGTAAATTTTAAAAGCTTTGTGTGCTCTTCCTAAAAATGCCTTAAGGCATTAACAATAAACAAGCATCTGCATCTACTTATAGCAATAATGACATATTCAAAAAGAAACTAGGAGCATGGGAATCAAGTAAGATGCCCAGTTGCCCTTGAAATATGGAAGGATGCATTAAAAAATATATGGTTATTTTAATAAGGAAGGTCAAAAATCTTTCTTGTGTCCTCTTTTTACATTCTCCACGCTTCTCTCAGTAACACAGCCCAGAAAACAATTTGTCAGTGATGATCTCGAAGCCAAGGTTCAGGGGCTCCTCAAGGTACGTGGGTGCCCAAGTCTCCCCTTTTCTGTGTGTTCCCTGCCCGAAGCCCTCGAAACGCAGGCTGCAGGCCCTGATTCTGGCCTGCATGTCACACACACACCGGTCATGTTCACCCAGGCGCTGCTGCAGCAAGCTGCATGCCTGCATCCTTTTACACAGCAGTCTTCTCAGTAGGCTGCCAGAGGGTCTCTCACATTTATACTTTATTTTTTAAAAGTCTAAAATGTAAGAAGGAGGGGTAGAGGATATGGGACAACTCATGTGAGGAATAAAAGGAGCTTTGAGATTTTTCCTTAACTGATTTTATCTTGTGCTATGACCCCTTTTGTGCTAATGGGGTAAGAAAAAAACTTGACAATTACAGATAATTAAGCCTCTTTTGGCTAAATCAGCCTCTTTTAGATAAGTATTCATTCCTTTTGTTCAAAGTTCAAACTCACTATCTGGGCTGTTTCTTTTCTTTCAAGTGGTGTCTCCCCCCTCTCTTTGTTCCCAGGAAGGCAGGTTGGAGCTGTAGCAGACTGTGTTCTCACAATGGAGTGGGACAATTGAAGGATGGGGGCAGGAGGAGGCTCCTGTCCAGCCAGTCCTCTCATCAAGGTGTCTCGTCCTGCTTATATGTGGGCAGGGACTCGGCCTTGCTGCCTCTATCCCTGACGAGTTGCTACTGTGCGCACAGCACCAACAGTGCAGTGGGCTCTGAATTGTTGGGCTGCCCTTGGCCATTTCTTCCCTCCCCACCCGTGCTTTTCTGATGCCCTGGATACCTGAGTTTGTCTGTGACTCCCATTTAACTCCAACTTGACAGCTGGCCCTTCTGCTCCCTTCCTTGGGGTTACTTCTCACAACATGCTCTTCCTACAGGGGAACTCACCAGCCAGCAACATCAGCTAATCCCTCTGGGACAAAGGAAGCCTCTGGTTTACTTTACGTCACACCTAGGCACTGGAGCCCGTCAGGTACTGTGACAGGCCCTCTGTCTGTCTACGCATTCCATCAGCCATTTTATTCCATCATAGTCACCCCAGATCGGCAAGGCTGATTTGAGGGGTTTCCTTCCAGATTTCCCCATGGCACTTTAACTAATCTGGAGTATATCTATGGCTCCACTCGACCAAATGCCAGATTCAGATCTGTAGAGTTTTGCAACCTCTCCTTCCCACTGCTCCTTTTCTCTTATTTTTTCCTGTGAAGAACGAGCCATTCATATGTGGTCAATATAAAGGAAAAAAAAAATAGCTAATCAATTCCCTGTAATCTTGAGTCAAAATCGTGTTTTAATTCTAGCTCTCCAGGGCTTGCTCTGTGTGTGACGTCAAACCCTTTGACACCTGCAGGGTCAGATGTGCGCTGGGGGTGGGGGGTGGGGGTGGGGGGGTGTTGGCAGGTCATTGGTAGGGAGAGGAGAAGCCATGCAGGGCATGCAAGGAGGATCTGTCCAAAAAGCTTTGTCAGGAGCTGTCCAGTGGCCGCAATCAGGAAAGCAGCACAGTCGTCATCTAGAAGTACGGATTTGCTTTCACTTGCTTTTCACTCCACTGGTCTAACACCTGGTGCCGTTTTCCTGCTGACATACTAAATATGGAAGTGTAGTGCCTTAATATTTCTATTCCTCTGTAGGTATTTTTATCATGTTTCACTTTTTGGCATTTAGATTTTTCATTATCTGTAATCAGTTTTTTGTAAATGTTTTTATACAGGGGTATTTTCTCTAATCTTGACCCAAATGTTTGTATAAACAAGTTTGAAGTGATATGACCAAAACTTTTTTTAAAACATATTTTATTGATTATGCTATTACAGTTGTCCCTTTTTTTCTCCCCTTTATTCCCCTCCACCCTACATCCCCTTTCCCATGAGCATTCTTCCACCTTAGTTCATGTTCATGGGTCATACATATAAATTCTTTGGCTTCTACATTTCCCATACTATTCTTAACCTCCCTCTGTGTACTTTGTCCCTACCATTTATGCTTCTTATTTGCCCATTCTCCCCCTCCCACTCCTTGCTGATAACCCTCCATGTGATATCCATTTCTGTCATTCTGTTTCTATTCTAGTTGTTTGCTTAGTTTTTTTATTTTGTTGTTTTTTTAGGCTCAGTTGTTGATAGTTGTGAGTTTGTTGTCATTTTACTGTTTGTATTTTTGATCTTTTCTTTCTTAGATAAGTCCCTTTAACATTTCATAGAATAAGGGCTTGGTGATGACGAACTCCTTTAATTTGACCTTATCTGCCCTTCCATTCTAAATGATAGCTTTGGTGGGTAGAGTAATCTTGGATGTAGTTCCTTGCCTTTCATAATGTTGAATACTTCTTTCCAGCTCCTTCTTGCCTGTAAGGTTTCTTTTCAGAAATCAGCTGATAGTCTTATGGGAACTTCTTGGTAGGTAACTGTCTCCTTTTCTCATGCTGCTTTTGAGATTCTTTCCTTCTCTTTAATCCTGAGTAATGTAATTATGATGTGCCTTGGTGTGTGCTTCCTTGGGTCCACCTTCTTTAGAACTCTCTGAGCTTCCTGGACTTCCTGGAAGTCTATTTCTTTTTCCAGATTAGAAAGTTCTTCATTATGTTTTCAAATAAGTTTTCAGTTTCTTGTTCTTCCTCTTCTCCTTCTGGAACCACTATGATTTGGATGTTGGAACATTTCAAGTTGTCCCAGAGGTTCCTTTAATGAGGAACCTCTCCTCATTTTTTTGAATTCTTGTTTCTTTGTTCTGTTCTGGTTAAATGTTTATTTCTTCCTCTTGCTCCAAATCATTGATTTGACTCCTGGTTTCCTTCTCATCACTGTTGGTTTCCTGTACATTTTCCTTTATTTCACTTTTCATAGTCTTTACTTCTTCCTCTATTTTGCAGCCATACTCAGCCAGTTCTGTAAGCATTCTGATTACCAGTGTTTTGAACTCTGCATCGGATAGGTATGCTATCTACATTGCTTAGGTCTATTTTTGGAGCTTTGATTTGTTCTTTCATTTGGGCCATATGTTTTTATTTTGGTACTTATTCACCAGGGTGGGGCAACCCACATCGCTGCATTGTGACACTGTATGTGGTGGAAGGATCAGAGAGGAAATAATGCCCCTTACTTGGCTCTCGGCTGGGTTTCAACCACTTCCCCTGCTACCTATAAGCAAATTGGGCCCTTCTGGTGCTGATTTCCAGGTGGGTGGTTTTATGTACATAGTAGGACTCTGTGGGTCTCTCCAATGAACTCTCCTGTGAGTCTGGGAGTTTCTCCTGCTGCTGCAATCCTCACAGGTTTTTATAGCCAGAGGTTTTGAGGCTTTATTTGCCCACACTAGAACCCTGGGTTGTGTGGTCTGTCTTGCTCCCCAGTTGTTCCTCCTGGATTATCTGTGCACAAATATGGGACTGCCCGGTCCTCTGGCCACTGCCTTGTCATGAGTCCTTCCTGCCCTGGCTGTTCTTTTCTGCCCCTCCTACCAGTCTGGATGAATGTTTTTTCCTTTAACTCCTTGGTTGTCAGACTTCCATATAGTTTGTTTTTTGGCAGTTCTGGTTATTTTTTTTTCTAAATTTGTTATTGTCCTTCTTTTGGTTGTGTGAGGAGACAAAGTGTAGCTACCTAGGCCCTATGTTGGCTGGAAGACCTGATATGACCAAATCTTCATATGGGTTGCTCTGTCTAATACAAACATAATGATAGAACACAAAAACTTGCATTTCTATCCTTATTAAATATATGTAGGTCTCCTGTATCTCTGTTACATAGAGGTTTCATGACACTTAAGGGAGGTGGATTTAAGACAATTGTTCTAATTCCCTTCACCATTCCTATTTACTGCCAGGCTACAGGTGGATGGAACAGATCTCTTGCTGAGCCAGGAGCAGAAGAGCAGGATGCTGGCAATTTGTAGATGGCGGCTCCTTTTCAGAGAGTGGGATCACCATCCCTATGAGGTCTTTGAACTCCTTATCCACTTTGCTATGGGCCAGCCACCCTTTGAAATATGTGCCGTTTGGGGCATAGGTCTTTTTTTCATTTCCTGGGTTGGTTGGTCTGGCTGGCTTCCACTGATTTAGGACTACATGTGTTGGAGGACACATCATTTTTGGATTGCAAAACCAAGAGGCGAAGCAGGTGAGGCCTTGGGAGGGCCTTGGAGGCAGGGATGTGAAAGGAGCTCCTGAAAGGAGAGCAGCCGAGAGTCCAAAGCTTTAGCAGACACAGAATAAAGCTCTGGTTTCCTCACATCTCATTACCAATTCTGCCCTCGCACTGGAAAAGTTCAAACCCTTTCATATTCACTACAGATTAATTAAGCTTTGTACTCAGGAAGGAGAACAATGAAACACATAAAAAAGAGGCTGAAAGACAGTAACACTAGTGAGCCTGTGCATGAAAAATAACAAAATAAAAATGTAAATGGGATGCGACCTCTGTTGGCTTCCTATTTGACCCTGTTTTCTAGCACCTCTCACTCTACCTCCTCACCTAGTTCCAATTACCCCCGCCTCCTCGCCACTCCGGGAACACACCAAAGTGTGTTCCTGTGGCCGGAGCACTCCTCCCCCACAGTCATACAGGCCCAGTCTCTCATTTTCTTCAGTCTTGGAACACAAGGAAGCTATTAGTGAGACCTTGCCCGATTGCCACCCACAGATAACTTGCGTCTCTGGTCACCTGGCCCAGGTTGACCTCTTTCTGTAGCACGTCCTAGCACTCGCTGCGCCGTGTGTTTGTGCACAGCGCGCACGTGCACGTACGCACAAGGTACTGTGTGCTTCCCCCACTGGAACGTAAACCCCAAGAGGGAGTTTTCTGTCCTTTTGGTTCATGCTGTATCTTCAGTGCCGGGAACAATACCTGGTGCTCAGTACATTTCTGTGCTGAATGAATGACTAGGTTGAGATTACTCAGCTAAAACGTGGGGAAGGAAAGGCATGCTGTACCATACTCTGATTTCTGATTGTGTCTTCTTAGGAACCGTGAGGTACTGTTTTTAAAGTGAATATGACATTCTTGGATGAGATAATATACTTTTAGTGTGTATGTTGTTTATATCTTGTATTGTACATCTAACTTGTGGGAGTTTAAAGGGCATGTTAAATTTGCTGAAATAAATGCTGTTGTCAGTACGTTGGAGTTGCGTGAGTGCAGAGAGTGGAAAGGAAAGGGGGCAGAGCTACCATGATAGATTCCACAGGCCCACGGCTAGCCTGTGCTTCTCTGAGGCCATCATGCAAATCTTTCTATTTCAGGCTCGTTTCAGTAAGGTGCACCCTTAGTCAGAAATTTCTCCTTCTGGGAACAATGGAATCGATAAAAGATTAGCAGGATGTTCCTTGAAAACCAATAAGTCACTGACAGAATGTATTTTTAGGTAAAAGTAATACCTTTCCTTCTGTAGTACCTGTTTTCCAATAATTATGAACATTATCTCTTTGCCTTGTGCTATTATGTGAAAAACAGAATCTACTGTCCCCATTTTAATGAGTGCTACATGTCTACAGAGGGCCACGTAAACCTGTGAGTACTCCTTTCTTGTTCTGTATATTTTGATGAGGCATTTGAAATTTTTACAATATAAATTAAGAAAAATGAAGCACATGGAAAGTATTGTATTTATGTTGAATCCATTTCCAATTGCATTGAAATCAAATCTCAAATTCAATGTTCTCAGTGAGCTTGTCCTGAGCCCCCAACCAGTTTGGAGCTTTCCTGCCTTAGAACAAAGAGGCGCTTTGGACTTTCTTGAGAACACTTGCTGACTTAGTACTCTAATAAACTCTATACATGTCCTCTAATAAGCTCTATACATGCTCTATGAGACTGTGATTTAAAGTCTGTGGCTACAGTGGGGATTGATAGGTCTTTTAAAATCTTTAAATAATTGTTGAAAATGTCAGTTTCATATTAAGGTAAAGTGGGATTTTTCTATTTAATTATATGTAAGGCACCGCACATGCTTATTTAGAATAAGGAATATAATTTAACACTTATCAAAATGTATCACTAAATGCTGGGAAATTAGAGACTGCCCTTTGCCCTCAAAGGGATCTGGTGAAAAAACATTAAAATAAATATCTGAAATACACTGAGAAATAACAAAAAGAAAAATAGTGAGCAAAAGTAAACTTTTTTCCCATATGTGCTTTTTATTATTTATTTATTTTCATTTTTAAGCAAAATTTAATTTTTAATTGCAATGCTCGTGCATTGTGCTGTTTCTAAACGTTCTCACTGCAGAACTATAGCACACCAGGGAGGGCAAACATATGCAGAAAGACAAATTAATGGAAATTTTCCTTTGGGTGAACAATGCAATTACTAAAATCACTAAGCTGAATATTTAGGCTTTATGAGAAATCTGTTGTTTACAGCTTATATAAGCACCGGCAAGATGACTGCTGGGACTGCCCCACCCTGTAATACCGAGTCTTATTAAATGGTATGAGGAAAAAAGTCAGAATTCACTTGGATTATTTAACAAATAGTTTTTTATATAATCTTGACAAAAGGCTTTTACTTTGTATTGAGATCTTTTGCTTAGTTCTGAACACTCCAGTGTCTGCCCTGGTGTCAGTTACAACAGCACCCTCACCTGCAGGCCGCCTTCTGCAGGATGACACTCAGAGCGAGGGTCACGGATCCCTCTCGGAGGTTTTTCTCTCAGTGGGATTTGTAGTGCTGTGGCTTTTTGGTTCAGTCTAAATCTCATCTGTTTAATAGCTTCACTGCCCTAATGAGCTACTGCTAGAGACTCATCGAGAGCCCATCAGTTCAGTGGGAATCCTTAGATATAACAGCATTGCTGCACGGTGGATCCAAAAGACATCACTCCTTTATTGATGATTGTGAGACGAAGTGGAAATGGTTTGCAGAGAATGTAAAATGTAAGCCAGGGCTAGCTAGAGATGATGTTTTCAGAAAGCACTGCCCATGAAACTGTCAGAAAGGTAAAACTTCCTTTTGTCAATAACAGAAAGGAAACCAAACAAAAAAAGCCCCTCATTTTTCTAGCCAAGCCCACCTTATATGACTTATGTGAGGCTCATTTTCAAGGCACCGTTCCCTCCCCTCTCCACCACAGACAGCAACTCAGTATGCGGACAGGCAATAGAACATAAATATTGATTTCTGAAAAGAGATGCAGGAAAGGATGGCTTAGAAACTGGAATAATTTTCTTTTTCTCCTTCCTATCTAAATATTCACATACTTGCTCTTCCCTCTGTCAAGCATTCATGTTGGATATATCAACCTAATACCAAGGATAATATCAGGGTTGCACACTTCTTCCTGCATGTCATGCTTTTATAGGGCATTGACTCTGGAAATAATCACCACAATTACTACTGTTAGTTATATAGTGTGACAGAGACCCTTAGACTATGATGCTTCCAGGGCATTTTTCATTACAAATCTCATTAAAGTGTGATTTATTTTCTCAAGTACACCATACATTATCCAGAATCACTGTTCAGGCTGATGTTATAAACTACTCCATACCTTTCTTTTTTGATCTATCAAACAAAACTTAGGCTCTACTCTCCAAAATTTGTGTATATATCATTGTAAAAGAATGCCTCTTAAGCCTTTAAAAGAAACTAAACTTTTACATTAAACTGCCTTGAATGGGGGTTCATGCCGTTCATTTATTTTATTATTATTGGCGTTAACCAGCACAGGTACATTATCTCAGACCTTTCCCCCAGGTCTAAGCATGTCTATAGAATGTAAGTTGTCTCAGGACAGGAGACACATTGTTTGAAGGTGCTGTTTAAGTTTATACCATTTAATATCCATGGATATTAAGTACTAGGTGACAATAAATATAATGAAGAAGACTTTGTTTCATTTAATTCTGATTAATTGTGAGAATTGTAACAATACCAGTGCTTTTTTAAAAAATAAAGATTTTATTTATTTTTAGAGAGAGGGGAAAAGAGAGAGAGGGGGAGAGAAACATCAATGTGTGGTTGCCTTTTGTGCACCCCCTAGTGGAGACCTGGCCCGAAAGCCAGGCACATGCCCTGACTGGGAATTGAACCAGGAACCTTTTGGTTCGCAGGCCCACTTTCAATCCACTGAGCTACACCAGCCAGGACAATGCCAGTGCTTTTAATCTTGAAGACCCCACTGACTTGTAGGTAATTTCATAAGCTGTCTCAGAACTTCTCTCTTGGCTCCAGATCAGTTCCTGAATATGTTTTCAGTGGGCCACTAGTCTCAATTTCTCTAGACAGAACTGAAGTTGGCAGGGACTTACCTACAAAAGAGTTTCTGAAAGGGCTGAGTTTCCTCCAGCTCCTTCCAGGAGACCAGGCTCTTAGAGCTGAGTAACTGGAATTTCCGTGTCTCTATATGCCTTAGTTCCTATTTATTATTGGTAGTTGATGAGTCCAGCTCCTGGCCAAAAGTCTATATGTGATTTTTTTTTTTAATAAAAACCCTGACCACAGGAAATGACAAAGACTCACAGGGGAAGCATCCCTCTCCACACCAGACTTGGTGCACAGCCAATGCATTGCAGTGCATTGGAGGGAGTTTGCAGTGAAGTCCAGCCCTCTGGCCAGCCAAGCTCTCACACATTCCCTGTCCAGGCATCTCCATTCAGAGGCATCTTTATTGAGGGACTTTGGTAGATGCTTTTCTCACTTGCCTCTGCTGAGACCTCCTTATCTAGGGGAGTGGAAGCCTCAAAGACACTTTTTCTGTATTCTGACTCATTACTTAGTAGTTTTCTATTCTCAGTCCTTCCCTTTTCATCTTGTTCTGCTCCTACCCCAACCCCTATCCATAAAACTGCAAGAGCTTTTTGTTTGAGACTCTTCACAGTGAGATGATTCCCCACACCTGGGCTGATCCACCTGACCCAGTGCTGATCCATGGGGAAAGTGGGACAGTGAGGGATTTGGCATTTTCTACTTGACCTTTTGCTTATACCATTGTAATAAATGATTGAAAGCTTGACGCTTTCATTTTGAATTGTTATCTTAACTGACCACTCCAACACCTGGTAGCTCAGCTCAGCTCTTGACATTTTGATATTTTGTGTAGAATCATCTCACATCACCCTATTTCACATATGAATTCTAAACAACAGAATTTAAGCCAGAAGTCTAACCATTAAACCATGCCTTGGAGTAGTATGGAGAGAGGGGAATCCACTCTTTATTGTTATTTTATCGGTGAGGCCAACCCTAATCATGGTGAGTAAGACATACTAACGTACTGCTTTCCTTCATCTGTCTGCCATGTCTGTCCTACCTTCAGTGCAGATAGGAATTTTAACCTGAAATCTCTATAACTAAATAATAATGAGCATTTACTGAATGCATACTTTGTGCCACCTGCCATGCTGGACATACAAGAATTAAAAAACTCACAAGTTCTGAATTAAATATTGAAGCAAAATGTGGGTGGTAATGCTTAAAAGCAGATGAGTACAGTATTATATTTGCGGAAGATTGTTTTTTACAGCAGCATGGTGCTGACTGGTTGTTGGTAGACACAGAGAGAAGTAGGTAGAAGACTAGGGGGTTGGCAGCATTTTGGCAGCATCACTATTTTGGCCATGTAGGGTGGAGCTCAGGGCATGGTGCTAATTTCACCATGTCATTGAAAGGTCATATGGGAAACAAATACGATTAGCCATATAAATGGAAACAATATGATAGGTATCATGGGAGGCGCTTGCAGTATGGAGAACTTTCGGTATACTAATGTATGGTCAACCTGGCTAATCCCATAAACAAACTAGTCCCATAAACAAACTGTAACACTAAAGATTCTACCTCAGTCCTGTACATACAACCGGAGGCTGGTAGGCAAGGCACTGAGGTTGCTGATTTATCTATTGCTCTGATGAGGACTGGCTTATTAACTAGACCAGGATAAGGGCATCCGTCTCTATCATTGTACTGACTAGCAAGGGGAAAGAAGTTTGAGTGGTATTGAGAGATCATTTATGACTGGCTGATCTGTTGAGTGAAAATGATATGGAAGTTGCGAAAGAGCAACTTTCTACCTCACTAACTTATTGTTCCCACTATAAGAATGAGAAAAATCCAGTAAACTCAAATAGCAAAGAGATAAACGATCACAAGTGAGTTAAATTCTAGAAAGGGATCAGCCCTTCTAGCAGAGGACACAGGACTATTCTCTTCCCTGATGAAACGGCAGAAGGAGGCACCAACCCACTTCAGAGAGGGTAAGAGGAAACCAGATGAAGTTTAATTGAACATTTAACAATGCATATGGGTTGGTTTGTTGAATTAGGCCCCAAGGGAGCCCTAGTCAGAGAGCAAAGCCACATCTGCCTTCCAAGTCTTGCCGCTGAGAATGTGAAGACAGCATGCTGAAGGCTGGGGGCGTGGTAGGAGTTCTAAGAAAATTCCCCTGAGTATCTTCACAGAGTTAAGGGCAAGTATACCCCACCTGCAGTGCACAGAAGGCGTGAGGCAGAGCAGGAGAACTGAGAGAAATCCCTCTGGCATCAAGAGATTCACGGATCACAAGGTAGCAGTGCACTGCAGGCTGGCGGAAACCCAGGCTGGAGAAATGTCTTTATGGTTTGGGACAGGAGAGCAAAGGGACTCCACAGAGGCCTTAAAGGCTGAATGAGCTGCAAAGCAGAGAGCCCTGTGAAGCACTGCTGCTGTTCAGATGAAAATTCCTGATCCCACCTTTGGAATATTTGATGCAATTGTTGACTAGAATTTCAAAAAAGCTGCAATGAATCCAGACCCAGCTCAACTACAGGTTAGAGTGACTCAGCCTGAAAGTGGCACCGAACCACTTTCTGTTTCAGTCTGTTGGTCAGAGTCAGTTAACAAGGCCAGTGCAGGATCTAGGGCAAGATAAATAATCTCTGTCTTCACATGTAACATGCATGCCCTGGGAGGAGAGGAATTGGTGGGACCTGCTCTTGTAGACTAGTTAACATGCTAAACAATACATTTATAAATAAGCCATGATTTTAAGAAGAAGAAAGGAGAAAATATTTCAAATTTAATGGTAAAAAAATACAACATATCAAAATTTTTAGAATGCAGCTAATGTGATACTTAGAGGAAAATTTGTAATATAATCGCTTATCCTAGAAAAGACAAAAATATAAAATTAAGGATCTAAGTTTCCCACTTAAGAAAGTAGAAAAACAAGAGCAATTAAACCCAAAGTAAGAAGAAAAACGTGATTAATAAAGACAAGAGCAGCCCTGCCTGGTGGCTCAGTTGGTGGAGCATCATGCCATACACCAAAAGGTTGCAGGTTTGATTTCTGGTCAGAGCACCTGCCTAGGTTGTGGGTTTGATCCCAGTCAGGGTACATATGGGAGGCAACTGATCCATGTTTTTCTCTCACATTGATGTTTCTCTCTTTCTTTCTCCCTCTCCCATCCTCCCTTCCTCTATCTATTAAAGTTGGTAAGAATATCTTTGGGTGAGGATAAAAAAAGATAAGAGCAAAAAACAATGAACTATAAAATGAACCAATAATAAAGAACATCAACAAAGGAACAAAGACCAAAAACTGGTTCCTTGAAAAGATTAAGAAAATTATAAAATGCTAGTAAGAAAGCTCAAAAGAAAAAAGAGGAAAAATTCCCTGCTTCCCATGAATTACCAATACCAGGAGTGAAAAAGGGAACATCTTTAGAAGGATAATAGGGAATTGTAGAAGCAACTTTATGCCAGTAAATTTGCCCATTGAAATAAAATGAATAAATTCCTTGATAGACACATGTTACCAAAACTGATATAAGAATAAACAATCTCTAAATGACCTTATGTCAATGGAAAAATCTGAATTTGAAATAAATCACAAGAAAACTTCTTGACCGTATACCTTCACTGATGAATTCTATGAAATATCTAAGGAAGAGAATTTCAACTAAATTGTACATGAACTTTTTCAATGTATAGGGAGAAGAGAACCCTTCCTAACTTGAATTTTGAGTGTATCCCTGATACCAAAACCTGAAAAGGACATTTCAGGATAAGAAAAATACAGATGAATATCCCATATGAACCTAGACATGAAAGTCGTTGATAAACTATTAGCAAGTAAGATCTAACAATATATAAAATATATTTGTTTCATTAAAACATTCCATGGCCATTCATTAAGCCAAGGTAAATATTACTGTGTTATTATACACTAGTATCAAAATGATTACAATAACAAGAACATCTACATGATCATAGAAATGCCTTTCAGTTATCAGAATTATAAAACCAGTTGCTGGGTGAGACTTTAACATGTTAGTGGAATTAGGCTGTTGTGTGCAGACTGATGAATGTTTAAACAGCTTGAAGTATCATTACGGGTAGATCGATCGATCTATCTGTCATCTATCTATCTATCTATCTATCTATCTATCTATCTATCTATCTATCACCCATCTATCTCTATCTCTCTTTGTATCTGTATTATCTACTTAGCATTGCTCCATTTTTAAAAATCAAGTTTTTGATATTTTTGACAAATCTTAATTGGCTTTATATTCCTATATCAGTGCTTCCTAAATGTGTTGCTCCTTAACTCTACGGGCTACTAATGGTTTAGATGAAACCAAACAGGCTTTTTTTACAGCCAGGCTTCGCAGAGCCTTGTTGGTCCTGGTATGTGTAATAGTAATGGGCTACTCAATGGGCTATTCAGAATTCCCCAACCCAGTTATTGACCAGAGATGCTACTTTATGCAACAGTCTCAAGTTCATCTGACGTTCCTCTGTATCATTTATTCCACAGGCATGCTATCATTTAGGAAAATATTAAAGACTTTCAAACCACAGATCCAAATAATTGCTATTTTGTCTGTAGAGGGAATCAGTGCTCACCAAGTGCCTTCTAATTTAAAACCGCTTTATCCTGTATACTAAAATGTTCAGACAGCGTGGAGAAGAATACAATAAAATCAATCTATTGACCCCCTCCCCCCATCCCAGCTACTCCTTAGCCTACCTTTTCTGGAGGCAAATGTTCTAACAGTTTCCTGTGTTTATTTTCAGATTTTTTTTAATCACAAATTTTAGCGTCAAAGATTGTCCTTTGGGGGGGGGGGCTGGGGGGAGGAGAATATTAAAGAGACATATAGGGAAAACACATAACAACAGATCATTTTTAAAAAGAGCCCTATAAATTCCTTAAATGAAAATAAGAAATGGAGATTAATACACACATATGCTTTTGTACCCCAAACCTCCTTTCCATAGCCTCTACGGAGTACCCAGACCCCTAGCCGATATTTCGTGAATGAGAATTCGTGGAATGGGTGGTGTCTTGGCTGTTCCCCTGGTGAGCTGTCATTTGACCTTTCCTCCTGAGAAGGAGTCACGTTAAACGAATTTCTTTCCTTGTTGATCACTGCCTTGTTTCATGTTATCTGGATAAAGGATGTCCTCAGGGTGATAGTGACAGGTTGGGGAGACGCAGATTTGGAACTAAGCGAGTGTATATGGGCTTTCTTTAAACCAGCTTTACAAAAGGAAGCGGTTTGTCTCCCCAGGGATAGTCTGTAAACAGTGATTGTTGCGGCTGAGGGTGGGTGAGGGTGAGTACTCCTGGCATCTGCTGGGTGGAGGCTTGGGTTGCTGCCAAATATACTACATGACACAGGACAGCCCCTTACAAGAAAGAATTATTTGGTTCAAAGTACAACAGTGCTAAGGTTGAGAAATTCTATTTTAAATGAACTGTTTTGCCATTTGGTCTTTTGGGGACAATTATTTTCATTCAGAGAAATAACTCAAAATGAACCTCAATATCAATAGCAATAAAATCCTATGCAGTTTTCCACTGGGTTCAAAGTTCAGGCTCGTGAGCCTTAGAACATAATGGGAAAGTCTAGTGTCTACTGATTCATCCAGAAAAATGATTTTCTCATACCAGTATTTACCCTTACTTAGCCTTTCATTTTTTAACCTGTCTGATTATATTGCTTATGGAAAGAAACAATTATATTGTAGGGAGATGAAACTTGAATGCCAGGGAATAATAGCAAATAACCATTTTACATTTGTTTGGGAAAATACTACAAAATAGACAGGGGTCCCATGGTAATTTTCCTTCCCTGAGTTTTATTACCAGCTACTTTTTCTCTGGTTTGGATCAGACTCTTCCCACAGGTACCGTCTTTCAGTCCAAAGGTGCTGTGTAAATCCATTTCGGATGGAAGCCTGATAACTGTGTTCTGGTGGGCTAATTGTATTTAATCTGCTCATTTCTGACTGTCATCACAGATTAAAGCATGTGAAAAATTAAATCATGTGAGATTGCATTGACTCTGGGTTAAAAGATTCTTGACCCATAGTAAATCCTATCTTTGCTTCATTTCGGTGCAGTGTGTTGGCCTAGAGGAAAGTGGAATACTGAACACGTGAAGCTGTCTTAGTGAAGAAGGCAGTCTGACTGGGGGAGTTGCAGTAAGGTGGTCTAGGGGTGTGGAATATACCCCCTTGAATCGTTGACGAGGAAGTGGAGGCTCCAAGCAGATAACAGACTGTCGCTGAGTCCCGGACCAGTGGCAATCCAGCGCTAGAGACCAGACTGCTCCTGGGAGTCCACTCCTCTTTCGGCAGTTTCTGCATTGCAGCTCTTCATCATCTCTGTGGCCAGAGCTGCCCGGAGTAAACTGTCCTAAGGTCAGATCATAATTTTGTATATGGATTCATTACTTTAGACTCTTCAAGTTACTTTCACGTATGTTATCTCATATCAAAAATGACCTTATTACACAAATAGCACAAGAATGTTTGTTTCCATTGACTGGAGGAAATAAAAAGTCAGACATATTAAGTAATTTATGTAAAGTTAAATAACTAATAAAAAATAGGCCCAGATGTCTCAGTGCAGGACTCTCCTCTCCTGCAGGTTTATTGTAGAGGTGAACAGTTCTACACTGATATAAGGATAGCTGCTCTTCATTGGTTACTTACTGTGTGTCTAGTGCTACGCTAAAAATATGCATTAGTCCATTTCTTCCTCACAGTCATCCTAAGAGGTTGAGATGATTATTAAACTTATTTGCTTGATGAATAAACTGAGGTTTGGTGAGGTTCTGTAACAGCTTAAGTTTACACTGCTAAAATTTTAGACTAAGATGTGTCCTGGCTCATGTGGTTCAGTGGGCTGAGTGCCGGCCTGTGAACTGAAAGGTCACTGGAAAGATCACTGGTTCGATTCCCATGTGCCTGGGTCAGGGGCCAAGTCCCCACTTGGGGGTATACAAGAGGCAGCTTCTCCCTCTTTCTCTCTCCCCCTCTTTCTAAAAATAAATAAATTAAACCTTTAAACATTTTGATCAAGATCTGTTTTTTACCAAATTAAGATCTGTTTTATACCAAAGTTCATATCTTAGCAATTATACTAGGGAACCAATGTTCAACATGGTTTCTCTATTACTATTTTAGTAACCAATATAATTTCCTGATTGGAATAGCCAGTTTTAGGCATTGATGTTCTGATTTTTTAAAAAACATTTTTACACTATTTCATGTTCTTTTTGCACTCAAAGAAACTATTTGTTTTGTTAAAGTCAAGGAGGATGATCTGTTGAGAGGTAAGTGGAGCATGAAATCTGCACACATTTCCCGTAGTGAATGGCAGGGTAAAATCCACAGGCAATAGCCCTGACTGAACTCTCGCTTGCTATACAGAGCATCCCACAGCTGAGCTATGACAGAGGGTCACAATCAGCTACCACCTAACAATGCCAAGGGCAAAACGTTAACATCAGGGTGTTTTTATATGCAATAATATAACTGTATACAAAGTTATGGATATTGGCTCACTGGAATCTTGGGGGCCTTGCTGACTAGACATTGATGAGGCAAATGGGGGAATAAACAGGACAGCTGTGATTACAGGTGTTTTGTTGATAGGGGAATAGCACTATATATTGTTATGTGTAAGAAAGTCCTCAAAAGACATCAAAAGGAGGAATCACACGAATTCTATTATTCACATTTTACACATATATCATTAAGATGATCACAATACTATTGGAGGGGGAAGAATCACAGATAAAAGCTTTGTTTAAATTAAAAACCAATCACATGGAAATTACTGTGGCTACCTCCCCACGGAGGAAGATGGAGGCCAGTGAACGGCCATCTTGGCCTTTTCTGATGTGGGGTGGTTCTCACAGCATGTGGCTGAACCCGAGTGGAAAGGAGGAAGACACCTCACTGGCAGGTTTTTCAAGTCATATAGCTTAACTTCATGGCAATGAATACTTCTGAAAAGGCATTTATCTATTTGGCATGGCTCAGTTGCCAAAAAGAGTGCTTATTTCCCGCATTATTGAAGCGTGCCCACGTGAGGACCCCTCTGTGGAGCACACTGACACCACGATGGCAGCACGGCAGTGTGGCTTACCTCCTGAGGACATAGGTCACTGCTTTTAGGGAGAGAGGAAGGGGGTGGAGAGAGAAAGGTACATACATCGGTATGAGAGACAGACATCATTTGGCTGCCATCTCGTACGTGTTCCGACTGGGAATTGAACCTGTGACCTTTGGGTCTATGGCACAATCCTCCAACCAAGAGAGCCACACTGCCAGGGCTGCGTTTGTGTTTTGGTAATGTGGTAGTCACTGCTGACAAAGAGACATCTCCCCACCGCTTGGAGAACTTTTTTATGGGAATAAGGGGCAATGAAGACTAGAATGATCCCTCCATTAAGCAAATGTCCAAATGTTTTGTTGACATTAAACTCATCCAAGGGGTTCTCCCACCATTAACCATGAATTTAATCAGATGAGCATCCAAGAAGAAATATACCAACTCTACCACGATTTAGGTAAAAATAAGTAAGTTAAAATCAAGCCATTGGTGGTTGACCATATTTCTCCTATGCTTATTTGCCATGTGTATATCCTCTTTGATAAAATCTTTTGTCCACATTTCACTTGGGCTGTTTCTTTGGTTATGGGTGAGTTTTATAGAGTTTTTTTTATATATTCTGGAGGTAATTCCTTTGTCATATATGTGATTTGCAAATATATTCTTCTAGTCTGTGACTTGTCAACTGGGAATTGACAGCATGACAGTGTTTTTTAATTGTTTTTAAGTGAATAGACTCTCTTTAGAATCTTGCAATTTCATGCAATAAAAAGGGCGTAGAATCTGTAAACTCTGTGGGAAAATTGTATAGTGCATGGGACCTCTGAACAACCAGAGGCAAGGAAGGTTCTTACAATAAATGAAATGGGCTTTCATGGCATGCAGACAGATTTAAGGAGGCAAAAAGAGAAAACTAGCCAATTATCATCAATGATCATACATATGCAAAATAAATGTTCCAGGAAAAAAGTAATTTAAGAAATATCCCATTGGTCTCATGCAACAAATATCTAGCAAGCTCATGAGTACTGGATACACTTTTAACCAGGTCATTTTACGTTGCAGGAAAACATTTGACACGTGTCATCAGGTGAGATGAACTGAAGCTATTTGCTTTGTGCTTGTGTTTTAAAGCATGCAGACAATTTAAGTGCCAATTTTACAATGAGTGAATCCAACACATAGGTGATGCACTTCACAGTTGGTTTTTAACCACTTGGAAACTATTCACCTTTACAAAATGTTAATGAATTATCATCATCATCATTATCATCATCATCATCATCATGTTTTTTTCTGGGTCAAAGAACATCATTATGTGACAGAGATAACGAATGCTAAGACTGGTGGACAAACGCGGACAAAACATGGCAGCCCACGCCCTCATTAAATCACAAGAAAGGACGTGTGCCAGGGTTTCCCATCTCATGCACCCTAGACACTCACTCAGTTGCTTCCCTACTGTATCTCACTCTTATTTATAGCTGATGTTGGGAAGCAGGGAGACAATAGTTTAAGAAAATGTTTTTCTCTTTCTCTTACACATTTACCTAATAAGTTCTATTGATTCCTTTTTTATAAATTATATTTTATTGATTATGCTATTACAGTTGTCCTGATTTTCGCCCTTTTCCCACCTCCACCCAGCCACCCCAGTTCCTCAGGCAATCCCCCCACCATTGTTCATGTTCATGGGTCATGTGGATAAGTTCTTTAGCTACTCCATTTCTTATAGTGTACTTTTTATCCTCATGGCTAGTCTGTAACTACCTATTTGTACTTCTCAATCCCCTCACCTCTTCACCTATTATCCCCCTGCCTCCTCCCATCTGTCAACCATCTGGTAGCTAACTTCTTTTCTTTTGCTGCTTCTAAGATTCTTTAAACTTTGACATTGTAATTATGATGTGTCTTGGAGTGGGCCTCTGTGCATCCATCTTGTTTGGGACTCTCTGGTGCTTCCTGGGCTTGCATGTCTATTCCTTCACCAAATTAAAGAAGTTTTCTTTCATTATTTTTTCAAATAGATTTCCACTTTCTTGCTCTTTCTCTTCTTTTTCTGGAACCCTTATGATGCATATGTTGGAATACATGAAGTTGTTCCAGAGGCTGCTTACACTCTCCTCATTCTTTTGGATTCATTTTTCTTTTTGTTGTTCTGATTGGTTGTTTTCTGCTTCCTTATGTTCCAAATTGTTGATTTGATTCTTGGCTTCATCCACTACTGTTGTTTCCCTGTAAATTGTTCTTTATTTCAATTAGTGTATCCTTCATTTCTGACTGAGTTTTTAAAAATATATATTTTATTGATTATGCTATTATAGTTGTCCCCTTTTTATTCTCCCCTTTATTCCTCTCCGCCCTGTACCCCCCTTCCCACCATCATTCCACCACCCTAGTTCATGTCCATGTGTCATACATATAAGTTCTTTGGCTTTTCCATTTCCCATACTGTTCTTAACCCTCCCCCCCGTCTATTTTGTACCTACAATTTATGCTTCTTATGCCCTGTATCATTTCCCCCTCCCTGCTGATAACCCTCCATATGATCTCCAGTTCTGTGATTCTGTTCCTGTTGTAGTTGTTTGCTTAGTTCATTTTTGTTTTTGTTTTTTTCTGTTTGGCTGTTGATAGTTGTTAGTTTGTTGTCATTTTACTGTTCATAGTTTTGATCTTCTTTTTCTTAGATAAGTCCCTTTATCATTTCATATAATAAGGGCTTGGTGATGATGAACTCCTTTAACTTGACCTTATCTGGGAAGCACTTTATCTGCCCTTCTGTTCTAAATGATAGCTTTGCTGGATACAGTAATCTTAGATGCAGGTCCTTACCTTTCATGACTTTGAATACTTCTCTTCAGTCCCTCCTAGCCTGCAAGATTTATTTTGAGAAATCAGCTGATAGTCTTATGGAAACTCCTTTGTAGGTAACTGTCTCCTTTTCTCATGCTGCTTTTAAGATTCCTTATCTTTAATCTTGGGTAATGTAATTATGATGTGCCTTGGTGTATGCTTCCTTGGGTCTACCTTCTTTGGGACTCTCTGAGCTTCCTGGACTTCCTGGAAGTCTATTTCCTTTACCAGACTAGAGAAGTTCTCCTTCATTATGTTTTCAAATAAGTTTTCAATTTCTTACTCTTCCTCTTCTCCTTCTGGAACCCCTATGATTTAGATGTTGGAACATTTAAAGTTGTCCTGGAGGTTCCTTTAATAAGGAAACTCTCCTCATTTTTTTTGAATTCTTGTTTCTTCATTCTGTTCTGGTTGAATGTTTATTTCTTCCTTCTGGTCCACACCATTGATATGAGCCCCAGTTTCCTTCCCATCACTGTTGGTTCCCTGTACATTTTTCTTTATTTCACTTTGTATAGCCTTCACTTCTTTCTCTATTTTGTGACCATACTCAACCATTTCTGTGAGCATCTTGATTACCAGTGTTTTGAACTCTGCATCTGATTGGTTGGCTACCTCTTCATTGCTTAGTTATATTTTTTTCTGGAGCTTTGATCTGTTCTTTCATTTGGGCTATATATATTTTTTGTCTTGGCATATCTGTTACAATGTAAGTGGTGGAACCTGAGGTGTTTGCTGGGGAGGGGGGCAACCCATGTTGCTGAGTTGTGGCACTGTATGTGGGGGAGGGGTGCAAGAGGGAACAATGCTGCTTGTTCAGCTCATGCCCAGCTTTCAGTTACTTCTTCTGCTACCCACAAGTAAATTGGGCTCTTCTAGTGCTGATTCCCAGGTGAGTGGGTTTATGTACATTCTAGGATCCTGTGGGTCTCTCCGATGAACTCTCCTGTGAGGCTGGGAGTTTCTCTTGTCACCTCAACCCCCACAGGTTTTTCCAGTCAGAGGTTTTGAGGCTTTATTTCCCAGAACTGGAAGCCTGGGTTGTGGTGTCTGTCTCGCTCCCCAGTTGTTCCTGCTCATTTATCTACCCACAAATGTGGGACCACGCACTCTTCTAATGTGAGGGAGGCCTATGTGGTATCTCGAGGATGACACTGCTGAACAAGTGAAGCTGGTATACAGACTCATGTTTCAAGAGACAGTGTTGCAGATGGGCTTCCAAAGTTAGACCTATTGTGCAGATAAGCAATCAAGTATTTAGTGGAGGGTGTGCCTAGTGAGTCAGGGGGAATTGTAGTGAAATCAGAAACTGGAGGGACTAAAGGATCCCCATGAAACTAACCCTGAGCAATGGCAAACCCAATAGCAGAATAAATTTGCTAAGGAAGCCACTGTCTGGGAAATGCAGAATAAAATAAAATGTACAATTGTCAGTTTGCTTTGAGAGGCACTGTCCTTTTGTGAAAGGGGAATTTTAAATTCCCTTCAGGAGTGCAGGTCAAGCTTTCCCTTGCAGTATCAATAGAAGCAGCAAGACCTGAGTTCTCCCCAGGTGTTACTTGCTTTATCTATGTTTGGTGGATCCATGGCTTGATTCCTGTGAGCTTTAGGGATGAGTGTGTTGTCAGCAGGACATCATAAGAACTGGTCTATTGCTTGGCTAACTGCTGTTCAGGACCTTGAGTCTTCTAGATCTTTAGTAAGACTTGATCTCATGGCTGAAACAGGTGTAAGTGCTTGTCAGAAAGGTGGATATACATGAAATGAGAAAACTTGTGCAAAATTGTTAGTGTTTGACCTTGATGTTGTACATGTTGTTTGATTTTTGATTCATTTTTTAAATCTAAAGGGGGTGTTCCTGAAACAGAAACTTGAATTGTTTCCCATAAACTATTTCAAAAGGATTTAATTTAAGCCCACTTCAGGATGCTACCCTAATTCAGATCAAGGCAAAATGTAGTGCCTGGTCCCATTCTAAATATGTTTTCTGGCTTATTTTTGCCAGGGTCTTCTTTCTTGTGTGGTTCATTTTCTGTCTTCCCTAGATTGAGGTCTCTAAGATGCATGTAGTTTCCCTTGAATTGGTAGTGCCTGTCTTATCTTCTGGAAGATTTCTGCAGTGAACAACAGTCCTTTGTCCAAACCTAGGGATTATTTCTTTAAGTATAAGTTTTGCTACCACAATTGCCTTCTCAGTTCTATTGGGGTATGCCTCTACCCCTCCAGAGAAAGTGTCTACAAAAATTAATAAAAATTTAAAGTTTCCTATGGTTTGAGGCATCTATGTAAAGTCAGCTTGCCAGTCCTCAAATGGATACATCCCTTTAGATTGTGGTCCCTTTCCTGTTGTGGCACGTTCTGTCACAGGATTATTTTTGCCACGTATCTGACAAGTTTAGATAACCTTCTGAATGGTCCTTTGTAAATGAGGGCCCTTCAGATGTGGTCTAATGAGGTCCATTAAAGCATCACTTTCATAAGGATCCCCTCATGTAGGTGTTTGAGGATGAGATGCACTAGAGCTTCAGGGAGTAATATCATACCATGAGTGTTGACCTTCTGTATAGAATTAGAGTCAGTATTAGAAAATACCCATTCATGGGCTTGTTCCTAATCTTGTTTTGTCTAATGGAGTTTAAATTCTGACAAGCCCAGGCCGGGGATCAAAGCCCCAAGTAGTGGCAGCCCTTGGGTGGCTTGTCTTGCTGCTTTATCAGCACTTTGGTTTCCCAGCTTGTTTGGGAACTGTCTTTCTTGTGTCCTGAGAAGTGCATTATGGCAATCTTGTTTAGTAGATTCACTGCCTCTAGCAATTTTAAAATCTTTTGCACGTTTGATGTCCTTATTCCCCAAAGTTAAGAGCCCTCTTTCTTTCCATAATGCCCCATGGCTATGGATTGCCATGAAGGTATATTTAGAGTCAGTGTAGATGTTAACATTCTTTTCCTGGGATAATTATAAGGCTCTGGTGGGGGATATCAGTTCAGCCTTCTATACCAAGATTCCTATGGCAAGAGCTTGGGATTGTATTACTTTGTCTATGGTGACTACCATATACACAGCTCGTGGTTGAATATTCTCCATGAAGCTACTCCCATCTGTATATAATTCCCAGTCAGGTTCTGTTAGCAGCTGGTCTGCTAGAATAAATTTGATCAATGATTTCCAAGCAATCATGCTGGAGGTCTGAGCCTCCCTCCCTGAGTCCAGGTGTATGTAGGGTGGTCAGATTTAAGGTAGTGGTGGTTTGCAAGGCAACATTTGGGTTGCCTAATAAAATAGCTTCATTTTTTCCCATGTGCCCTGCAGTCAGCCAGTGCCCTCCTTTCTAACATTTCTCAGTTAAGATTTCTATTCTTTTTATTTTTTTGCTTTTGAGTTTGGGCAGTCCTTTCTCCAATGGCCCTCCTCCTTGCAATAGGGACATTCATTGATTGGCACCTAGTGAGTCTTTCCTCCTTCCTTTTGGGACACACCTGTCCTTTTGGTCTCTCCACACTGTTTCTAGGAAAACTGTGGCCTGCTTTAATTTCCTTATTTCCCAGGCATGGTAAACTTTAAAGGCTATGTTCAATGGCTGGGAAGGATTCATTCCTGACACCCTGTCTAAATATTGGAGTTTCCTTCTAATATCTGGGGCACTTTTCTCAATTAAAGTCATGTTTACCATCCAGACATTTTCTTGTGGCTGTGGATCAGCATCAGTGGGCTTTCAATAGGTCTGAAAGATCCTTTCTAAAAATTCCGAAGATCTTCATTGGTTTCTGTTGAGTGGCACATATCATATCCAGGCTTTTTTGTTCAGGCACCTCTTTCTTTAGCCTTTCCAATATTCATCTTTTCTAATGTTCTAGGGAGGTTAGGCCCCTGCTATTCAGGTCCCAGTTAGGCTCTGTCAAGGTATTGCCCTGCCTGGGTAGGGGGTCCTGTTGGGATTCTCTTGGTGGAGGTGATGAGCCTCCTCGTTGACTTTATTTGTAACCAACTGCCTTGCCTCTGCCATTAGGAGGAGAGTCTGTACATCTGCCCAGCTTGGATGGTGAGTGGCAAAAATGGAGATGAAGACATCTGCCATCTTATGAGGATTCTCCCTATATGAGGAGTTGGAATTCTTTCAATTCAATAAATCTGAAATGGAAATGGAATATGGGCCCAAGAGTAGCTAGTGGAACGACCTGCCTTGTTTATTCCACCTATAGGGTACTGCCTCAAAGGGAATTGTCCTGCTCCAGATAGGGATGCTCCCTGGCCAAACTGGGGTCTCTGCTGGATCTTTTATGGGGAGACCATTCCTTTTTCATACTGGGTGGGACTGTCACCCCTCTGGGCCCTATATCAGAGGTATCTAGCAGCCAGCATGGTATTGGGAAAATCTTCCTGCTGCTAATCCTGCATCCCCGGATTCAGGGCATTAAGGAGACTTATTTCCTCATTTTTCCTTTACTTCCTGTGTGTTACTATCAGGGAGGGGTTTTGAAGCAAATTCTCTTCTCGGAGTCATTAGTTTATTCACTTTCTTTGCCAAATACTCACTGTGTAAAGATAAAAGGCCTGACCCTGGCTCGTGTAGCTCAGTTGGTTGGAGCACTCATAACCAAAAGGTTTTGAGTTCATTTCCCAGTCAGGGCTCATGCCTAGGTTGTAGGTTTCATTCCTGGACCAGGAGCATATGATCCCTAGTCTCGACATGTGCAGGAGGCAACCAATTGATGCTTCTCTCTTGCATCAATATTTCTCTCTCTCCCTTCCCTTCTCTCCCCTCTCTCTAAAAGCAATGAATAAAATTTTCTTAGGTGGGGATAAAAAAAAAAGACATAATGTCCGACCATTGGCAAAACAATTCCAATTGTATGATGGTGTAGTAATTTAGGGAACAATTTAGGGGCCATTTCCCCCCATAGTCTAAAGTATACATAAGCTAAGCAGTGTTACAATAGAAAACCAATTCCTTTTTAGTCATTGGATTATAGTTGTACATGGACCAGTCTGCTAAAATTCGGCCCAATGGGCTCCCTTCAAGAGTTGAGACAGAACCACTGATGGCACGGAAGTACATACCCAAAACCATAACCAGAGCAAGACCCCAGACGAAGTGGGAACATATAGACAAAACTTAGATGTATAATTCCATTATTCCAAACAAGTGCTCACAAGCTTGTCTTAGCGCCTTGTCTCCTGCCAACCAATACCACAAGCATTCCTAACCAATAGGCATAAAGCCCAAATGGCAGGGGTGGCCTACCAACCAGTGCTGCAAATGGTTTTAACTGGACCCACGTGGTACAAAGCCCAGGTGACACAAAGCCTAAGCAGTGGGGATAGCCTAACAACCAGTACTGAAAATAGTCCTAGCTGGACCCAAGAAGCACAAAGCCCAAGTGGCAGGGATAGAAGACCCCTGGTGTGCATGCCGGTTTGTCTTGCCCAGTTTTGGAGTCCCTTTGCTGCCCAGAAACCCATTTCCTTTCACCAGCCAAGTGTTTCAGGCAGCTGACACCCCAAGAAGGAGTGCAGGGAACTTCCCTCAGAAAAGCTCTTGGCACCTTCTGGGAAGCCCCTGCAGTCCTGCTTCTGGGGTCGGCCTTCCACAGGCAGCTAGCCCAGGCCCTCTGGGACTTACCAAGTTCCACATTATCCCATCTAGGTCACCAAAAACTGTAACTGAACAAAAACAGAGGTTTGGCTGCCTGCCACCAAAAAAGTCAAACGTGAGGCGGGTGCTTGTGCGAAAGGAAAGGGGTTTTATTCAGGTGCTGCACAACCTGGAAGAATGGCGGACTTCTTTCAAAAGGAGAAGGAAAACCATCTCCTTTTCCTGTTCTTATAGTGACAGAGAGGGAGGTTGTTTTTTTTTTTTCCCCCCCTTTACAGTTACCTTTCTAACTTTCAGTGTGCTTGGGTGCTGCCCATTCATCTTTTTAGCTTTGGTGTGCTCGGGTTCTAGCCATTCATATTTTTATCTCCTGGCCACACTCAGTGTAAGAACCTCCCTCTGCTGCCATCTTGACCATTGCAGGAGACTCCCCGGTGCTCTGGTTGACTGATTATGATAAGAATATCACAAAATTTGAAGATTGAGTAGTAACGGAAAGTAAAGGGGAGAGAAGAAAGACGGTCCCAAGCTAGGTCTTTTGGGCAACTAGGAATGTCTTTATTCTTTTAACCCAGACAGGAGACTGAAAAGGCAAGTTGATAAATCTGGGTTTTCCACTGTGACATGTTGAATATAACAAGACGACCATAGAATATAGTCTACAACCAGCTAAATTAACCATGTGTTTAGGAAAGCAGTTCAAACTTTAGGTTTCATGGACAAAATATTATAAAGACTCTGTTATTCTTTGTAATTGTAAAATAAAGAGAATTTAAGTTTCTCTTTTACGCATGTATTCCTTCAAGTGAAAAGTAAGAGTGGGCTGACTTCCTTCCCCAGACTCCAGGTTTTCTTCCATTACTTTTATGACTTTGCTCATGCAGATATAGAAATTGACCAAAAACTTTATGAGCAACTTATCTGCAACAAGTGAGTAAACTTTATGAGTCTGGCTGAAATGGAATGCTGTATATCAATGGAATGTTTTTTGGTAGCTAAATTTTCTTTTTACTGAATTTTTATTGTTTACACTATTACAGATATTCCTATCCCCCTTTCTCCCTCACCATTGTTACCTCCCTTCCCTCTGGCCATCACCACACTGTTGTCTGTGTCTGTGGGTTATGCATACGTGTTCTTAAGCTCATCCCTTTACCTTCTTTCATCCAGTCTCCCCTTCCCCCTCCCCTCTGACAGCTGTCAATTTTTTCCATGTATTCTTGCCTTTGTTTCTATTTTGTTTGTCAGTTTATTTTATTCATTAGATTTCTCACATATAAGGGAGATCATATGGTATTTGCCTCTTACCAACTGGCTTGTTTCACTTAGTATAAATATCTCCAGATCCACCCATGCTGTCACAAAGGGTAAGAAGAGTTCCTTCTTTTTTTATAGCCTCACAGTATTGCACTGTGTAAATGTACCACAGCTTTTTTATCTACTCATCTACTGATGGGCATTTGGGCTGTTTCCAGATCTTGGCTATTGTAAATAACACTGCCATAAACATAGGAGTACATATATTCTTTTAAATTGGTGTTGCAGAATTTTTAAGATACGTTTCCAGAAGTGGGATTGCTAGATCAAAAGGCAGTTCCATTTTAATTTTTTGAGGAAACTCCATATTGTTTTCCATAGTGGTTAGGGAAACAAAGGAAAAGAACAAATGGGACTACATCAAAATAATAAATCTTCTTCACATGAAAATAAACCATCAACAAAATGAAAAGAATACAGTGTTCTCCCACTTTATGGGAGAACATATTTGCCAATGATACATCTGTGTAAGGGTTTAATTTCCAAAATATTTGAAGAACTTATACAACTCTATACGAGGAAGACAAACAATCCAATTAAAAGAATGGGAAAATGAACCTGAATAGGTACTTCTTTATAGAGGACATACAGATGGCCAATAGACATGTGAAAAGATGCTCAACATCACTAGCCATCAGAGAGATGCAAATTAAAATTACAATGAGGTATCACTTCACAACTGCCAGAATCAATGGCTACAATCAATAAATCAACGACAAGTGGTTACGAGGATGTGGAGAAAAGGGAACCCTGATGCACTGTTGGTGGAAATGCAGACTGATAGATAAATGGTTCTTAATAACATTGTGCAAATATCAGTCATTGGATTAGCAGACTAAAAGTGGTTTGCTCTGAGGTACTTATGCCTTTGGTCTATAGCCTTCTTATTTAAGCAGAAATTTTGCTTACACACGTGCACTTTATGTTCTCAAAGTCCAGGCTGTGGTGACCCAGTCTAGACTGGAAGCAAAGAACAGAGCACAGAGTCCTGCGATGAATAAACTCACATTGTGAGAATTATACAGGTAAACAAGTGTAGATAGTATGCAGCTAACCATTTTGCTCTTTCAGGAAGGAACTTATGTAGTTACTTCACTACTATTTTATCTCCTACCTGAATGCATATTTTTTGGCAAACTGTAGCCACAATGATTTTTTAGTTCCACAAGGATTTTGAAAATATAGAGTACCTCCATAATTCTCTGTGGAAGGGCTAATTCTCTGGCAGAGCTTAGAGTTTGCTTAGCAAGAAACTTACTCTGAATGCACTTTAAATATAAAAATGGTGAGCTGAGAAGTAGGACTCTGTCAGGCAGGTGCTGGATAACAACAATATCTTCACCTTCCTAGGCCTTCGTGGGGGGGATCTGATCAAGCAATCAAATATGAGTGTTCTGAAATAGGACATAGGTTTGTTATAGGCTAAATTGTATTCCTGCCAGAATTCTTCTGTTAAAGTCCTAATGTTAAAATGTGACCATATTTGGAGATAGAGTCTTTACAGATGGAATTAGGCTGAAATCAGGTCATTAGGGTAGGGTTTAATACAACAGAAGAAGAAATTTGGACACAGATACACACAGAGGAAAGATTGTGCAAAGACAAGAGAAAAGCCAAGGAGACAGGCCTGGAAAAGATTCTTCCCTCCTGGCCCTACAAGGAACCAACTTGAAGACACTTGATCCTGGATGTCTAGCCTACACGACTGTAAGAACATAAGTTTTTGTTGTTGAAGCCACCAGTCTGTAGTACTTCGTTGTGGCAGCCCTTGCAGACTAATACAGCGTCGTCTCATCTTTGTATCCCCAGGCCTCAGTGTATGGCCTGGGATACAGCAAGTTCTCAGTAAGTGTTTTTAAATCAAAAAGTGGAAAGGGGTCTTGTTGGTCTTTGTAAAAGGGTTAGCATAACTTGGAGGGGTATACACAATCCACAAACTATTATTCATTAAAAAAGTTCAGTCGACCAACAGTTACCACATATTTAGAGGTTAGGTCTTAGAGTGGTTCCTATGGGTTGGCTGCACTCAGAGGAGTAGACATCCGCCCTGCCCTCCGAGAGATCATTGCCTGGGTTTGTTCATCCTGGAAAAGCAAAGGTTCAAGGCAAAAGATGTTGTGATAGCCCTGTCTGAACAGGAGGTCCTCTCTCTTTATGTCTAGTCTTGTCTGTACCAGTGATGGCACTTTTTTTTTTTTTTTGAAGATCTTCCTAAATGCACATGCTCAAGTTTGCTAGTAAGTAGGGAAGTAGGCTGGTATAATTAAAAAAAAATTTTTTTTTGGCCCGGTCCACTGGAATTTAGGTATCCAGTATTTATTTGTCAATATAATTTTAGTGTTTACTTAGACTTGCAGCAAAAGAGACTATTTATGCTGTAAGTGAACTTTTAACTAAATTTACTATGGAGTTAAATGAAACATAAAATACACAAGGTTGAGTTTCAGTTAGTTGAGAGCGGGCAAATATTCTCCAGCCATTGAGGCTACTTCAACATTTTGGTCTTGCTTTCTGGGAATGAAGATTATTCTTCAGTTCAATGTTTTCTATGTAGAACACAATTTGCTGACTCTTTTTGCTGCTGTTTCACTGACTTCTTACTACAGCTCTAGGCAATGACTTTAATTGTCACGGCCATTTTACAGGCAAGAAGACTGAGGAACTCAGATGGTCTGACTAGTCAGTGGCAAAACTGGGGTTTAGAGAAAACTGACCTGTCCCCAATGTCTGAGTCTTTTTGCTGTGTCATATCACCTCCCTGTTCCCATCAACATTTGTCTTTTAATCTGCTATCTCCTAATCTTTCTTTTGAATGTGGTGTGTGTAATGGGTAGAAGTTGGGAGGGCTTACAGCTTCTTGATGGCTTTATCATTTCTCAACTCTCCAGCCTCTCTCCTTATTTTCTTTCTTTGTACTCTGCAATTGCTCTCCTAAGCATATACACGGAGGGGGGCTGTCTGCCCTCTTCCTTGCTGCTGTGTGTTCCATGCTGCAGCTTCTCCTGCTTCATTTTGTGAGTTTAGCCTTGTCTGCTTCATCACCATCCATTTCCTTTTCTTGTACACTCTGCATTTCCTTTCTCTGTGTTGCCTGATATTCTACTCTGCTTACATTTTGGGGACTTGCCTTCCCTCTAGTGTATAATTTAGCCCACCCTCGAGGCCCAGGCATTGGACAATTGGTTTCATGTGATCTGCTGCTTCCATTTCCTTTGCTTCTTATATTTATAAGTAAAATGGAAGCTTATCTTTTGCTTAGGAAACTTTAGTCTTGTGATGGAAAAAGTCCTACCATGTGACAGCACCCGCCAGGAAAACAATCTTCTCAACACATGAAACAAATCTCTAATGGTGTTTTCATGTTTTCTCATTTTTATGAATCCCTGTGGCTAATAGATAGCAAATCACACAGAAGCTTAATCCAACACACTTCTACACCTGCGTCTTTTACTGTATGTTTCAAATAGCATAGTACCATGAAAGTCTCCTTAAAAATTATAATCCCAGTAATATCTCCCTTTTGCTAGCCGCAGTTTATTGGGAGTGGTGGGACCAGTCACAGCTCACTCTTGACCACATTTCCCCTCTCTCCACTACAGAGTGCCTGAGAGGCCCATTGAAAGAGCACACAGTTGACCCTAATAATTTATCTTTCCCTAAGATATCATTAAGCCCTGCATCCTCATTTTTTTTTCAGTCTCTGCAGGAAGCCCAAGACTCTAAACCCATCCTCCATCCCCATGGCCCTTATTCTTACCTACTCAGTGTGGCTGTGCGTATCCTCTGATGAGTCCCTGTCTCCCTCATGCTCTGCCAGTGTATGTCCAGGAACTCATGGTAGGTGTACAAATTAGGAGAGACTAGGTTTTACTGTGGTAACAAATCAATCATACATATCCCATTGCAAAGCATCAGCAGCCCTTGCAAAACAAAGGCTCATTTCTCACAGTCTGTACTTAGCATCGGTTGGCAGGGAGTCTGCTCTTCATAGTCACTCAGAAAAGAAGCTGACAGCTGACAAAGGCTCTGCAATATTTTATCAAAGACATCTGGAAACAAAGCCTCCTTGGTGGCCTCAGAAAAGTAGGAATGAAATGGGAGAATTGCACTCGAGTTTTCCAGTGCCTCAGAGCAGAAGTAACACGCGGCATTTCTCACATGCCTTTGTCAGAAATATTCATATGTCCCTGCCTAATTATAATGGAGTTGAAAAGTCCTGTCTTCCTTGTGGCTGAAAGGGGCAGGGAATGACACTGGTGATCACCAGTAAAGTCAGTCTCAATCTGTCATTTAAAAAGTACCCTGTCTTCAATATTTTCTCTTTAATTCTCTGTAAGTTCTTGTTCTTAACAATGTCTGTTTTTTATGAAGGACATTGCAGCCCTTAAACGGCGGTTCTTTTTTCTCCTATACTCCGTATTCTCCTGGGCTTGTAAGAAGAATAGTGTATGCTTTGCTCCTCCTTCTTCTTCCAGAAGATGGTTCTCTTCTGCTTTCCTCACCTCCCCCCATAGATCTCATTTCTTTAAAGCACTTACCATCTGACTGGACTTATGCCCTTCCTTGCTACAGCCAAGGGTCATCCTTCTTGTTGCTTCCTCCCTGCTCTCTTACCTCCCCCACCCCCCAATTAGTGGAAGATTTTATCACTTTCTCAACTGTGATTTACTGTATTTTACTCCTTTTGGCTTCTTTCCTCAATCTTAGTGACTCCAGTATCTGCAAGGGTAATTCTTCCTGCACCCTGTTCTTGACTTCTTAATGCCAAAATGTTTATCTTTCCCTCACCTTTTACATGGTGATCATACTCCAGGCCTTTGCCTCCAAAACTTCAATTTCTAGCATCTCAATTACTGCCTATCATTTTCTATTTTTCCATTTCAACTCTTTGTTATAAGCTCAGTTGTAACCCCACCTCCCCCTGCAATTCTTCTGTGGAAGTCCTAAATGCTAGCACTGCACAATGTGACTGTTTTTAAAAATCAGTATTTACAGAGATGGTTAAGTTAAAATGAGGCCATTAAGGTGGGACCTAATCCAGTATCAGTGGTATTCTTATAAGAAGAGAAAATTAGGACATGGACCCTCATACAGGGAAGACCAGATGAAGGCAAAGGGAGAATAAGGCCAGGTATAAATCAAGAGAGAAACCTTAGGAGAGACCAACCCTGCAAATGCCTTGATCTTATGCTTTCAGCCTCCAGAACTATGAGAAAATAAATTTCTGTTGGTTTAGCCACCCAGTCTATGTTTTTTGTCATGGCAGCCCAAGTGGACTAATACAGCCCTCCAATGTCCTTGCCTTCTCACATGTTTATTCAGATCAGATTTCATGGTTCAATAATATAATTATGGCCTTCTACACACTTTTGTTTTTACAGCTCCTGATCAGTCCATTACCTATTATATGTTATAAGCCTCCTGGGCAAAACTTCTACCCTGACTGGATTTAACTCTCTCTACTTAGATGAAGCCTGTGGCCCAGCAGATGAGCATGGCTCATAGAAAACAAGACCCATTCAGTACATGTGGCAGCATCTCACTCTTAACATTTCTCTTGTCATTCTCTCTCCTCTTCTCTGACAAGACTGCTTTATGCCATATTCTTGGTTTTCATACTTCCACTCCCCTCTACATTCTCAATGATTTGCCTCTTGTTTCAGGGTGAAAAAGAAGCAACCAGAAAGTACCGCCTGCTCCTCCCTCACAAAGTCTACCAACTGCTTTGCTTCTGTGCCCACATACTCTGATGTCCTACCTGTGAAAATGGATGAATGACTCATATATTTAATGTGGCGGCTCCCTGCTTGTGCTCTGCATCACCTACTCAAGGAAATGGCTCCACAATGTCCTGGCTTTCCTGCATCAGTGCCCTTCTCCCTCTTCTGCAGGGTTATTCCTGTCCGTGTACCCATATACCCGAATGCTTCATTACAATAGGGCTTTCTGTGCTGGGTTGCAACCCTGAAATCTGAAAGCTCACAGAGATTTATTTCTTGCTTATACAGCAACAAATGGGTGCTGGGTGACTCTTCATGGCAGCTGTTCCCAGTAAGAGGAACATTGTGACTCTGGCTGTCTGGCTCCTTGGGTCCCCTGTGGGTGGGCAAAAGAGAGGGGAAGGGAGCAAACACATAGTTGGGAAAGGAAGCTTTAGAGAATAACATTGAAACATTTTTTTCTAGGAAAAGCTGCATTAGAAATAAATATTTTAAAATCCAAGATATTTTAAAATGAACTCTTTGTTATCTACTATGGGCAATTTCACCTACCACTGATAAG
Organism: Desmodus rotundus; assembly: GCF_022682495.2. Taxonomy (NCBI): domain Eukaryota; kingdom Metazoa; phylum Chordata; class Mammalia; order Chiroptera; family Phyllostomidae; genus Desmodus; species Desmodus rotundus. Next base: position 85,451,093 of record NC_071388.1, on the reverse strand, counting down.
TTAAATAGGATGATCATCTCCTTTGCATGGACATATTAATGGAATTTTCTTTTTCACTGTGTATGTGTGTGTGTGTGTGTGCTCTATAGAATTCATAGCAGTACAATTATTCTGGGAGAGTATGTGTTATTTCACTCAATAAATATGCAATCAAGAGGTAGAGATTTTTGAACTGGGTTGTTTTGTCTTTCTAACTCTACAGAATCTGGCATAGGAATAATCTGAATTCATATAGGAAAGGAAACTATTTGCTTTGGGTGAGGCAATGAATTTATTTATGCATGTGCATACCTGCTTTGTGTTTTAAATAGGCATTTATGTTACCCAAACCTAATCTTTGGTTTTAAGAATTCAGCTGCATATTTACAAATCTGTCTTTCAAAACTAACTGAACTAATGAAGAAGTATATAGGATATAGTTGTCTTTTTGCATAAACCTCTCCAAAATTTACTGGCCAGGACACTGCAGTTTATTTTGTTCATGATTCTGTGGGTCAGTGGTCTTCTGATCTCACTGGGCTTAGTCACATCTTTGCAGTCAAGTTCCTGTCACCTAGGCAGCACTGCTTCTGAGGGTTGGTTGGCTGTGGACTGGGTGACAGTGGAGATGACTGAGCCAAGTGTTTTTTATCTTCCAGCAGGACAGCCCAGGCTTGTTCACATGGACTGTGGGCAGTAGCCCAAGAGAGTCGAAGGGTACAAAGTGCTTGAACCCAAGACCTGGGACAAACCGGTATGTTCTCAGTCTTGCCACATTCTATTGGCCAGACAAGGCACGATGTTAGCCTGCATTCAAGCAGTGAGGAAATATATTCTAACTGTTCATGACAGGAGCTGTAAAGTCAAGTGCAAACAGATGTACAAAAAGGAAGAGAAGTGATTTATGGCTACCTAGCAATCTACCACATAGAACAAACATTTGAGAAGTACATCTTGAGGTATTTGAAGTTTGTTTCTCCACCTAGTACTAGTCAGTGAAGAAAGAAAAAGTCAGAAGTGTGCTTTTGAAAACAGTCTTCCCAAATATTTTTTCCTTGCTTTCCCATCTCTGCTGTCACTAGTAAATATAGAGCGTTGAGAAAATAATCATTCTTTTAAAACTAAAAGCTTCAATTTTTAAGCTTATTTATTTCCCAGTGGAAATAGTTTTTCTGAAAGAGGAAGTGTGTTGATTGCATCGAAAAGGACCAACATCTTGTCCCCATGGTAACAGAATCTTAAATTCTCCAAGTATTCACCATCAGGTGTTTTGAAGCCCAGTAGCCATATAGGACCACATTATATATTGGGGGAGAAAGAATTACATGCACCACATGTACCACAGGTGCAGGCTGCTGGCAGATCAGAATGATGGCTTATGAAATAATAAGCATGTGGTTAAGTTACCAATAATAATAATAATAACAATATTTTTCTCATAGGAAGTGTTTTGATAACTCTGCTACATTGGAAAAGCACTACTTCCAACAATACAGGGATAGACTGTATTTTAATGTTTTCAAGGACATCTTAGGATCAAATGTGTGTGCATATGTGCAAATATACAACAATGCACATATATATGTACACACACAATTGTTGAACTCTGAATTTAAACAAAAGTGATAGCAGTTGTAACCACCCTGTTATTAGTTACTGGAATATTTGAAATGATTACTATTGTCCTGACTTACTATAGTCTTAAAAAAGATGTTTAGGAAATACGATGTCTGAGTCCTAAAAGGTTTGTGTGGGTGGTCGCCTTTCCACGGAAATTGTTCTCTTTCCCACACCCTTATCTCAGTAGGTGTCGCTAAGGCTTTAAAAATTGGAATTTAGATTCAAATCAAGCTACATCTCCATGAAGTTATTTTGGGTATATAAATGGCAGACATAGTGCCTGTCTGTATCTATGACTTCTATTAAGTGGCGTAGGAACCATGAGAGAACAAATCTTTGCTCACTGTGGTAGCTGAATGGCTGCCATTACTGCTGAAACTGTAAAGCAATTTTCTGTTGTAAAATCCATAGTAATAGAACTCGGGAAAGGTGGATCTCTAGGAGAACAGAAGAGGAAATGTGTGTGGGATGTGTATGAATGAGTCACTGAGCAGGATTGGAGAGTTCTTCAGATTAGAAACAGGAAACTCTGGGGTATTTGGAAAGGTGAACATGCACTTTGAACTAAGAAGCGACAAGTCTTCTTGGACCAAGGATCTGTATGAGGCAGAGAAATTCATGGATGATGTCAGCCACCTGGAGGGGGTACAGAAAGTATGGACTCCAGACCCTGATTCTAACTGCAAACATTAGGTTAAGACTTGTCCCTCACTGGCTGGTGTGATGATTAAAGAAGTCAGTGGAGGCAAATGCTTTGAAAACTGTAGAAACAATGTACAAAGCTCTTCCTTCTTCACTGGGCACCTGCAAGGGGAGGAAATGAGGTAAAAGAGGGTAGGTAGAGCATAAAGAAAACACTGTTGATGTGTGCCTCCCTTCACCGAGCTGCAGAAAAGCTGGCTTCCGCAGGGCTTGGAGATCTTGGATCTGAACAAAGAACATTGAGTGGGAGAAAGAACTGGGATCCATGTGCCTTCACAGTGTGACTCTCAGGTCACATGGCAACAGGATGCTGCTTATCTGAGGCGAGGGAGTCTATGCTCAGTAAATATTTTCTTTGCTTGTACTTGGTTTCTTTGGAATCCCTGGAATTCTCATCTATAATCCACCCTACACAGTCTTACATAAGTGTCATTTACTCCTCCCGATTACTCTAGGATGACTATATTTGTGGGTCACCCATCTGTATCTAAAATTCCAAAACCCAGAAAGCTCTAAATTGGAAAGTTCTTTTAAAATCTTTTTGTAATTTTGGTGACAACACTTGAATTGAACTGCCATAAAATTATTAATAGTGTTATAATCACTAGGTGGATTATTAAAACATTTTTCTGAAGGAATATCAATATGTTCTCTTACTAAGTGCCATCCCTGACATTATGTGTGTTATATAAAATTCAGTTTATGTACTACATTACTCTACATAATAAAATGATTCTGAAATTTATTTCCAAGGATATCACATAAGAGACTGTGCACATGTATTATTTCCAGGTTAAAGGTTGAAACTGAGGTTCAGTGAGGTGAAGTGCCCAGCTTCCGGTCACATAACCAGGAAACAATGGATTTCAGCACAGGGATGATGGGCTATGGTGGTTTCTATACCACTTTCAATGAATTCTTTGTTTGGGGCCAAGGAATTATTTTGAAGTCACTTTGTAAGCTTCTACTCAATGAATATTTTTACCATAGGCAATTAATCTCTTTTTTAGTTTTCTAATACTCTCATTTTCTCCATCTTCAAGGAGCTCTGACTTTGCTCTTTGGGGGAGAATTGATAGAGATAGCAGAGTCATTGGAAGTGGTTAGAAACAAGTGAGATGGGGACTTCTGGTCAAGATGGTGGCATAGGTGGACACACTGTGCCTCCTTGCACAACTGTAAGGATGATCACAACTAACCTCAAAAAACAAAACAAAACAAAACACCCAGAACTGCTAGAAAGTTGAACTGTATGGAAGCTCGATAGCCAAGGATTTAAAGAAGCCAAATTCATCCGGACGGGTAGGAGGGGTGGAGATGGGGAGCTTGGGCAGAGAGGACACGGTATGGCAGGAGCAAGGAGGCAGTGGCAGTGGCTGGTGGAATGGGTAGTCCCACATTCATGTGTGGTGGACAAAATTGGGAGGGATACCTTGGGAGAGAGCAATCCCAGCCCCCGGCCAGACCGTGCAGCCCAGGGTTCTAGCACTGGGAAAATAAAGCCTCATAACTTCTGTCTGTTAAAATCAGTGGTGGTTGGGAAGCAGAATAAACTGCTGGTCTCCGGGGAGAGTTTGTTTAAAGGGCCTGCACAGTCCCAGGGCAAATGTAAACCCATCCACTCTGGGAACCACCACTGGGGCAGCAGCTAGAGGGGTGCCAATCATATACGGGAAGGGGATGAAATGACTGTAAATGGGTGAGCCTCCAGCAGTGACTGGAAACGAGCAAGCCTTCAGCAGCCAGCCAGTGGCATTGTCCCCTCTCTGACCCCTCTCCCATATACAGAGCCATCCCCCCGCCCCACCAAGAGCCAAAAGGCAGTGAACCATGTTGTCCTGCTCAGGTGAATACCTAAAGGCTTTGCCCATTCAACTTAACAGGTGCGCTAAGACAGGGAGTCAGAGCAGCTCTACCTTATACACAGAAACAAACACAGGGAGGATGCCAAATCAAGGAGGCAAAGAAATATGGCCAAATGAAAGAACAGAATAAAACCCCAGAAAAAGAACTAAATGAAACAGAGATAGCCAACCTATTAGATGCAGAGTTCAAAACATTGGTCATCAGGATGCTCAGAGAACTCACTGAGAATGGCAAAAGCATAAGGGAAGAAATGAAGGCTACACTAAGTGAAATAAAGAAAAATCCACAGGGAACCAACAATAAAGGGAAGAAAGCTGGGGTTGAAATCAACGATTTGGTTCATAAGGAAGAAAAGTAATCAACCAGAACACAATGAAGAAATGAGAATTCAAGAAAACTAGGAGAGAATAAGAAGACTCTAGGACATCTCCAAATGTGCCAATATCTGAACCATAGGATGTCAGAAGGAGAAGAGGAAGAGCAAGAAATTGAAAATGTATTTGAAAATATAATGAAGAAAAACTTCCCTAATTTGGTGAAAGAAATAGACCTACAAGTCCAGGATGCAGAGAGCCCCAAACAAGACGAATGCAAAAAGGACCACATCAGGGCACATCATAATGCAAATGTCAGGTGTTAGAGAGAGAGAATCTTAAAAGCAGCAAGAGAAAAGCAGAGAGCTACAAAGGAGTTCCCATAAGACTGTCAGCTGATTTCTCAAAAGAAACTTTGCAGGCAAGAAGGGGCTGGCAAGAAGTATTCAAAGTGATGAAAAGCCAAGACCTACATCCAAGATTACTGTATCCAGCAAAGCTATCCTTTAGAATTGAAGGGCAGATAAAGTGCTTCCCAGACAAGGTAAAGCTAAAGGAGTTCATCCTTACCAAGCCCTTATTATATGAAATGTTAAAGGGACTTACCTAATAAAAAGAAGATAGAAACTATGAACAGTAAAATGACAACAAGCTCACAACTATCAACAACTGAACCTAAAAAAAAAACTAAACAAAAACAAACTAAGCAAACAACTAGAACAGTAACAGAATCATAGAAATAGAGATAACAAGGAGGGTCAGCAGCAGGGAGGGGGAGTGGGGAGATGGAGGAAAAGGTGCAGGGAATAAGAAACAAAATTGTTAGGCACGAAATAGATGGGGGGGGTTGGGGGTTAAGAATAGTATAGGAAATGGAGAAGCCAAAGAACGTATATGCATGACCCATAGACATGAACTAAGGTGGGGATTGCTGAAGGGAAAGGGGGCACCAGGCAGGGAGGGGCAAAAGGGGAAATTGGGACAACTGTAACAGCACAATCAATAAAATATACTTAAAAAAATAAACAAGTGAGATGAAAATCATATTTTTTAGAATATATTTTCTGTGCAATTTGTAGTTTTAAATTTAAACATTGACATGGTCCCCTTTTCAAAACTAAAAGAGGTAGCAAATCCCTAGTACATGTGTTTTTAAAAATTCTTTCATAGTGAGAAAAAGCAACCAAGACATTTAATTATTTTCAAAACACCATTTTAAAGTAGCCCTGACTATGGCATTTCACAATGTATAAAGAAACAAAACTGTCACTTACTTGGGTTGGGTGTGACTTTGTCCTTTGTCTTTTTTCACAACAGCCTGCATTCGCTTGCTTTAACTTGGCCCACTTTTCAAAGATGCCATGGTGTGAAATTCAGGAGACTGTCAGCTCTCCTCCCCCAGATGCTCTGGGCCAGCTCCAGGCCCCAGACACTTCTGACAAGGCCAACTCCCAGAGTCGATAACTCTGAAGAGGCTGCTGATCCCAGGACAGATGACAAGATGTGCTGAGCCTCTGGGACAGACGTGGCAGGATGTTACTAATAAAAGTCAGCCCTGCTGGAAGGAAACAGATGTGAAGGCAAGATTCAGGTGACAACCTGGGCTTATAGAGATACAGGATGCTAGGGAGGAGGGAGGAAAGTAGGTGGGCATTTGGCAGTATATACAGAAGCAAGACGTGAGCATGGGCGGTGGGAATTGTGCCTTTCAGAGATTTCTGACCTTCTGCCTGCTGACTTGGAATTAGACTTCTGGACAGAGGGGGAGGAGGGGGAAGGGGTGAAAAAGGCAGATACCAAGAGAGATTATTGACTTGGCAACCAGACTAAAGGATGCTGTTGTGGCTGGCACCTGAGGGAGACAGGGACAGAGTGGTGTAGCTTGTAGGTCTAACATGAAGGGCTGAGTGCCAGAGTTTCAGTTGCTGCAGAGAGCCGGGAGGTGGCTGGCCTCTCCCACTGACAAGAGAAAATAACCTTAAAACGAATGAAAAAGAGTGAAATTTACTATCTTCGGATAGATTTTAAAGTTGGCATTTGGACGTACATTATGCTAACTTTCTCTTATCTGAGATGCATAACCTCATGTTGCCATATTTTAAAAAAATTCCAGCAATATCGCCACATTCCCAATTCCGAGACCGAGGTGGTGTGATCTGACCACAGGCTTTTCCCCATTCCACAGCAGTGAACAGTAAGTGATGGTTCCGTATCCCAAATGTTGACCCAGAGCAGTATCATTTGCTGGGAGGCAGAACTCACTGATTCTGTTAGCATACAATTTTGTTGCCGCATAAATCAGGACACTTGAAATGCAGCCCCATTCTTCCAGGGTTTTGCTTTCAGCTTTCACGGAGCATTCCCTTCAGTTGCACTGTCCTATACCGCCATAGTCCACTAGATGTCGCTGTTACTCGTGCTTTTGTGTGACAAACTGAGAGCAATCAGCTTGCCCTCTGGAGCGTGTGTGCAGGGGGAAACCATCTTCAGAAGGGGAGGATAATGCTGCCTGTGCAGATTTAAATATAAAGACCTCTTTACCTGGCACTTTCACTGAAAAACAGACACTCCGTATGTTGTGTTATTTGGTTGCTGTTTCCTTTTCTGTTTTTTAAAGGGAGAGACCGAAATAAAAGCATTTCTCCCACTGACTACCTTCCCCTATTCTTACTAGTTCTTAATTCTCCTTTATAATGTACTTTTCAGCCCCATAATGTAAAGACTATTTATTACCAAGTTAGGAAAAGCAGTCTACTATGGCTATTCAGAGTCTGTATGTGGACTCCAAATGCTTCTCTTCTAATTTCTTCCAAACTGTAGAGACTTCAAAGGGAATACCTAATTTCCTTAGAAAAAAGTGACGTGACACTGACCTCACCTAGGAAAAGAGCCCCGTGAGGGCACAGCGAGTCAGAGACAAGGACTCAGCTATTGTGACTGCGAGCAGATCCGCCCTTGAACCCGCCAACGGACGGAAGTTGTCGAGAGTTTCAGGCAGCTGAGCGGCAGTGTTAGACACACAAATTGTTTGGTTTTTTGCTAAACTTGGCTTACTTGTATTAAATATTGAATACAGATAAATTTTCAAAGCTGTGGCCATTGATTACTATAATACCAAACAATTGTTTGATTGTGAAATTAAATAGGATGTCCAAATAATAATGCATTTATAAAATTGCTTTTTATTTATTAAAAAATTATTGTTGTTCAATTACAGTTGTCCCCGTTTTCCCCCCATTGTTTTAAAAACAGATTATTAATAGCATGTTCAGTGAGGATGTCTCAACATGATTTCATAATAGCAAATGACAAACAGTAATAAGTAATAGAGATAATATTAAGATATAAAAAGAGAAAAACCTTACAAAATATATCTTTAAAACCAAATGAAGGCCATGCTTGAGTTGGTGGTACAAAAAATGGATCAAGTTATTTTTCAAACTTCATCTCTCACCATTTAATATTGTGTCTTTAACTGTTGACTGCCCCCAAACAGTTGCTGAGCCATTTGATCTCCAAACTAGGACTTCACCAATCTGTTTTCTCTGTAGCTGTGGTGCCACAGGATTTATAGGTTCCTGTAATTTTGCACTGTGATTTTACCCTCCAGAGCGAACGCGCAGCTACGGGCCAAATGTGAACCCTGACTGAGGTTGGGAAAACAGTCCCGGAGGTGAAGTCGCAAAGGATAGTTTTGGTGTCGCGTTGAGAATATTTGAGGTCTAAGTCTCTCATTTCCTCTCCATTCTACTGACTTTCCCCCTTCCCCACACCACTTCTTTCACTTCTGTTTTCCCTTCTTTTCCTTTCTTCCCTGTCATGCTTTCTGTATGTTTTCCACAGGTGATACCGTTAATCTGTATTTTCTCCAGTACTATAGTACTATATTAGGGAAAAAATCTTGATCACACCCATATTAGTTTCCTATGGCTTCTGTAACCAGTTATAGCAAATATGGTGGTTGTAAACAGTATACACTTCCCTGTATTTTGCCGTGTATAATGGCAACCATGGTTTTATGCATATTATACACAAGATTATTATGTCTGTTATCATACCCATGGTATGTAATCATTATACCCATGTATAATGTGCATCTTTCTTTTTCCCTCAAAAATTTGGGCAAAAAGTGTGTATTATGCATGACAAAATATGGTACTCTCCTACAGCCTTGGAGGTCAGAAGTCTGAAACCAGTTTCCTGGGCTGAAATTAAGGGTCTTGATTTCAGGGCTGTGCTCCCTAGGAAATCTGTTTCCACACTTTTTTCCTGGGCTTAGAGCTGCATTCCTTACATTCTTTGATTCAAGGACCTCTCCTTCAAAGCCAGCAGCGTAGCATCTTCAAATCACTCTCTGCTGAAGTTATGACATTGTCTTCTTGCTTCTGTGTCAAATCTCCCTTGGCTTCTCTTTTGGGACAATTCTGATCACATTTGGGCCTCACCAGATAACCCAAGTTGATATCCCCATGCAAAGACTCTTAGATCTGCAAAGTCCCTTTTGCCCTGTAAGGTAACACTACAGGTTGCGGGGATTATGACTCTGATATTCTTAGGACTGTTATTCAGTCAACCACAGTTTACTAGCTATGTCTTTGGCAATTTAATTAGTACATTTCTTGCCTAATAGTGTTACTGTGAGTATTTAATGAGAAAATGCTTGCAAAGTGAATAGCAGAATGCCTGGCAAGAAGTAAGTCCACTTTAAGTTAAAATAATGTAAGTGCTAGTAAATACTGTTCCTGCTACCAAGTACAACTATCTTAAAGATCAACCAGGTCCTCGTTTCCTATTCACCTGTATGCTACTTTGATCTAGCTTCTGTCTTCACTACTCTACTATAGCATTTATTTCAAGATCACAGTCCCCTCCAACTGATAAGATGCAAAGACAAATCCTTGGGCTTCATTTAAGTAACATTTAAGTGAGTCCACTCACTTTACTTAAAAATACTCTCTTTACTTGGTTTCTGCCACATCAGATTTTCTGGTTTTCTTCTTATCTTACTAGGCATTATTTCTTGTTTCTTTTCCCACCTTCTCCTCCTTTAATGCACCACCAAACATTGGTGTTTCTCAGATTCTGTCATGAGTGCTTTGTCTCTCTTTTCACTGAGGTGAGGAGTAGCATGGCATGCTCCACGAGCTTAAAGAAGGTGGTGGGGCAGGGACACAGATAGCGAGGGAACGGGAGGGGCATGGGATACAGCTGGAGAGGTGGGCTGGGTCAGATTTTACCGTGATCGCAGGGCCTTTCTGATGAGGATTTGGCATTAATCTTAGTGGGTTGTCACGGGGGGCTTTGAAGTTGGTTGTGTTGGGTGGGTGTTGTGAGTGAATGCCTGAGTTCTTCCCTTCTTATGAGGTCTACAACTGATGACCTTCTCCTTCCTGAAACCTGCTGAACCACTGAGCCAGTATACTACCTGGTAGTTCTGAGCTTGGATAAAGAAGCAGGAGAGAGATAACAGCTATGAATGGAGTGACAGAGGTTCAGTCCTATTCCCTACATGAAGTAAGGATACGTGAGTTTCCTATGTGTTGGAAAAATGCCACTAATTGTGGCTAAAATGTAGGTAATGTTGCAAATACACTTCTGAGTGAGGAATGGCTAATATTGAGGTGGGAAGGATTAGGCTTGGCTTTAGCCTGGGCTCCCAGTCAAGGGACCATGTAGGGAGAGGGCTAAGTGCCCTCCTAAGACTCTGCAGAGAGCCAACCCTCGATAGCTCTTCCAACGTGGAATTGACAAGCAGTCAGTGTCCCACAGAAAAACAGCAACAATTAAAAGAACGAGTGGTGTACTTGGCACCAAGCATTGTTGTCAGTAGAGTGATCGGATGTCTCCTTGCCTCTTCTCACTGCTGCTGAAGCCTAGATGTGGGTGCTGTCTCTGGAGACCACACCCTTTCCTTCCCACCCCCAACACTTCCAGCCAGGAAGTGGTGCGTCCTCCTTTTGTGGAACAGGGAGAAATGTGAGTACGAGATGAGATAATCTCAACCAAAACTGAAGAAAGGTTATCAGGGGGGCTGAGAGATCTTTCAGAAGCTTGTACTTAGGTGAAATGGTTGTTGAAAAGGAACATTTGATAGGTATTATTTGGGAAAAGATGTAAAATAATTCCAGATTTATACTTCAATGGCACCTTAAGCCAAGTAAAGATATATTATTTAATTGTATTATTTTGACACGCATCACAAAGCTTTGAGTTAAATGTTGCTGTGCTGACACTGCAGATGATAAGATGAGGTTTCATGAGGTCAAGTGACTTGCTGAAGGGAGGAGAGCCAGCGTGACGTAGATGAGGGGTTGACACCCCATCTCCCCAACTTTGAAACGTGTGCCCATTCTGCCCCACTGTACTGTCCCATATAACCATACTTTCTAAGTGGTGCCGTAGCAGTGGCCAGTGTAAATAGAGTTAAAAATAAATAACGTTCCTGATGCTGCAATGTCACATGAATCCAACCACCTAAGGGTGCAAATTGTAGAATGACGCAAATAATTGACTAACTCTGGCATAAGGACAATTCCAACTTTGAAGTTAGATTCTGCTAAGACTAAAGACAGAACTATGATATGGTGATTCCTCACTTGTTCTCTGTCAGATAAACCTGGATTATTTTAACCATACTACACCATTATTTATTTTTGTATTGTTTAATTACACACACACTCCCTCTCCCTCACCCCCCCCCCCACAACACATGGCCCCAGTCCTCCCCTCCTTTCCTTTAGAATATCAACTCAATGACCTCATTCACTTTCTTGTTTGATATTTTACCAACAACCTAGAATCAGGGCTTGGCATATAATAGGCCTTCCATAAATTTTTTTGGAATGAATGCATGAATCAGGAAATGATTTTTACCTTAAAGAATTTGAGGCAAAGAAGGAGGGGGAAAAATAGGATGTTATGGATTAAATGTTTGTGTCCCCCTAAGTTCCTGTGTTGAACTTCATCTCCTTTTCATTTGATGGTATCAGGAGGTGGAGACTTTGGGAAATAATTAGGATTAGATGTGGTCATGAGGGTAGAACCCTCATGAATGGGATTAGGCCCTTACAGGAGTTATGGGAGCCCCTGCTTTCTTTCTCTACTTCACCACGTAAGGATATAATGAGGAGTCAGCTGTCTGCAGTCCAGGAAAGGTCCTCACCGGAGCTCGGCCATACTGGCAATCTGGATCTTGGACTTCTGGTCTCTAGAACGGAGACAAATAAATGTCTGCTATTTGTAAGCTTTCTAAGGTAGTTTATTATAGCACTCTGAACAGGCAAGATGGAGGAGGAAGAAAGAAACAAGTTTAGGTTTCATCTGGTTATTCCAGAGTCAGTAGACCAGGTCACATAAGCATGCCGTTGCTGGCAAAGGAGGTGGTCTTCATAACGGCTTCAGTGACTTCCCTAAAACTCTGTAATGTGAGAGTCACCATAAAACCCAGTACATCAAAATCCTTTTCTAAATGGCCTAGCCAGGTGCTGACATGCTTCCCACCTGAGATAAATTTCAAAGACCTATGTCACTTATTTGTGCAGGTGGCATCTTGGCTTGTGTCAAAGTGAGATTTGGACTGATAAGTATAAATGATAAATTGGTGGGCTTTCCAGAAGTTTCTTTCCAGGGGGGACTGAGAGTCTTCTTTGGGAGAACATTTGTTCTGAAGGGAATTTGACTTTGATCTAGTAATGGAGACTTACTGTTTGAGTGTAGGAGTATATGGTCTTTTTTTTAACCTCCTTTTCAACCTTGTGTTACAGGTCTCTAATTTTAATTTTACAAGTGACAAAAACAGGTACAAAGATTAGTCATTTTGGTTCACACTGTGAGGCCAAACTGTTGCGTATGACCTGATTCTTAAATAGGCACACACCACCCAGTATTAAGGGTCACTATTCAGAGAGGTTTTCCTTAATTACAACACATAGAGAAGAAAAGTTTATAGATTTATAAGTAAAAAACTTATAAAGTCATACAGAAAAATGAGAATTTTTCCTCCAGGTCTGGCTGGTGTGGCTCAGTGGATTGGGCACTAACCTGTGAACCAGAAGGTCACTGGTTCAATTCCCAGCTGGGGAACATGCCTGGGTTGGGGGCTGGGTCCCCAGTTGGGGGCATGCAAGAGCCAACCAATCTGTTTCTCTCCCACAATGATGTTTCTCTCCCTCTCTTTCTCCCTTCCTTTCCCTCTCTCTAAAAATAAATAAATAAAATCTTAAAAAAATAGAATTTTCCCTCCAAATGAGAGAATTATAAACTATGCAAATGTGCTACATGTAATTTATAATGAAAAAATGATAAATTATAATTAATCTTTAAGTATAATACTGATACTCAATTTTGATACTTACATTTTCCTCACAGCTGTTGAATGAATACTAGCAGACTTTTCCTTTCTGTTTTTGCTTCTGACTGAGAACTAAAGAAGGGACTAAGGCTTAAAGTGACTGAAATTTTCTTCACATGGTTTCCTGTGTCCACTCATAGAGGGTAAGGTCTTTTTTTTTTCTGCAGTACAAAGACAAGAAAAAATGTATCTGATTTGAAATCAGAATCAATCTACTGCTCTGTTTTCCTGTTTTTTATGTTTGTCTCTCATCATAAGTCCTCTTAAACACTTGTCTGAGTCCTGTGGAGGATGTGTTTAGCAAAAAGGTTTGAAGAATGCAAAGTGAAAAGCTGTAAGACTCAAGTCAATGTGGGATACTGCAGTCCAAGCAGCCCTACTTCAAGATCCCTTCAAAGAGGATCCAACCCTATTAATGCAAGCAGGCGCAGTCCTTGAATAAGCTCAACAGCCACAGTAGAGTCATTCATGAGTCAGTGTGAAACACCTCCCAGAAACTCCCAAGAGATTGTGGAGACAACTGAAGGATAAAGACCAATGAGATTTTTACTGCTTTCAGTGCAAATTTCCAAGTAAGTTTAGCTACATGTTTAAAGAAATAGCTACTTTTCAAAACTCAACATCCACATACTGCCTAAAGGCAAAACATGTCATTGTAATAGTTTCCAGATAAACTCAGTCACCTTCATGCTTTCCTTATCATTTTAGATTCACACCGAGTTAATTCCGACATTTCCTCCTTTCCTGCTTTCTCCCAAGCGGTGTCAGTGTTCTGGCACCAGAGGAAGGCACTGGGTCCAAGCTGTCCTTTGTGTCATATGGGTATCCACAAACTGGGATGTTACCCATCCTGTCTGGCCTTTGGCCTTTGACCATTGCCCCCTGCTGCCATCATCGGAGGTGTCAGTGTTACTGTCTGGTGGCTGGCTGCAAAGCTCTCTGTTGCGGGGGTGTCCCTTGTCACAACCATAAGATACTTAAAGGTTCCCCTTTCAGCTGTTCTGTATCATTCCAGGGTCCAAGGTCACTGGGCTTCTCTCCCATGCTTCCTGGATGGCTGCCTTTCTTTTGGCTGCAAAATTTCTCTGCTGCAGCACAAAAGTCCTATTGCAGCTATACCAGGGGGCACTGCATAGTGCTGGGAATTCTAGGATCTAGTTTCTCTTCAGAGCCCCTGCCTTGGGAGAGAATATGTTTCCTCTTCACCGAGATTCCTAAATATTTCTGAGGGTCCTATTATTATCTCCCACTCTGGGGATAGTCAAATTATGTATTGATTACACAAAGGTGGAGACTCAAGACCAAGTACATATAACACACTTAAAATTGAACTCTTGATTTCAACTGTTTGTCTTCTAATCTTTCCCATTTCAGAAAATGGCACCCCATCTATCATAGGAATATCTTTAAATCCTGCCTTTCTTCATTCTCTGCATTCACTCCAATGCCAAATCTTGTATGCTCAGCTTCTGAAATACATCCTGAATATGCATCTCCAACGTGGCCATGTAAACATCACTTCTAGATGTTTCTATTACAATAGCCTTCTCTTTATCTGGCCACATTTGCTTTTGTTCCTCCAATCCATTTTCCACAAAGAAGACAGTTGAAAATAAAAGACAGAAATAAAAAATAAAAAATAGAAAATAAAAAATGAAAAACAGACCATGTCCTCCTACAGCTTAAAACAAGCAGAACAGAAATAGACTGATAGATACAGAGAACATTTTGATAGTTGCTGAGTGGGAGGGAGTTTGGGTGGTTGGGTAAAAAAGGTGAAGGAATTAAGAAGCACAAATTGGTAGTTACAAATAGTCACAGGGCAGTAAAGTACAGCATAAGGAATACAGTCAATAATATTCTAAATGGTGTCAGATGAGTACTAGATTTTTGGGGGTGATCACTTCGTAAGTCATGTAATGTCTAATCACTGGGTTGTGCACCTAGTAGGTCAACTATAATTAAAAATAAAAATTATTTAAAAAACCCTTGCTAATGGCTTTCTGTTACACTTTTCACAAAAAGAAAACTCTACATTGACAGTAATATTCTGTCAATTCTGATTTACTTTTTTCTAATCAAATTTCATTTTCTCCTCATCTTCCTTGCTCTAGTCACATAACTGTCCTTTAAGTTCTTAGAAATGGGGAGCTTTTTCCTGCCTCAGGGCCTTTACTCATGCTCTTCCTTCTTTCTGAAATTCTCCGCATTGTGCTATCCATTGTGTGGTTGACTCCTTCTTGTCCCTCAGGTCTTGGCCAAATATTATGCTCTTTACTATTATTTTTATTATTACTTTTAACCACACCTTGTTTCTTTTTCTTAGAACACTTTTACAGTGTGATCATATACTAGATTACCTGTTCATTCTCTATCACTCCAACTTAACTTTAGCTCCTGAGAAAAACTGCTGTATGTCTTTTACTTATTGATGTACTTGCTCCCTAGCACCTAGCATAACTGACACATTATAATGCTAAAATAGTGTCTGTTGAATGAATGAAAACTTGAAAAGAAACAGGTACTATACAAGGGGAGGACCCCCAAAATGGAATTATCTTCTGGAGGGTAGGCCTCTTATAGTACAAGCTTCCCCTGCTAGGTACGTGTTCTAGGAGCCCATCTGTATCAGTGTACCAGCTGGTACTGTTGTGAGAGGCTGTGTTTGGCCTCAGTGAATTTTTTTGGAAGACTCCTTCACCACATTTGCCCATTTCATGATGATGATTTACCAGTGCACCTGCCTGCACTGTGCCGAGCGTTCAGCAGTTTTGGACAAAAACAGCATGACCCCCATGTTCCACCCTTCCCCAAACGACTTTTTGTTTGTGCGTTTCTCTAGATGATAAAAGTCCTCAAAGGGAAACATTTTACTGATCTGGAAGAGGTGAAAAAAAAGGCAGAAACACTAAAAAGCATCAAAATCAACAAGTTCAAAAACTGTTTTGAACAGTGGAGAAAGTGTCTCAGTAGGTGTTTTGCATCAAATGGAGAGTACTTTGAAGGTGACTGAAGTTTAAACATGTAAGAATAAGAACAGTTTTTTTATAAATAAATTCAATTTTGGGTCCCCCCTCGTATGATATCATTGTTAGAGAGGACTATGGGGCCACACTTTCCTGAGTTCAAATCCCTTCCTGGGTGTATGATATAGGATGTGAAAAATTAACTTTCATCCCACCTTCTAAGCTCTTCTAGCTGGTCTGATAAATTAGCAGAGGCAGATTAACAGGGGAAAAGTTGAAAGTTTATTAAACAAGTGTACATTCAGGGGTCACTAAGATGTGACCTGAAACACATCGGGCAGCTGAGGCTTCTATGGCCTGCTGGACAAAGGAGAGGGGGGCAGGAAAGCAGGTAACTCACAGGTAAGAGAAAGAGCAAACTGGTAAACAAGTTCTTGCCAGGCCATCCAGAAGCAGTGGGACACAGAGGGGGACAGGCTTTGTGAGACTTCTTCCTGTCCCATCACCTATGTGCTAATTCACCTGTGCTAAGGTAAATATGCTGAGATGATTATAACAGATTCCCTTTCTGAAGTGGTTTTTCTATCTGAATTCCTTTAGACCAGTAGGGGAGGGATAAAGGTTCTTTGGTGAGTCTTTTTGTTTCTGAATAACCTGTTAAAACCAATATCCCCACAGGCACATTTTGTGGTGGCAAAACTTTGGTCTCCTTCAGAGTCTTGGCCAAGTCCTTACTGTCTCTGGCTCAGGTTCTTCATCTGTAAAGTGAGGGTCTTACTGGTGTCAGCCTCATAGGGCTATTTTCAGGATGAAATATTTAGAGTGGATTAATATACTGATGAGTGCCCGGTGCACAGCACACACGCGTGTTTCCTTTTATGCGAGGGGAGATAATGGGCACAGACCATTGTCCGTGAGGACCCAGAGGAGGGCGGTGGTGCGGCAAATGCAGATCGGGGCTGCGCCCTGGTCAGGGAAGGGACAGGGGACGTTAGCTACACCTGAGAGCCAGACTGGAAAAGGGGCAGTCACATTATACCTGAAAGACGGATTCCAGGAAGGGTGTTACCAAATGACAATGCACCATCAAAGACAATGCAGCTCTCGCCTGATTTATGAGCGGTTTGCTCTCTCTGTCATTGGCAGGGACCAAACTGCTCCTGATTTTGTCAGGGGCTCACAAAACTGATGTGTCAGAATCTGCTTCTCTCCTTGGGGGGAAAAAAAAAAGAAAACTTGATTAACAGTCATAAGAGAGGAGAGATGTGCATGCCCGGAGACCCGTGGTTTGCCAATTACTTGCAATTCTCGTAGTACTGTCTGCCACCCAAATACCTCAGCCTGACGAGGGCTCCTGTCATCCCTTTACATTCGATTTTAATTTACACGAAAAAATGTTATTCCTGCTCCATTTCTTCTGATTCTTTTCTTCTCCTCCCCTGTTCCTTTCTCCTTATCACTCCAGAGTGACCCCTTTCGGCAGCGTCATTTCTTGCTGTCATGCGCTGCACCTTCGTACGCCTAATACATGAATTATTTTCATTTCACGTTTCTGCCCTCTCGGGTCGCACGTCTTAGCTATGGAACTAAACTAAACAAAATAGTAACCTGACTCTATAATAGAGGCTATTTCATTTTTGTTAATATTCATGTTGGCCTAAATTTCTTTATTTCGGAAACTTATTTTGATTTTAATTTAGAAATGCAGGGAGCAGTGTGAATTCATGAATGACTCCTTTCTCCCCACACTCGCCTCCTGCCTTTCCTTCCCCTCCTCTCTGTCTTTCCGTTCCATGCCTTGGTAATACATCTATAACATGAAATCTATAAAAAACCGTCATGGCTACTGGTTTGTACATTTTCTAGACCTTCGGTTTACTAACAGTTTATTTACAGTTCTGGTAACTAAAAATGTTTGTTGTGGCACAAGACCCTGCGCTGGGGGGTAATGTTTCCATAAGACCATTTCCCTTACTTGAAATACATTTACAGTGCACAGACCCTTGCTTTCTTTGTCAGCATAACAGTGTGCATTTACAAGCTATCACTTTTAGAGCCTGAATATTGTCCTGGGTGAATCATAAACTCACTCTCATTTAGTAATTTTTTATGTTTTTATGTGCTTGTACTGGAGCTACACATTTTATCATAATTTATTACCTTCATAATATTTCTGCTTGGACTTATGGGAACACCCAGTGCTCTGATTTCTTCTTTCTGGTAAATTCAGGTCAGCTTCACCTGCCATTTCAACTCTAAGTCCTCACTGAAGGGCACCACATCCCTAATGTCACATGTTGGAAGTTCTTACTGAGACACTTTACTTTTGCTACTTCATTTTTGCCCCTGAGAGATGATGGCTACTATTCTTTTGAATGATCGCATTCATGTTAGTAAAGGAACTAATTATTCTTTACTTAACAAGGACTACCCTGTGACTGATACAGTTGGATTCATGTAAAAATGTGTAAGTGGTAGTGAGGAGATCATTTTCTCCAACAAAATATAATTTCAAAAGTAATTTAAGGGGGACACAAAGAAGTACTTATGAATATGGTTGCTTTTATAACTAATGCAGACTTCTTATTTTTACCAGTGATATTCCTGTGAATGACTTATACTTAGCGGGTTCTTAGGAAATATTTCTGGATATTAACAGCTTTCCAATTCTGACTTTTGTGATGGCTCTTGAAAGATTTACAGTGCTTAGGAGTGTGTGTATGTACATAGATATGGACCTCATGTTTCCTCAGGTAATAGCATGGCTGGTGACCCGGGTAACTGTGTGTCCATGTGTCCTCTGTGGCCCCGAAAGACCACAGTTTCATCAGCGTTCCTCGCCCTACTGTGTAAGGACCCACTCGTGTGCCCCAGCTTACAATCCCTCCTTCAGTTACAAAGCTTTACTTCTTTCTTTCAGGGCACATGCTCTGCTGCCCAGGAGGATGTTTCGTGACAGTTATAAATTCAATTCTAAATTCTCTGCACTGCTGATTCCACTTGAGATCACTAAAACTGGCTGCAATTATAAAGGAGTCGTGCATTTTGTGTATGCTACCCATTCCAAGTGAATGCTTGGAAGATAAATTTTCATGTTACTGACATTGGTGAGTCTCACCACTGCTGTAAGAGGCAATTGTAGCGAAGCAAAAATACCCTCAAAACTTGATCAGAAAGGAAGACTCTAGGTGCCATACTGTACAAACCTGGTATGGGAGTGGCAGCGATCACTGTCTCCACTGAGTCACTGATTCTTTCATTCAAAATCTTCAAGCGAGCATTTACTAAGTGTTTATTTCCAATCAGGGCTTCTTCGTGGGACTTGGTCCTTCCATATCTGCCTTTTGTGTTTGAAGAGACCTTTTATTTTACAATTTAAGCAGGATTTTGTTCGGTTTGGGCCACCTTGTTTACAAGGTGAACCTTTATAGTCAGAGTGGATTTAAGTGGTTGCTAAGACAACAGGTTAAGATGCTGGTGGGGCTTTTGGACCTTCCAGTTGGTTGGTGCTCAACTGAATGCTGACATCAGATTTTATAATTCCTAGAGGCGTGCAACATCTGGACTTGATGCTCTACCTGGTTATTCATAGCTGCATTGCAACGTGAGATGTCTGCTTCACTCCCAGCTCCGCTGTTGTATGATCCTGAGAACAAACCCTTAAAATTACTGTCAGAAACTTTTGGAACCTGACGTAGGTTCCTAAGTTTGTGTGTTTTCTGTAGGCAAGTTACCATTTCAGAATAATATGCGTCATCTAAAAAGTATATCATAGTTGAATGTAAAGTATCTTTAAAGTAAGTTCCAGTATCAGAGTTTTTAGCACACACTGAAGCTTTCAGATGACTCAAATGGTATATGCCGTTGGTGCTTAGAGAGTAGCTCGTGCTAATCTTCAGGGCTGTGTGGGACTGGGACCAACACATAGTACTTCAGTTCTTTGGTAGTGAGGGAAATAATTAATCAAGAAACCATTGTTTCTGAGCAAAGACACTTCTAATAGATTAGAACACTCTGCGAATTCTCTAATGCTCTCTCCTCAGTCTTCTCTTGGAGAAAATGCCCCGTCACCCAGCAGCAGCTCTGCTTTTCTTTGCTCTGCCTGACCACAGTGCTCTCCTCATTCCTTTGAGAGGGAAACATGTGGCATGCATGTGAGTACCAAGAGAGAAGCTAAATCCAGCAGCAATCTAGTAGGAACTATTTGGTCCACAGTCCTAAACTTCCAATGGCAGCAGAGCCCTGAGTTCACCGGAATACAAATTCCAGTGAGCTTTAGGCCAGAGTTGTGTGCCTTAAACTTTAATGTGCACTGGATCACCTGGGGACCTTGTAAAATGCAGATTCTAAATTAATATGCCTGGGACGGAGTCTAAGATTCTGCATTGCCACAAGTGGAGCACTTAAAGCAAGCCGAGAGGAGCAGAACACTGAAAAAATTAGGTTTTAAATGTTATGAGTTCTAAATAAATTGACAGTCTTAGATTTCCATGCAGAGGAATTAAACCCAAAGAGAGGGCTTTAACACTGACATTCTCATGCTTAGTGGATCCACTTTAAATTCTCAACCCAGAATTCTGAGAGCACTAAACTCTTCATTCTGAAGACTACTGAACTTGCACAAGGTCTGAAATTACTTTATATTTTCTAAAGTCCTATAGAACCGTTACACAGAGACAACTTGGATGTATGGAGAGAGCAGATTATCTGGATTCAGAGGAACTGAGTTTCAGCCCAGCTTTACCTCTTCTTGGTTCCATGAGCTTGAAAAAGTCATATATCATTTTTTGATTCTATCCTTGTGTATAAATTGGCAACAATAGCAAAATGCAACTTTATTGGTTTTCTTTGATATCAAATATGAGAATATATATGTATAAGTGGTCAGGTGCTATGCAAATATTAGTTGAGGGGTTTGCAACCTAGCAGCGATGATTTACACTCACATCAGAACACTTGTGTTTGCCTAAGACCCTTATATTTTTTGTTCATTAGCAACAAACATTCTTACCAAGAACACAAGTATTTCACTCTTTCCCCTGGGCATCATTTGTATGAACTCATTGATTATCATTCCATAGTAAAACCAGAACAAAAACATTATTTTTTCTTTTTATTTATTTATATTTATCTTCATGCGAGGACATACTGATTGATTTTCAGAAAGAGGGGAAGGGAGGGAGAGAGAGAGAGGGAGAGAAACATTGATGCAAAAGAGAAACATTGATCAGTCGCCTCTCATATGTGCCCCAACTGGGGTTCGAACACGCAACCTAGGCATGTGCCCTGACTGTGAATCAATCCAGTGACCTTTCAGTTTCTTACAGGACAATGCTCCAAACAACCAAGCCCCACTGGCCAGGGCATTACTTTTTCCCTTCAAACACCGGCATTGTCATTTCTAATCCAATGTTTCAGGGAAGGGGAAGTGATAGGATTTTGCCTGGGGGGACTGATTAGTGTTTTGTGGTGGTCGTGGATGGTGTTCTGAATTACCCACAGCTTCTGGAGCTGCTAAATCAACAGAGAGATACACGTGATCTGAGGAGAACAAGCTATCCACCATCTAGGGAGAAGTTGGCCTGCAGGCAGCTTTCATTTTAATTGATTTCTTGATGAGCATTAACTTTATTAAATTAATTTTTAGACAAAATGCCCAATGGCATGTGCCAGTGATAACTGACAGGAAAGATATTAAAAATTTAGTGAACACTTTGGTATTCTTCATCAGCAGGGATTTATTGAATACCCCTGCATGAGAATAATAATGTTTGCATTTATAACTTATAAGTCATTTTCATGAATTCTATTTATGACACACAATTTTCACTGAGTCTATTTCATTTTTCTGATATAAAACCCCATCTTTGTGGGGCTCTGATTCATCATTATTGATGTTACAGACCTAAGCACATTTCCATTTCAGGGAGACATCACATATCTTTGAGGGAGGAAGCCAAGAAGAAGGGAGGGAAGGAGAGAGGAAGGAAGGAAGAAGGGAGGAAGGAAAGAAGGAAAGGAGGAAGGGCAAGAGTGGGAATGCTAAACAAACAAATGTTTTTGTTTTGTTTTTCCAGAAAACCCACTCTAAGTTAATGCCCAGGAGGAGGACAATTTTGAACAAGTAAATGTGAGACTGTCAGGCTTTTAGACATTGATATCTCTCATTTAATTTGTCAAAATGCACATCTCTGTGGGGACTGAAAAGCACAATAGCTTGCTTTGGCGTGTGTTTAGTTTGATTTAGGCCCACTTTCTGCTTTTCTCTCTAGACGGATTCTGAATTTTTTTCCAACTTAGCCATTTTTATATGCCTATTGTTCTCTTTTATAATTAGAATACTCTGAGGATTTATCATTAAAGATTAAGTTACGCTAAGCATTAAGGTCTTTCTTTTAAAACAACATTTTGGAAAAGATGGATGACACTTTCCAGGGACATCTTACTTTTTGGGTCTCCCCACTGCCGAGCAGGACCCACCTGGAGCTGTCTGACTCCTCAGGTGGCCTCATGGGCTTGTGGGTTGAGTAGGTGGTGGCTGGGGGACCTCCAGTTGCTGCAGGCTGCTCCTGCAGTGCTTGCTTGGGCTCAGCCCCCTGTGGCGATTGCCTTCTTGAAAGACTAGTTCAAAATAAGTGGAGCAAGGCCAGTAAGAATTTCTAAAAGTTCTGAACTAAGAGATATTTGGATAAAACTTAACTTGATTTTTCAATTTCAAGGATAAAGGTGACGTATTGTACGTGATCTGACTGGTCAATGTGCATCTACATGTGCAGAAATTAGAAAGAACAATGAAATAAAACACTATTATTAACTGGTTAATAAACAAAACTTTTCTAAATGCTCGATGCTTGTATTCAACCATTTTAATATAATATATGTTTAATCATACCCAAAACCTTGCCAAGTAAAGTCCCACAGGAACTGCTTTAATGAATACATAAGTATCTCTTCTATTGAGCCTATTAATTGCTTATATGCAAATGGTTTTTAAGTACTTGAACAGTTTGACTTAAGAAGGATAAACATCTCTGTAATCTTGAGTATGATATTCATTTGCTTAGCAAGCTCTTTTATAATGGATTATATAAAAGCAAACTTTATAATCAACTGAATACAAATTATACTGAGTTTGAAAAACAAATTAATGAGGTTTTATGATGTAAAGTTCCAGACCTCTCTACCGCCTGATTCAACAGGGACTATAATATACCATAAGTTGGTGTAAATGACTCATTGTTTTACATTAACATTTCATTACATAAACTTTATTTTCCTCTACCACCTTTTAAATGAATCCTTAGATAATTTTGAAAAATAGAATTTGCATTACTATTCTGAAATTAGACATCAGACAGCCCCATTTACATATATGAATGGCAGCTCCTTCCTTCTCTTGGCATTTCCATCAGTGGATCTTACAGCACCTTTGTTGTCCAAAGCATCCCAGATGACATTTCTCCATAATCTCAGATATCACCCATCTTTTCTGAGTGTTATATTTTAAGCATGGAAAAGTAGAATCATAATATCTGAGAGATGACAGGACCTTTAAGATTAGCTTATAAAAATCACTATTTGAGGCACAAATCATGGTTCCCAGGAAATCTCCTGTTTGTAAAGTTCCCCTAGGGTGATAAAAGTTTTCTATATGTGGAGCCAGACACATGCACCTTAATATATTATAATGATACACCTGTGCATTCATAGCAATCAGATGATAACATAATTTATTGTTAAAGCCAAGCAAATATATCATTAATTACTTTGAACCACACACACATGGGTCCTTATATTTGAGAAATAGGACTTTAATTCTGATCGTAGGGTTAACAGTTGATGCAAGAAAAAGAGGGAAAGAGGTCCTTTCAGAATCCATCTGGCATTTTTCAAGGACCTGTCTAAAACT
The DNA here is from genome assembly GCF_022682495.2 of Desmodus rotundus. NCBI lineage: Eukaryota > Metazoa > Chordata > Mammalia > Chiroptera > Phyllostomidae > Desmodus > Desmodus rotundus. The sequence continues at coordinate 85,427,387 of NC_071388.1, read as the reverse complement.
CTCCTAATCAGGTTTCTGCTTTCTCTTGGTTCATGTCCACGGGTATGTAACCTTCAGGATTCCAGATTTGAGAAAAATTTCCTATGGCTACATTTGCCAGGGTTTATCTTTATTCCAGAAAAGTTTAGTAATGTTTCCTGAAGTATGTTCTGCATAATACTAGTTAAACAAAAATATTTATAAGTGGGACTTACAATCTATTATCAGGTAAATTAACAGAATTCTGGGTGCATCTATTCACTCACTACGTGGTGGAACCAATGCACACTGCTGTAGATATAATGATGGACAACGTGGACAGATTCGCTACCTCATGGTGCTTAGGGTCTAGTAAGGAAAACAGACATTAGTTGCTATCGTCTTAATGTTTGTGCCCCCAAATTCATATGCTGACATCCTAATGCCCAATGTGATGGAATTAGAAAGTGCGGCCTTTAGGAGGTGACTAGGTAATGAGGGGAGAGCCCTTATAAATGTGGTTAGCATTCCTATAAAAGAGACCCCACAGAGATTCCTAGCCCCTTCCACCATCTGAGGGCACAACGAGAAGGTGCTGGCTATGTACGGGGGAGAGGGTCCTCATCCAACCATGCTGGTACCTTGATCTTGGACTTCCAGCCTTCAGCACTGACAGAAATAAATTTTTATTGTTTATAAGCCACCCAGTCTATTTTGTTATAGCTGCCTGAATGAACTAAGACAAAAATCAACTAATTACACAAATATATAATATCTGAGATAATTTTAGTGAATAAAATGTATAGGACATTATGGTACAGCTTCCTAGAAAGTCACATATAGTTTTGTAGTATTTGAGGGCTAGAGAAGGGCTCCCAGGAGCAGAGGGAAGTCAGCCATGCAGGAATAGAGCAGCATGTACAAAGGACATGAAATAAACAGAAACATGACTGTTGAGAAATTTAAGGAAGGTTATTGGAGAGGAAGCACACACAGAATGGCTGGTGAGGTAAGTAGAGGCCAGGATGAGCAAAGCACCAACGACTTTTTAGATCATTTTTGAAAGAGAGTGGCAAAATCAGCTTTTCATTTACGAAGTAACACTTGCGTTACAATATGGAGATTAGAGTAGAAGAGGTAGTATGGACTGAATTGTAACCCTCCGAAAATTTGTATGTTGAAGCGCTAAACCCCTAGTGAGACTGTATGGGGAGGTAGTGCTACAAGGAGGTGATAAATGTTAAGTGAAATGATAAGGGAGGGACCCTAGTCTGATAGGACTGGTGTCTTTATGAGAATAGGAAGAGACACCAGAACCCTCTTTTTCTCAGCTGTGCAGAGAAGAACAAAGTGAGAAGGTGGCCATTTGCAAACCAGGAAGATAAGTCTCACTAGAAACCAAACTTACCAGTACCTTCAACACAGACCTCTGTCCTCCAGAACCATAAGAAAATAAATTTATGTTGTTTGGGTCACCCAGTCCATGGTAATTTGTTAAGGCTGCCTCAACAGACTAATACAGATGGCAAGAATGGATATGGAAGTATAGGCAGGCGGACACAGCAGTTGAGATTAGAGATAAAATAGTACGTACTATAACGTTCTGTAGAGGGAATGGCAGAAATTGAGAAACGTGCAAAAGTGAGAGGCTTTTTGTATGTATGATAAACAGGATTTGATGTAACATGAGAGAAAGAGAGGAATCAAGTTTTCTGACCAGTAAGTACCATTTGATGAATAACTTGCATATCTTAGAAGTCCTTCAAAGAAGATCAGATTTGGGGCTGTAACCCATAAGTTCAGTTTTCGATACATGAAAGCTTAGGTGCCTTTGGGTGTGTCGAACGGGCAGATGGGAGTGGAGCTTAGAGAGCAATTAAACAATGCGCAACAGATTCTATTGCCGCGTGGCTCCTCAGAACTTTTAGTGTGTTTAAATGTGTAGGCATGTGAATTGTGACTCTCAAAGACAGGCTTACAGGGCTAGTATTCTGTAGAGTGTATTTGTTAAGTGCTGGTCTATCAGCACATTTTTAATCATTCTCCTTTCCTGCTGCTCAATGTCAGTAACTTTTGATTTTGTTTAATAAAACATAGTTTGGACTCATGATGGATAGTGTACTTGCAAGTTGTGGGAATGAGATGGAGAAGGATTCAAGGCAAAAATTTGTTGTCTTTCTGGGTTCCTCAGTGAGTATTGCCAATGGCCTGTAGAGTGGTTAGCAGGAGCAGGGCTGAATGTCCGTGTGGAGCGGGACCACTGCCTGCCTTCCAGGCCACTGCTGGATAGTACACTCAGATTAGTACCACTCCTGGCCTGGAGTCTTTGCCACCCGACAGAGGTTGTAGACTGTCTCAGGTTTAACCACTCCTGCGGTTGAATCCTATCCTAAACAGTTAAAAAATACCTCCCTTGGGTTGGTCTATACCAAGATTTCCAAGGTATTTACTGCCTGGAAGCTCAAGTCGATTGATTATTAGGGGTTTAGAATTTAGATAAACAGAATTACAACAATTATAATGACTCCTCCTGTGTTTTTGCCACTTATAATACGCAGCTTTCCATTCAACATATATTCCAGAAATTTATTCATCTGAATACATGTAAATATATCTGTTTTTAAAGTAGTATATAATATTCTATAGTATGAATGTATCAAAATATATTTAGCCATTTAACTATATTCAGCTAGATTAAAAAAACTCAATATGTGTGATATATTAGTAGGAGATATAGGAAGGGGAAGATCAGGTACAAGAATTGAATGATTTTGTCTGCTCTTTGCCCCAAATATTTATGGACTACAAAAAAGTTTATTTTTTTCATATTCATTACCTTCTCTTCATATTTATTGTGAGAAATAACTGACCAGCTAAACAAATTTCTAGAAAAATCCTTGTGCCAGATTTATTTCTAATGTCAAATCCTTCATGGCACTTTTCTTGTTATTCCAAAAAAAATCTTTCACCTTTTTAATGATTTTTAATGCTTTCCACTTCAGTGAAATCTCTTGGCACTTTGTATTCCAGTTATTTGCTATAATTCATTAAAGCACACACATCCTTCACGCCCCCTAGATTGCCTAGCTCATCGGGAGTTTACAGACGTTTTCGTTTGAATTTTGAATTAAACTAGATTACTTATTCAGTTCCGGGTATTTGGTGACCAGCATGTTTTTGAGCTTCATCTATACCATATTATACTTTGGAGGGATATAATTTTTTAAATGATGAGTTGGTAGGTTAATACTGATTTAAACACTTCCAGAAGTACGAGTTCTGTCTCAAAGATATTCAGCCATGCACTATGAAAAATAGGGACATTTATTGAGGAAGATACAAGATACAAGAAACATTGTACATAGGACAATGATGCCTCAGTCCCCTTCAAAGTAGGCACCTTGGGACCTCGCACAGTTCTCCCAATCACCATCAGCTGCCCCTTCATATCTTCCTGACTCTCTTTGATGGTCTGAAATTTTTTCTCTTTCAAAAGTGATTTTAGTTTTGGGAAATGCCAGAAGTTGCAAGGCACCCCATCTGGGCTGTAGGGGGCTGAGCCACCTGGGTGATTGGATGTTTTGTCAAAAAAACTCTGCATGAGACATGATGCATGAACAGGCACAATGTCATGATGAAGCTGCCAAACACCAGTTGCCCATAGCTGTGGCCTTCTGAATCATCCAAATAGTTTCCATGGAGGAATGGTCAAGCTTAATGCAAAATTTGATGCAGATTCATTGCTCTACGTGCTCAGTCATTTTTAAAAGTTTTAAAGTATATTTTATTGATTATGCTATTATAGTTTTCCCTAATTTCCCCCTCTATCCACCCTCCAACCTGTACCCCCCAACCCTCAAGCATCCCCCCTTAGTTCATGTCCATGGGTTGTCCATATAAGTTCTCTGAGTTCTTTGTTTCCTATACCATTTTTGACCTTTCCCCATCTATTTAATGCCTTCCAGTTATGCTTCTTCTTCTCTGTACTTTTCCCCCCTATTCTTCCCCTTCCCCTCCTCACTGAAAACACTCCATGTGATGTCTATTTATCTGATTCTGTTCCTGTCTAGTTGTTTGCTTAGTTTTTGTTTTCATTGTTTTTCTTTATTTTTTTAGGTTCATTTGTTGATAGTTGTGAGTTTGTTGTTATTTTACTGTTCATAATTTTGATCCTCCTATTCTTAGATAAGTCCCTTTAACATTTCATATAGCAATGGCTTGGTGATGATGAACTCCTTTAACTTGACCTTATCTGGGAAGCACTTTATCTGCTCTTCCATTCTAAATGAAAGCTTTGTTTGATAGAGTATTCTTGGATGTAGGTCCTTGTCTTTTTGATGACTTCAAATACTTCTTTCCAGTCCCTTCTTGCCTGCAAGGTTTCTTTTGAGAAATCAGCTGGTAGCCTTATGGGCACTCCTTTGTAGGTAACTCTTTCCTTTCCTCTTGCTGCTTTTAAGATTCTCTCTTTGTCTTTAATTTTGGGAAACTTAATGATGATGTGCCTTGGTGTGTTCCTCTTTGGATCCAAATTCTTTGGGACTCTTCGGGCTTCTTGGACTTCCTGAAAGTCTATTTCCTTTGCCAGATTGGGGAAGTTTTCCTTCATTATTTGTTCAAATAAGTTTTCAATTTCTTGCTGTTGTTCTTCTCCTTCTGGCACCCCTATAATTCGGATATTGGAATGTTTCATGTTGTCCCAGAGGTTTGTAAGAATCTCTTCACTTTTGTGAATTCTTGTTTCTTCATTCTGTTCTGGTTGGATGTTTATTTATTCCTTTTGTTCCAAATTGGTGATTTGATTCCTGGTTTCCTTCCTGTCACTGTTGGTTCCCTGAATATTTTACTTTATTTCATTTTTGGGTATCTTTCACTTGTTTTTTCATTTTTCGACCAAGCTCAATCAGTTCCGTGAGCGTTTTGATTACCAGGGCTTTATATTCTTCATCAGGTAGGTTGGCTCTCTCCTCATCACTTAGCTCTCTTTCTGAGGTTTTGCTCTGTTCTTTCATTTGGGTCCTATTTCTTTGTTCAGGGCACCTGTTAAGTTGTAAGGGGGCAGGGCCTTTGGTGTTCACCAGGGTGGGGCAACCCTTCTTGCTGCGATGCCACGCTGCCTGTGGGGGAGGGGTCAGAGAGTGAACAGTGCAGCTCACCTGCTCGTCTCTAGCCCATTTTTCAACAGACTCTCAGGTGAGACTGGGTGTTTCTCCTGCCGTCCCAACCGTGGTTGTCCTCAGTCAACTCTGAGTCTCAGTTTCCCCTTAAGTCAGCCCCACCCCCACAGTCTGCAGCCTCACCTCGGTTTCTCCTGTCCATTGTCTTACTGGTCTGGTTGTTCTGTTTGACTGTTTCTTTAATTCCGTGGTTGTTGGAGTTCCATGCAGTTTGATTTTCTGGCACTTCTCATTGTTTATTGATTTTAGATTGGTTGTTATCCTCCTTTTGGTTGTGTGAGGAAGTGAGGGGTTTCTACCTACACTTCCATCTTGACTGGAACTCCTTGCTCAGTCATTTTGAATGTGATGCCACACAGTGCACATGCTCACTCACCAATGTCTACCGCCCCCACTGACGTGTACAGTGTAGTTGTCATCATTCACACATGCACATTCTAGTTCACTCTCCTTGGCTGCCAGGTTACATCTATGTTGGGCAAACCATTTTCATTATATTAACAATGGCTGGACATTTTTCGGACAGACCTTGTAGATCTATTTGTTATCTGTGCTTCCTAATGCTCTTTCACCTTATTCTGCCATTGTTTACATTAAGTACAGCAGCAGAATAATTGATTAATAGTTGAACATCTTGAACTCAATTTACCAAGTTTTACAAAGTAGAAAAATTACATGAGCCGTAGTTTCTATCATGAAATATTTATAGAAAGGAGGTTCAACCTGTGTTACAATAAAATGTAAATAAGACATTTAATACAATAATTAAAAACATGCTTTTGTTAGGATATTTGAATTCAAATCTATTAATACTCAATCTAGCATAAAAGGATCATTTGGGTGATTTAAGTGTAACATTGTTAGGTAGATACTTGCTTTTTTCTGGGAAAACTTTTCATTGCTGTGAAGTTTCCACAGGATCTTCCTGTGGCAAAAAGAAAGCAATTGGAGGCATATTTATACGTGCTCATTCCTTTCTACCATAGTATGTTTAAGAGTAACTTAAATCATCTTCATTTAGGAGGGCTCAAATCTACTAAGTTTCTTTTCTGTCCAAGTGAAGACCATAATGAAGGAGTAATAACATTGCTTAGAGTTTAGAGATTCTTAGGTGGAGACACAAGTGGGAAGTCAAAGTTTCTGCCACGAATTAAGATCTGGGGAATCTCTTCCATTTTTTCTTACGCATGAGTTCACTGATTCTAAGTGGCTGTGGGAAATCTGAATCTCCTGTCACTTTACATGGCAAATCTATCATCAGCCGAGTGCACTGGCCTGTGAACTCTGCCTCCATCAACTTCACTGTTGGCATCGTGAGAATGACCACCCTGGGTGGGAATGCTGCTGAGCTGCTCCTTCTGAAATGTCAAAGATACTGATTGCAGCACTTGCATTTTATGGCAAGTTCCTTGGCAGGACATCTGAGTTGTTGCTTGTCTGTTTACAGGGAGAAGGGAAATGAACTGTGTTGGGTGTGCATTTTTAACTTTCTAAGGCAGAATTCTGGAATCAGCAGCCATTTTATTGGAAAAGCTAATGTGATAGCCTCAGATTACACAGTAAGTACTGATAATACAGTGGTTGCAAGGACTTGGGGTATAACCCTTCAGTAGGAAGCCAAGTTAGTGTTACGTTGAGGCCAGAGGAAAGAGGAGAAGGCTGCAGCCTACACAGAGCAGGCCTGAGGTTCAAAGAGCTCAGGTGCTTCTGAGTTTTAATCTAACATGTTCTGAGCTTCTTCAATTCAGTCTCCTTTTGCTACCACATTCTTTTATAAATTATAAGCAAATGGACTATAGGTAGCATCTTATCACTCTTTGGCATAAAAATGCTGATATTGAGTTCTGGGTGTTTGGTCACACAGTGTGTATTCTTGACTATTGCTCTTGTTGCTGATCGTAACCACTGTTCAGATAATTGCAGTTGTCTTTATATGATTACTGGTATGATTAAAAATTATTATGTGAATATAATTCTGGAGAGAACTGTCTTTAGACAGTTTTATTGTCAATTTTCAATGCACAGTTATGCAAATCTGGAACTTCATAACTATCAGATAATGCTAATGATTTGCAGCTCGGTGAGAAATTTTAGCCTTTTAAATGGACTAAAAGAATACACAGGATTTTTCATTTGTGGGAAATGTGTGTCTGTTGAAGTAGCTCTTTGGAAGGCTGATGTCTTCTGAGAGAGAAAAAATAGTTAACTTTTTGCTGCTCTCTGCGTAAGAATGACACTTACATCCCCATACTCCTTCCTCAAGCCTTTCTCATATGGAGACCCCGTCTGTGCCACAGGCCTTGGAGTGAGAAAGCAGTGCAGAAAAGACTTGCAGCTTTTTGTTGTGCTGGTGACAGGAACCGGTTTTCTGGTTTAAACTATGAGTTCAGAGAAAGTAGAACTTCCTCGCATGTCGATGCTGGGCGTTCTGTCCGTGTCCATCGAAGAAGGCTGTGAACTGCTTCTGTTGGGATGACTGGCATTAAGTTCTTAAAACTGTTGACAGCCTGCAGTTCTTTTTACTGACTTTCGAACAAATGTATGGACATTATTATACACTAACTTTCATGTTAATGCAGTAACAAACTAAATAATTGAATATAAATTTTCAAGTAAAATCTCATACTTAAAAGTTAAACCTCAAAAAGTTCTGTATTTATAGTTATTCAGTGTCCATTTGATTGTATCTGAATGTTGTACTTGAATTCATTTTGAAACAAGTTTTAAAATATGAGGTGACTTCCTAGATGTTCACATACTTGAACTGGATTGTGCTAATATTGTGTTATTAATTAATCCCTCTGGATAAATTACATCTGGCTTATGCTTTTACTCTATGATTAGTGTATTTTGAATTATATTATCATCCATGCTTTACCAGATTATTTTTATGCTTTAGCTAATTGTAGTCCTACACAGTGCAAAATTGTTTGTATTCTCATAAAATTAACCTGGTTTATCATACTTTAATAAGCAAGGATCTCATATGGTAGCATTTATTACAATGTTTAATGCTGAATTCCACCTTTTGATTAAAGGCTATTTAGTCTACTAAAATAAAGTGTGCTTTAAATTCCAGTTAACCTTTTGCTTTCTCGGTGCTATTTAAGTGCATAGTATTATTGCACCTTGATAATAGAGTTCAATTTTACACTTTAATTTTTTATTGAAAACAACTATATTTATTAAGCTAGTTCGAGGTTTATAACTTCAGCTATACCTGATGGGATGACTAATCATTGTAAAATAAAATAAATGGTTCCATTCACAAAATTCTTTTTTATAGGAACTTAGGAATTTGTATTGTTTTTACTAAGTTCATTGGGGTGACATTGGTTAATAAGATTATGTAGGTCTCAGGAGCACAATTCTATGATACATGACCGGTATATTGTGTGGTGTGCCCACCACCTGAAGTCATATCATTGTCACCGTGTATTTGACCCCATTTACACTTTACTACCCCCCACCTCCCTTCCCTCTGGTAACCTTCATGCTGTTGATGGCGTCTATGAGTTTTTGTTTGTTTTTCTTATTTGTTCATTTGTTGCTTTCAGTTTTATGTCCCACACAGGGTGAAATCATGTGGTTCTTAACTTTTTCAGTCAGACATTTTGTTTAGCAAGATGTTCTCAAGATCCATCCATGTTGTCTCAAATGGCAGAATTTCATCTTTTGTTATGATTGAGTAGTAGGTGTACCACATCTTCTTTATTCAATCATCTATCGAAGGACATTTTGGTTTTTTGCATGTTTTGGCCATCGTGAATAATGCGGCAGTGAACATGGGGGTGCATATATCTTTGCGAATAAATGTTTTCAAAATTTTCTGGTAGATACCCAGAAAAGGAGTTGCTGGGTCATATGGTAACTTTATTGTTAATTTTTTAAGGAGCCTCCATACTGTTTCCCTTAGTGGCTGTACCAGTTTACACTCCCACCAGCAGTGAATGAGGCTTCCTTTTTCTCCACAACCTTTTCAACACTTGTTGTTACTTGTCTAGTTGACAGCAACCACTCTAACAGGTGTGAGGTGGTATCTCATTATAGTTTTGATTTGCATCTCCCTAATAGCTGGTGAAGTTGAGCATCTTTCATATATCTGTAGGCCACATACATGTCTTCCTGGGAGAAGTGTCTGTTCAGGTTCTCTCCCTATTTTTTTAATTGGATTGTTTGTTTGCTTGGTGTTGAGCTGTATGAGTGCTTTGTATATTTTGGATATTAACTCCTTGTCAGAGCTGTTGTTTGCAGATGTCATCCCCCATTTGGTTGGTTGCCTTTCTGCTTTGTTGTCAGTTTCTGTTGTTGTGCAGAAGCGTTTAGTTTGACATAGTCCCATTTATTTATTTTGCATTTACTTCTCTTGCCTCTGGGGTCAAATTAATAAAATCTCCTCTAAGACCAAGGTCCATAAGTTTAGCACCTATGTTTTCTTTGTAATTATTGTTTCAGGTCTTATTTAGGTCTTTGATCCATTTTGAATTAATTTTTTGTATATGGGGACAAACAGTATTCTAGTTTCATTTTTTTGCAGATGGCTTTCCAATTTTCCAAACACCATTTATTGAAGAGGATTTCTTTTCTTAATTGTATGTCTTGGTTCCTTTGTTGAAAATTATTTCCCCATATTCTTGTGGGTTTATTTCTGGGCCCTCAGTTCTATTCCATTGGTCTCTATCTGTTTTTCTGCCATTATCTTGTTGTTTACTTATTATCACTTTGTGGTATAATCTGAAGTCAGGGAGGGTGATACCTCTGGCTCCATTAATTTTTTTCTCAGGATTGCTTTGGCTATTTGGGGTCTTTTGTGGTTCTATACAAATCTTATTATTATTTTCTTCTGTTTCTTTAAAAAATGTCATTGGATCTTGATGGGGGTTGTATTAAATCTGTATATTGTTTTGGGTAGTATGGCCATTTTAACTATGTTGATTCTTCCAATCCATGAACATGGAATGTCTTTTCATTTTGGTGTGTCTTTTCAATCTCTTTTTAATAATACTTTGTAGTTTTCAGTATATAGGTCCTTCACATCCTTTGCTAAGTTTACTCCTAGGTATTTCTTTCTTTGTGTTATGATTGTAAAAGTAATTGTTGTTTTTTATTTTGTTTTCTGAAATTTCATTGTTAGGATATAGAAATGCAGTGGATTTGTGTACATTTTCTTGACCTTATGTGAATAACTTATTTTTTAATAAAAATGAATATAAGTCACATTTTGGCAAACTTGGATGAGCTTCATATGAATCTAACTTTGGTCAACACCACCTATTATGAAATATGTAATAGTACCTTATATTCAATTTAATTTAACAAGGCAGTTCAGGCCCTTGTGGAATAAAATTGAATAGAATTTCCTGACTTTGCAGAACTCAAGAGAAGACGAGCATGTGAGTAGCTAGCATATTATGCCGTATGTTCTGATGGAACATATCTGTATGTGTGAAGTGGGGAGCAATGCCAAGAACAGATTGTCTGATGTGGGACCACAAGGGAAGGCTTCCCAGAAGAGGTGGGGCATTTGAATTAGGTCTAAGTAAGAGTATATGGGGCAAATTAAAATTCAGGGTATGACATTGCAGGCCAAGGGGGCTGTATAAGCAAAGGAACAGAGTAGTGACAGTGTATTGGCAGCCAGACTCCAAACCCACAGTGAAATTCTGAGAGGACATCCACACATAAGGGGGCAAATGTATTCGGATCTATTCATTGTTTGTTGTCATTAGCTGTCTTGAATGTAACAACAAGAGAAATATTTGAAATAAAAAATGTTCTCAAATGTCTATTGACTTAAATACATAACATGTATGAATTGATTTCAGGAATTATGGGTAGGCTGTGTGCTTACTTATGTAGCAAGGCATGATATCTCAAAGGTATTTGGAGATATTTTCCATAATTGTGTTACATGGATTTGAGGATATCTTCTTACACCACTGTTATAAGGATAAAAGAAAATATAGAAAGGAAAACTCTTTGAAAAAGAAAGAGTGCTCTCTCCATATATGTGGGGATAGGAGTACTTCATGTTTTGGGAAGCTTCTATTTCTGCTTACTCTTCCCATATGTGCCTCCATGAGCGAAGACTATTCGATGAGTCACACTTTACAAACGGGCAGATCAAAAGTCAGGTAGTTATGTTCAATCATCTTCTACATAGCTGGGCAGAGCGGTGGGTTTATATCAGTTCTTGCTATTTCTTGTCTTTTATTCTCTTTCATTTTCACTGCCTCTGTGAATCTGGGGGAGGGCTAATTGAGGCAGAGCCCATTCTGTAAACCCGTATGACTTTTTAGGTCCCATTTTCCCATGCAGTGTGTAGATCCATGTAGATTCCAAAGAGTTGAACAACTAGTTTTTGGAGGGGAGGTCAGAGGAGTTAATTTTTCCTCATATGAGTATGACTTTTCACAGAGAACACAAACGTACAATGATGCACAAAACACAGGCATGTGTTTGGTCCTCTGCAGATGTAATGTGGAAGGGAGAAAGGGAAGCATTTCCTAACCAAAGATAAGAGTAGAAGATGCTACTTGTGACACTTTCACACACTTTAGCAGCCTATCATCCAGGCCCGTGGACGGGAATAGAACTGTTGTTGTTTTAACAACCTTAGAGTTCCTTTCCAAGAAAGCTGGAGGGGCGGACAGTCTTTGTAACAGGCACGACAAAGCTGTCCTAGCGCCTCTGGCATCCCCAAAGACAGTGGTGTTTGCTTGGTGGAAGGAGAGTCAGTTCTAAAAGTGTTATCCTAGACACAAGGTTTAGTTTCATAGGGTAAACATCCAGGGCTAAAATAGTTGCTATAGTTTAGCTCTTACAATGAAATTCTGGATTAATTTATTGGGCCCTTATCATGTTAAACTCCTGATATGAGGGAACTCAGGTCCTAAATTCAAATCTTGAGGTTTGTGGCTTTTTAGCTCTTTGACACAATTTTATTTTGACTCCCTTAGACTCTCTCCTTATGAGGAATGGAGATGAAAGTGGAAGATTTCTTATAGGTTTGCTTTGAGGATCAAATTAGTCGATGCATGTACATTGCTTAGCATGAGTTCTGACACATTGTAGGTGATTAAAATTTTTAATTGTTATCATCATTACTGATTTATTAACAAAACTCTACTTTGGCTCTTTTTTGTTACTTACTCCTTGTATGTGTAATTCTCTTCTGAAAAACTTGGAAGGAATGGGTGATTGACAGGAAAAGATGTAGGAATTTCTGGGTCTCTGAAAGTAATAACTATTTCAATTGAATAACTTCTAACTAAATTCCTGAAAGAATGACTTATTTCCATAGTTAGGAAACCGAAGCCTCTTGTATCAGCTGTGGAGTTCAGCATAATGCCTGGCACATGGTCAGTGCACCTCAAATACCTGCAATGAGTGAGAACCCTTTCTGTTTATGCAAAGCAAGCAGCGACAGGGAGACGTTAGAGATTAGCCAAAGGCCACACAGCGAGGTACCCACAGGCCAAGATAAGAAGCTCCCTGTTCTGATGAATCTCAGTCCATTTCTTTTTAAAATTTTTACCACTACTTCTCGAATTATTTTTGTATTACGTTGAAACTACATCTCAACAACAAAAGAAAAAAGCAAACAAAATATAACCAGAGACACTTAAGAACAATCTAACAATAACCAGAGGGGAGTGGGGAGGGGACAGTGGGGAGAGGGGTTTTCAGGAACTACTATAAAGGACACATGGACAAAATCAAGGGGGAGGGTGGAGGTGGGGGAGGGAGGTCGGTTTGGCTGGGGTGGGGTGGAGGGATGGGGAGAAAAGGCAGACAACTGTAACTGAATAACAATAAAAAGTTAAAAAAAACCCCCAAAACTACATCTCTTCTGAAAAGACAAAACCAACCATTTCCCTGCAAAGCTACAGGAGCTGAGAAGTCAAAAGACAGCCTTGAGACATGGAGTGCAGTGTGCGATCAGATTCTGCATTGGATGCCTCAAATCAGAAGCAAGAGGCAGGTCTTCTGAATGAAGTGCCCATTTAAACAACTGGGCTGGTTCCTGGCATATGGTAGTTGTGAGCACGTGTGTCAATTCTTCCTGATTTAATCTTGATTTCTGGGATGGTTGAAGGGTTGTGAGAATTAAAGGGAAAGACTGCCAGGGCACAGAAAGAGTTTATTCTGATTATAGCACTCATTGCTTGATTCTTCAGTAGTATTTTCTCAGAAAGATATCACTGAAAATTGACCTAGTTTTAAGGAAAATACTTCTAAAATGTCATTAGAAAAATGCAGTAGACTTACTTATATTATATGGGTGTTGGTTGTAAAAATATATTTTGTAAATTAAAAGAAACTTTAGCAATTTAAGCTGCCTTAATTTTAAAAACATATTTTACAGGCTCAAAAAATATCCACATATTTTCCAAATTCACAGGACTCAAACTACCGATAGGAATACTTGGCCTTTGTTTTTTTTAAATGTCACAATAAAACTATTTGAATTGAAAATGTGGATTGTTTTTTTTTTTTTGCCATTAAAGAATGGAAATTTCAACAAGACCTCAGAAATCTTTTAGTTGTAACATCACTTGAAACATCAGTGTGTTAAATTACATTTTAAGTGAATTTAATTTGGCAATAGAATGCCTGCTATTATGTTTAGTAGTATGATGTAAATTCCTGGAGGGGAATGGCATTGTTTATTCATTCAACCAATTCTTTGTGAGTACCTGACGCTGTCAGATTAGTGTGTGGAGACAGAAAACCAGGTTCTTCCATCTGTCACTGTGGTGAGATAGGCAAGGGAATAAATCCATAAATCTAAGACAGTATGATGAGCATAATAGTAGAGCTAAGTGCAAGGTAGTGTGGAAGCATGACGGTGCCGAAGAGGAAATAGTTCTCGGGTGACAGAGCATGGCCCGCAGCACTGTGTCGAAACATTTGCTGTGTTGGATACACTGCATTTTCTCCTGGGGTGATATTCTCAAATACTTTGAAGTTAATACTGTATTTCTAAATATTTGCATTCAAATGATTCTAGTACCAGCACAAGGCAGATCTAATAGCATCTGTTAAAGGTACTCAGGAAGAGCCTTTAGAAGAGTGAGATTGAGTTTGGAAAGGCTCAAATGGCGTTCTGTGCTTCCTTGTATGGACTTCACGTAGTGCAGGTGGTGGAGTGTGGGGTTAGAGGCTTAGCATTTGGAGCCAGACTCTCAGATCAAATTTCAGCTCAGATAGCTCCTGACCTTGTGCCGTTAGACAAATTAATTAATACATTCTTGCTTCTTTTTCATTGAACAAATATGGATGAATATAACTCTTACCTATAGGGTTGCGATAAAAAATAAATGAGTTTATTCCTATAAAATAGAGCAATTTCGGACAAATAAGGGCTCAGTAAGATGATGGATGATGATGATGGTGATGATGATAAAAACAAGTATTAAGATTTTGACCCAACATTCTTTGTGGGTATTTTATGTTAAAAACAAACAGCTAAATGCTGCATAACCTGCCTATGTGTGTTTACCTTCTAGGCCAATTGTGAAGGTCTGGTTAGAGAGGAGTTGAGTCCCTTCAGGGCGCAGGGCTCATTGCAGTGCCCCCTGTGTGGGAAAGGCTTAGGCTGCAGTATTGCTAAACATTTTCACGACGAGAAACCATTGGATAAAAACTCCAGAAGTAACACACAAGAACCAAGCTTAAATACACAGGTCATTGGCACCCCTCTCACAGCCCTCTGGATTGGAGTGACCTGCCAAAGGGGTAGTCTTTTCCTTTCAAGTGAATTTGGATTAAGACCTTAATCAAAAAATCCAACATAATATTGTTATGATGTGGATGAAGCGAAGGAAATAAGAGAATTATGAATTAGATTTTTACATCTTCATGGAACGGATATCAGTGATCTACATGTAGGGAATTTCCTCTGGGTGTAAAAGTCTGTGAGAAGAAAGCAAGGCGGATAAGGTTGGAGAGACCCATGTGAGGTGGCCCCTACAAGGAGTGTTACTTGTAGTGTTCTACAGGGATTGAATCTGTTCATTACTAGCAACATATTTTACTTAATTTCTCTGATTTCAGTCTTCTCATCTGTAAAATGGGTAACATATTTCAAGGTTGTTAGAAGGAATAAATGTACCAGACATAATATAGGATGTGATTAATTCCTGTTAAGTATCAGATCTTTTCCTCAGAGAATTCCAAGCAGCTTGCTGCCGCCCCGTGGGAGGACCGCTGTTCTAGGAGAGTATGAGTGGACTTCCCCCCGCAGGTGCTCTCTCCTACCTTCTACCTCCCTCTGTATAGTTTCATATCTGGCAGTTTCTCTAGCTCCCACTGAATAGATAATAAAATTCTCCTTTTCTTGACTAATGCTTCATTCAAAAAAATATTAGAGAAAGGAGTATGGAGTTCCAGCATTCTCTCATAGTAAATCTCCCAATGCAGCTTAAATTGTCTTTTTATATGTCATTTTTAAAGTAATACATATTAAATCATTGTATTGAATTTTCAATGGGGAGGAGGGTAAAAAGGAAAAATGAAAGAAATAGGTGCATTTGAGAGCGGGAGGGAGACTCAGGCCTCCCTGAATTGCAGCCTCTGCTGACGCTGACCAGTGGAAGCCGCTGATGAGCTCTGTGTTTTGCCGAGTCCTTATCCACCTTAATATTTAATAGGCATTTGTATAAAAGATGTTAATTGCTTATAACACTTTAACTTTTTTTTTTAATTTAGCAGTCTGTTAGTCATAAAATAACGTTGTTTGCCTAGGTTGGAATTTTACTGTTCAGCTCTCAAATTATTCTGAGTTAACTTTTCTGTGAAAAGTTAGCGATAAATACTTTGTTTTTGTATCACGGCTCCCTCCAAGGAGATCAGAGCCCTGATCAGAAACTCACCAGAACTAGGAAGGATCTTAGGCTCTTCCGTCCTCCACGCAGCCCTCTGGGAAATGCTACTCTTAGCAGTAGATCTGAGCTACGGGGAAACCGTCCCTCTTATGTACCATCAGTTTCTGGAAGTTCTACTCAGTTTTTATCTCTTGTGACAAACATCTCAAATCCTGAAGGTTCACTGCCCATCTGGTTGTAGTGCAAATTGTTGAATGGTTTTCATGTTTTGTAAAAAAAAATTTCATTAAAAATCAGTTTTAGTTTGAAGAGTTATTCAGAATATTTGTACAAAAGCACTAAATAAAATAATTTCTAGTAACTTCTTGGGATTACAGCAGAAGAAGAAGTGGTACCTGATGATAAATACTGAGAGAATGAATATTAAGAGAATTCTTACATAATGTGGGACTTCTCCGACAACTTATAGTCCATGTTCCATAATTATGTGTTCTTTTTAAATTTTATTTTCAATTGCAGCTTATACTCAATATTATTCTGTGCTAGTTTTAGGTGTACACCTTAGTGGTTAGACGATCATATTCTTTACAAAGTGGTCTCGCTGATAATGGAACATTCTGTTCTCCATATGCTTAGTGTATTTCTTATTTTCACTGCAGCAAAAGCCTATTCTTTTTCATCTGTTCGAAAATTACTCCCTCTGAAAAGCTTTCCCGTACCTGATCATAGGCTCAATTTGGCGTTATTTACTCCAGCCTGAATTTTTCCTCAAATCTAATGGTGCTTGTTCAGGGCACTGTAGTCTTTTGTATACATCTTTCTCTCTCTGTGCTGTGAAGCCTTTGAAGAGAGATTGTCTGTCTTACTCTTTTCTGAATATTTATTGTCGAATACAGTGCTGACACATAAAAATGCTCAGAAATGTTTTTAGAATGAATGATTTTTATAAATTACCAAAACGTTCTACAAGATTTAAAACTGCAACAAATGTTTCATTTTGAACAGGCTCTTCTCTGCTTCTACCAAATCGGCATCACTTTAGGAGACTTCTTATTGTTGGTACTTTAAAAACAATTAAACCGTTTCCATTATTAATTTTTAAAAAGATATTATTTATTTTTAGAGAGGGGAAGAGAGAGGGAAAGAGAAGGAGAGAAACATCAATGTGTGGTTGCCTCTTGAGTGCCCCCTTCTGGGGACCTGGCCTGCAACCCAGGTATGGACCCTGACTGGGAATCGAAATGCCAGTGCTTTGGCTCACAGTCTGGTGCTCAGTCCACTGAGCCACACCAGCCAGGGCTCCATTAATAATTTTAAGTGAGCATTTGTGAAAGGAATAAGAAAGGAAATAACGTATAATCTTTAATGAAAATTAGGTAAGAGATAATTATGGAACAATGTTAAAAACTTCCTACAGGGCCTTTGCTTTACGGACAAAAATGTAGATGTTGAAGTAGAAAGGAAAATGCCTGCTTATGAAAGACAAGGTGGTTCAATTTCAAAACTTCTACAGATACTTTAAATGTAATTTGTTGTAATTTCACCCCTAAAGCAATATAGTCACTGTTTGCTCTTGTGTGTGAAATTCCACTCTTCATTTTTTATCTCATTTTGTCTGCTTGAATTTTATAGCACACAGTCCAATCTTTAAGAGAATGCGAGTGTAACTTTCTCCCTCGTCTTTACTCCGTAGAACCTTGAGGCAGTTTTTCAGCAAAATCGTTTATTGAATTGCTATAGGCCACAGAGAAAGTAAGTTGTAACAAAGAAAAAAGAGTTCATGTCTCTTACTTCCCTGGGATCCCATTCTACTGTATGAAGATTAAAACGTTCTGTCCTTAGACCACATAATTCATGAAGATCTATAAAAGAGTGTAGAGTTTCTAAAGTAGTCTAAACCTTCATAAAGAAATAGAAATCTATGTAAATAATAAAAATACTACAACATATATGGGATGAAGAGTTTTTAAAATATTCAACCCATTAATTCTATTTCTAAAAATCAATCAATCTCTTTCTCTCTCCCCCCGCCCCCCCAGCTGTGAGCTCTCCACTATTTATTCTTCACTGGGACGTAATCCATCCAAAAGGAATTATGTGGGTGTGTTCAAGTGAGGTTTCCTCTTCTTCCTCATTTTAATTAGCTTTTACATCATCCTTTTATTCCTCTTAACACATTCAGGGCATGACATATTATTTTCCAGGTCTGAGGATGGGAGAGTGCAGCTGGCAACAGGAGGAGAGAGGTTGTCTTCTTGGGGGTGTCAGGCACCCAGGACTGACCAGCATGGAACTGCTGAGCAAGACGGTGACCAAGAGAGCAAGGAGTAAGGAAAGCTGTAAGATGAGTGAGAGAGAGGAAAGGACCAACACAGCTGAAGTGACAACGTCTGCTCAGGAGGCCCTGTTGGCAACATGGTCAAGAATTGCCGCAGGAGCCGTGCAGCCTAAGGCTGTGAATCTCTCTTAAGGAGAGTACAAAGATTATTGCTGAAGAACTTCACAGTATTACTTATCTTAGTAAAAAATTGGAAACTATTAAATGTTCCATATTGTGGACTAGGTAGATAGATCTTAGTGTATCTATATGATGAAACATAAAACAAAAATTCAAGCGGTGGGAGATTTTTATAAAGGCATTGGGAAATGACCACAATATATTCCATGATAAAAGACAAGGACAAACTGGCATATAAAGCACGATTTAATTTTTAACAAAAAAGTATACATACATAAACCTACATAAATATTAGAATAAAAATTGAAAAAGTAAAATAATTAATAACTACTTTTCTTTTTTCCCATATCTTATAATGAGTATATACTGCTAATTTTTTTTAAAAAGGAATTTGATAGGTGCACCGTATAGGTTAAAAAGGACCTATTGAGATTTTACTGTAAGAAGTTACTTTTTAGGGCAGATTTGGTACCTGACAGGGTGTTGGAATAAATGATAACTGGCTGTGTGGTGTCCTGGAAAATGCAAATAGGTCTCATTTCATGATCACGGACTGTGCATCAGAGTAACTTGGCTGGAGAGAAGCTTTTAAAGAATATTATTGGCTGAAACCCATCTCAGTGCTGTTGCATAAGTACATCTGGAAATGTAAGTGTAGAATTCAATATATATATTTTTGCAAAGCATTCTCCAGGTAATTATGATACACACCATTGATTATACTCTGCCACCTTGGTTAGAAATGAAGTCTTGAAGTAAGCTTGAAAAGATGTGAAGGTGAGTGAGTAGGAAACATTTTGCTTCTGGAAAGGTTAAGCGAAGTGCTCAGAGTTCTTGGAAGAGGGAGATAATCATCACAGAAACATCTTTACTGGCAGTAAATCTGCCTGTTACAAAAGATAAAGGATAGTAGTTGGTGACTTACTACTTCCTTAAACTTCTGAACTAAGGGTAGGAAGAAGAAGAATGAATAGTTATGGTTTTTATTGGGATTATGACCTGAGGAAGATATTCAAATCGTCACAAGTATATGCAGACCTAAAGTGGCAATTTAATTTAGTCAATTCCCACCCTTTACCAGCACAATGCACACAGCGCAGGAAGCATTAATTTCTATTAATCTCTCCCATTTTACACAGAACTATTTCTACTCTTTTATTTCCATCTAGTTGTTGTATCACATACTTTTTGTTTGTTTTTTTAGAGTCAGTGATTGACTCTAAATTTTGGCAGTTTATTTGGCAGTGATTTACTGTGAGGGTTTGAGTGGTAAATTTTCTCAGGTTTTTAATGTTTTAAATGTCTGAAATTTACCCTCACTTCTGAATAGGCAGAACGGAATATGAGCAGGTATCAGTTGGCACAATCAGACATCCATGCTGTCATTTCCCCTTAGAGGCACTGATTTAACAATAGCATAAACCAAAATGCTTTTATGAGATTTCCAGAATACAATCAAGAAGTTGAAGTACACCAGGTGAGCACGAAGCTGAGAACAGCTGCATTGAGATAGATAAGCGCTATTTCAGTTTACCCATGTGCTCCCCAGAGCCAGCAACAGCTTAAGGCCAGGAGAGAGTGTTCTGGTGCATAATCTCTACGTTGGGGGGAAAAGGAAGAGTGGACCCTGTGTACTGATGTTCCAGCCTTTGGGAGGGCTGTTCAAAGCCTGGTATCAATCTCACTTCACTCAGAGAGGTTACGGAACCAGCAGAGTTTGAATACCTGTGGTTCACTGATGACTTGGTTTAATTGGGATAAAGCTCACAACTTGAGGCTTCTCTCTCAGGAGGGAAGGCGACAAGTGCAGCATGTTTCTGCCATTCTGGCTCTTCAGAGGGCTGCCCGAGGGACTGACATGGAATGCTGTAAGGGGCTAGCATATCTTCATGCCTGGTGGCTTTAGCTTGCTGTTGAAGAGCCCGAGAACTTGCAGTGCCACAGAGAAATACTAGAAGGAGCAAGAGATTATGAAGTCATGAAGAAATCAGAATGTTAGCTAGACAGATGGGTAAGGGTTTCTCTTCGCACAAAGCCGGTGTGCGAAGATAGAGAGAGGGCTTTTTACAAATGTGTGAATATTGACACAAAGCCAGGAGATACGTGAGGAAACAGGGAAGCCAAATCAACAGAACAAAATATCTCTTCAGAAACCAATACTAATAAAATGGAAGTAAATTAATTACCTGACAAAGGATTCAAAATAATATTCACAAAGATGTTCAACAAGCAAAACCAAAAACTACATGTACAAAATGAGAATATCAACAAAGAGAGAGAAATTATAAAAAAGCACTAAACACAAATTCTGGAGCTGGAGAATACAAATAACTGAGCCTAAATATTCACTAGCAGGGTTCAGCAATAGACTTATCAATCAGAAGAAAGAATCAGCAAACTCATGGTTGGTCATTTGAAAGTATCCAGTCAGAACAAAAAGAAAAGAGTAAATATGGGTGATGAAAGCCCAAAGGCCATAAGGGACACCACCAAAAGGACCAGTATATGCACCCAGAGAGACCCAGAAAGAGTAGAGAGAGAGCAGGGGGAAGAAAGTTTATTTAAAGAAGTAAGGGCATTTCTCAAACCTGGGGAAGAAAATGGACACAGATTCAAGAAGCCCAACAGAACCTAACTGGAACACACTCAAAGAAATCCATAGTGAGACACCTTATAAACAAAGTGTCAAAAATCAAAAACAAAGAATTTTGAAAGTAGCAAGTGATAATGCTACTTGTCACATGCAAGGGAACTACTATAATACTATCACTGGATTTCTCAGTAGAAACCGTTTACGTCAGAAGGCTGTTGGATAACATATTCACAATGCTAAAAAAAACCAAAAATGCTTACTAACCAAGAATACTTTATCTAGCAAAATATCTTTCAAAAATGAAGGAGAAATAAAAACTTTCTTAGATGAACAAAAGCTGGAAGTTCACCAGCACTAGACCTGGCTTGCAAAAAACCCCCCCAAAAAACCCAAAAAACCCAATGCTAAAGGAAGTACTTCAAGTCAAAACAAAGGGCACTAAACAGCGAAACAAAAGCATATGAAAATATAAGGCTTGCTGGTAAAAGTAAATGCAAAGACAAATACAGAACGCTAGAATACTATAATAATGGTGTGTATATCACTTTTAATTATATTCTGCAAGACAAAAATATAAAAAATAACTAGCCATAAAATATGTTATGCATATACAAAAAACATCATTTATGACATGAATAACTTACAGTGCAGGAGAGAGAAGTAAAAATGCAGAGTTTTTGTTTACAATGGAAGTTGTTATTAGCTTGAAGTAGATTGTTATAGGATGCTTTATACAAGACCTCTAGCAACCACACAAATACCCATAGAAGACATACAGAAGAAAATGAGAAAGGAGTAAAAGCATGTCACTACAAAAAAAATTAATGAAACACAAAGGAAGGCAGCAAGAGAAGTCAAGAAGAACCAAAAATGCTTTAATACTGACAGAAAGTGTGACAAAATGGCAAAAAAATCCTTATTTGTCTATAATTCCTTTGAGCATGAATGAATTGAGCTCCTCAATTAAAAGACACAAAGTGGCTGAATTGATTAAAAAAATCATGAGGTTCAACCATATACTGTCTACAAGAGACTCTAGATTTATGGACATAGATAAAACCTATAAAATATAGATACTTTGGTTCCACAATAGTTGATTCAGATTCACTCTGTCTTGGGATAAAGCCAAAGAAATCTAGATTTTCCAAAGCCTACTCAACATGGTTGTGCTGTGCATCAGAGTTTGCAAAGAATGGCCATTCAGATGAACGCTACCCTGAACATCTATGATATTTATCTACTTATTACCTCCAGTGCCTACCAGAGAGCTAGGGCGTGCTCGGCTTACTTTTGCTGAATGAATGAACGCATTCATTATGGTAACTTGGTTTTCCATGTAAATCAGATGTGAGGTAATTTAAATATTTTAGACAGTATTTTAATAAATGAAGCCATAGCCATATTAGAATAATGAACTAATTTATCGTTTTTAAAAATGTTATCAATGTCCTTCTTGTTGATTAATACATTGGACACTTTTTCTTATATATCTTATTTGACCTCACTCTCGAATTTGACACTATTCCTGAAATAAATTTTCCCCTTTCCTTTGTTGACCTCACAATTTTCTGTTTTTTTTTCTACCCATGGCCTCTTAAATAGAATTTATAATTCTTCTAGTGTCCTTTCTTAAAACCTGGAACTCCTAATCTGCTTTTTGAAACTTGCTGTAGTTGCCTCAGTTATCTCAAGATAGTTCTGATAGAGAAGGGATTCACTATTAATATGTGTGTGTGTGTGTGTGTGTGTGTGTGTGTGTGAGCATATGTGTCTCCTATCAAGGGTAAACATTGATTATTTCCTGAGCTAGGTGATGAGAATACAAAGAACCTTAAGATATCACTTCTGCCCTTAAGGGGCTTATGAATCAAGTAAGTAATACTATTATTGTAATTCTAAAAGAATTCTGAGTACACTGCCCCAAGATATGGATGACAGCTTTGCTCCTCCCCAAAGACGTTAAACACTCTCCTCTTCACTTCTGTTTCTTTTGAAATTTATTTTAAAGACTTTGTTTAAGCTTTTTCTTTAAAACAGTTCAGAGGTCTTTTATTTTCTCACAGTGCTCATGCCATGAACTCACAGGGAGTGGGCTCCAGCAGCTCAGGCCCCTTTCCGTTGGTTCTCACACTGTGCTTCTCTGGGTGGAGCAGGTACCTTTCTCTTTGGCTTCCTTCTTTTTCTGATCACTTCGTTCACGCGTTTCAGGAAGCTATCTTGGCCCCTTAGAGTGCTTAATATACTCAGTATGCATTACATTAATTCTCTTGGCAAGAATCTTGTCCTTAAATTGTTCATTTACAGCGATGCCCACCGCATACTGGGTGACACTGTAGACCCTTCCAGTTCTGCCACGTGAACATTTGAGGGGCGCTGCTTCTTGAACACTGCCTGTTCCCTTGATGGATACAATATCACCTTTCTTGTAGATTCGCATGTATGTGACCAAAGACACAACTCTGTTTTCTAAAGGGCCTAGAGAACGTACAGCGGGTGCCTCTTCTCTTTCCCTTTGTGTTTGTCATTTTGGAAAATTACTGGGAGGTGGTGATTCCAGCTGAAAAGAAGCTTGTTCTCATCAAGTTTATGTACATGGGAATATGTGAGAGAAAGGGAGGGGGAAAAAGGTGAGCGGGAAGGAAGGGGGATCTCTACACATGTGGTACTTTGCTTCTTTACTGTGTATAAACATAAACAGAATTTAGAAATGTTATAGTATTTTAACTTTCTAATGTGCACTTAGAACTTCATCTGATTTTATTTTCATAACAGTGAGTTTTACTCTTTGAGAAACTGGATCAAAGTGTGTCCACATGCCTTCTAGATGCCTCCATCCTTCAGCTTTCAAAGAACATTTTGTTTACCTTATTAATCTGACCTAGCAACAGTCCTCTGGGCGTGTTGCTCATAAAACAGGGAGGAGCAGTAGAATGACCCATGTTTGAGAGCAAAAATCCCACCCAGTGGAGAGATGAATATGAATCTCTGCTCATCCGCTTGCTTGCTATGCGGCTTCCACTTAACCTCTATGAGCCTATTTATCTGTTAAATATGAATAATGGTTTCCACTGTCAATTTTTGTGCGTGTTCCTAAATGTTGGCTCATTTTTGTCTTCCTCTGAATTTACTTTTGTTGCTGAAGATCAGTCCTTCCAAAATCAGATCCCCCCTTCAGAGCAAAGACAGTATTTTTAGGTCTGTGCTTTCTTTTCTGCAGATTGGCTTCGCCCTGCACTTGGCTAGGTAAACATGAATTGTATCTGGCTACGTACTAGATTGCTAGAGATGTATTTCTTTCTCCCACATGAAACAAAGTCCCAGGAAACATTTTATCCCGTGCAAAAAAAAAAAAAAAGTAGCCCACCAAAACACCCTAGACAGAATTATATCCTAAAAGAAGAAGAAGGAAAAAAAAAACAAGATCTGAAAGCTATTATATGGCGTGTGTGTAGCTGCACAAATTCTAATCTGGTAAGAGTTCAAATGTAACAACTAATGTCACACCTCACTTCATTCAGATTAGTCTAAAGCTTATCTGCCTCAGGCAATAATAATTGGGACTCTATAAAAGATGCTGGAGCAGATGGAGGGACTACAGACTTCAATTAAATGCTTCTTTGTTGAACTTTGTATTCTTTCATGATTTATTGAACTGCCTTTAGCTCTCCACCACCTGTACAACTGCTGTTTGTGTTTAGCACAATGCTGTAGCTTTGGTTACTTTTTAGGGCCGAGAAGGGCTATGTTTAAACAGAGAATCTCATTTTACCTCGATGAGAGAGTTGTAGCATAGAAGGCATTTCCTTTGGCAGATGGAACAAATAGAGTAGGAGAAAGGAGGCCACGAATGTGTATCGAGCATTGGGAATGCCTGCTAGGCATTTTTAAATAAATGTACTCTGGGGCAGCACGCTGCCTGTATTGCTGCATTAATTCTCATAACCGTACTCTGAGGAAGAAGGTGTTTCTTATATGCTCACCATTTTGTTGATGAGAAAACAGAAACTGGGGAGAGTTTGAATCAGTGAGCAGAAGTGAAAAAGCAGAAAGACTTTCCTTGCTGCTCATAAAATCATTTCACCAAGGGAAAGGTAGGAGAGATTTTATAAATGGGAATGCTGTGAGTAAAAACATCTTTTATTAAAAGAGAAACATAGCACATATATAGGTATATATACATGAAAAGACAAATCTTTAAAAACTTCTAGGTGCCTCCTATGCATGTGAATAGCATCGCTATGGGAAACGTAATAAACATGCATGTAGATACCACAACTTCAGACCCTGGGCTAGGCAGTGATGGTTTAGTGGTGGAAGAGAAAGGCTCCTTCTCTGCTTTATAGAAAAAAGTGAATTCAGATATTGATGTAACTTTAGTTAATGCTTACTCAGTGTTCAGCTAAGAAAGTAAAGCATTGTCTGCTTGGCTGAGGTGATCAACGAGGTAGAAAGAACGCACTACTCTGGGAAGTACAAAAGAATTCTAAGAAGAAAGTGGGGCAAAAGCAGGTCCTGCCTTACCTAGTAAGTTCTTGTCTCTGGAAAGGAATACAGAATGGAGTGGAGGGTGGACCAGGTGTTTTCAGCAAATCATTAGGAAGGGGGGGTGGGGGGGTCCTAAAAGTGTTTAAGATTCTTCAGAAAGTGGAATTTCTTTCTATATGACTGTGTTTGCCCCCAATAAATTATTATCCTTCATGGAGCTTTAATGAGGCAGTCTAGCTACCAATAAGTAACATGTACTGACAAAATATTTCTGTTTAGCCCATGACCAGGGGACTTAATTGTCTTAAAGGTATGTTTTTTTTATATGATGCTTTAATACGAACGTTCAACAATGGTGTGCTGTGACATGAATTCTCTGAACACCAGAACTTGAATTAAGCCAGAAAAAAACTTAATAGTTGATAGTGTAAATGTAATGTAGATGCCTTTTGTTTCCAGGATTTAAAAATAGTTGGTTATATTTTCAAGATGCAGCACGAGATGCAAACTGAAGAGTAAACATGATGTAAGATGAGGGTTGATTATGAAATTTAGTATAGAAATTAATGGACAGTCCAACAGAGGCCTGTCAAAAGCAAGCAGGAAAGCAGTAACAAAGGAAAAATTAAAGCAAGGATTAGTCAGCATCGTTGAACAAAATACAAAGTAACAATGAAAACATTATGAGGCTGTTGAATTCATCTAGTGAATGAGAATATGGGAAAGGCTCAAAGGGTCAGAAAAAATGAGCCAGAGAGAAAACTTGAATTAGAAATGTAGCTAAGAAAAACCCCTTATTTCCACAGGATTCATAACAGATTTGAATAAAACACAGTCACGTGAATCTCCAAAGAAAATTTCACAGTAAAATTATGAAATGCTTAGCCCATAAGGTAGCAGTTCTATTGCCTAAATTAGCATTTAAAATTGGACTTGGAGGAAGATGAGAGCAGACTGAATAACTCTTTATAGTAATGCTTTCTGTGGTGAACCAAAAATTGTTGAAGAAATGTAAGAAAATGAATGATTTTGAAATAATGGCAGTGAGGTGGTCTAAAACTTCGGAAACTGAATTCTAATTTCAGTTCTTTGTAGCATACTGGGTATATCCTTAATCATGTGTGTGATTCCTCATCCATACATGGGATTATACTTGATTTATTCATTTAATAAAATATTGGGAGGGTAGATTAGCATGCTTCCAGAAAAGGGCTTTGAAAAATTAAATTTACAAAATGCACTTTCTGCCTATAAAGTAGTTAAATGACAGAATAGATCAGAGAAGGTGTATATGAGGTCATGAGAAAATTATGTTAGCTTTGACTCTAGAAATTTGAGATAAAATAACCTTCTATCACTCTGAGACCTGAAGTTTTGACTTTTTAGGTTTTAGGGAAGTGTTATATGGCAAGTCAGTGGCTTCAATTCTAATGTAGTTCTGGAATGAAAGGATCCCCAATGAACTCATTATGCTACCTTGGCTATCTTACATAATAGTTTCTAGACATGCCCTTCCCCTCTTTATTTTCAAAGCAGAGTGAGGACTAGGAACCAAATACAAACTATTGAAGAAGTGAAAATGTGCAGTTCTCTGGTAGTGCTGTTAAAAGAATCCATGACTTGTGAAAGGACTCCTCTCTCTGCAGGACAAGTTTACATTTGAAAATGTCTTACAGATTTATTTTTTGGGGTCATGAGGAAGCATACAACTTAAAGTATAAATAATGAAAAATGTTTTAGGAATAAAGGAATTTAATGTTATAAACATATGTCAATATTATAAAAATATGTCATAGATCCTGTAATGGTGAGTGTGTAATAGAATTTATATTTTTCAAATATATGTATGTATGTGTGTGTGTAGCGTATCCACATTTAATTTCTTAGGCAGTGTTAGGAATATATATACCTCAGGGAGGGATTAAAAATGCTAAAAGGGAAGTCAAAGAGAAAAGGAAATCAATATTCGGCTTCAGATATTACAAATAGAGGTTTACAGAAGATAATAGACTTGAAAGTTAAGCTTTGTTAAAACAGGGGATTTTCTAGATTCTTTTATCTTCTCATGAAGCATAACATGAACGATGCCTATAAAATTTGATTCAGAGTTCCATTTCCATTTAGAGGGGAGGGCTGGGGGGAGAGACAGAGAGAGAGACAGAGAGACAGCAGCTTCAGTCCTGGTAGTTGGTGCAGAGACAGGCAGAAGAAACGACAGAGAGGAAGGTGAGTGGATCAGGAATAAGGGCTCTTGTGATCTGCCTAAATTTGACAATGGAGAGTTGACTTTGGCTATATTCACATGAGTATAAGGGGCCTGAATCCATCAGGCTGGTCCTGCTTTCCTGGGAAGACAGTGGAATCAAGCCTCTGTCTTCAGATACTTCCAACGTACCACGTGATGGTTATGCACGCCCTTGCTGTAAGGCGGGAGGCAGATAGTCTGCAGGGCATTCTGGGATCCCAGAAATCCCCACATACTTCAACAGTGATAAAGGGATGTTGAAATTGCTAGTGAGCAGCACAGGTCTGGGGGCAAGACAAAGTGGCCACATCTGTAAGAACATAGACAAGAAACTGGGTAGAAATTGTGGCACTATGGGTTCTATCTGTGGAGCCGGTATGTAACCCCCAAATCCTGTTGCGGCCATTTGTTCATCAGCAGTCACCGATCTAGGGAGTGGACCGCTCCATATATTCTGCACAAGAGACCATGGAGGTCAAGGTGACACCTCGTGGATCTGAGGAGCGAATCTCTCCTCCATCTTTCCTGCGTCCCTCACCCACTGCTGTGAGGACAAGGTCAGTCCCCCTCACATGCCCATGTACACTTGAGGGGAGTACAGGGCAAGATCTGAAAGACTGAGCATTTATCTAAGAGAGTAAATTATGTGAAAGGGAAACATTTTAAAAAGCGCTCAGAGGGAGTTTAACTTTGAAAAGACTGAATAAGAATTGTTGAAACCAGAAAAGGCAGAAATATTTAAACTGGCAAGTTGAAAAAAAATCTTCCTACCCAGCATGGATAGAGGTTGTGAAATGATAAATGGAGTTTTAAAGAATTAAGAAGCTATTTTCTTTGTGCAGCTGAATCATATTGTGAATAAACATTCAAACCCTGCTCTTAGTATGAACTTATAGAATTTAGAAAAATAGTTGAGTTTGAGAATTAAAATATTGCTGTTTCTCTCTTAGAGGAAAATGATAATGTTTTCAACAGACACAAATTCCTGGGGAGTAGATTGTTTGGGATTAAGAAAAGCTAATAAAACTTCACTACTGCCTCAAGGAAATTACCATGATTATCCCACTTGGATGTAAGAGAATCCAGCTTGAAAGAGGAAGTGCTGGGTAGAAGAATTTATTAGCATTATTTACCTATGTCACTTTCAGTAGTTGATTAATTTCTCTGAGCCTCAGTTTCTTCCCCCATAAAATGGGTAACACTGGCCTCAGGGAGTCGTGGTTAATCTCATACATAATTGTGCCCATGACTTGTAGTGCAGGCCTGAGCCACATCCTGCCTTCCGCCTGTTTTGTGTATGAAATCTTGTTGGGAAATGGCCTTGACCATCTGTTTGCTCAAGCCCTTTCCATGGCTGCTTCACACTGCAAAGGCCCACTTGAGTATCTGCAGACTAGCTCTGTGAACAGGCACTATTATTTTTTACCATGTGAACACCATTTTCTCTGAGTGCATGCTCTCAGAGATGCATTTTCGTAAACAATTATTTTGTAAAAACTACTTTCATTCTGGAGGAAATGGTTTTTTTTTGTTTTTTCTAACTCAAAAGTATATTTCTCATTGTAACTTAACCAATTGGCTTCAGGTTTATAAAGCAGCCTATTCAGAATTTGGTTCAATTTTCAATTTTTTCCCTTTGTCAAGGCCTGATCCCCCCAGCTGAGTTGATACAATTAAACTGCTGAATCTACAATCTAACAGCCACCTGTTCCTCTGAACACAGTGCCCAATGCCATTGTCATCGAGATCAAGGAGCCTGCATTTTCACTCAGCTAGACAACACGTCCCACATCCCACAAGATAGTCAGCCATAAGTCTTTGGTTCCTTATGGGAACATGAAATCAAATGATAAAACCGTTTCAAGAAAGACACAGCATATCTGCTTTGATATATTTTTTTCTTTTCTTCAGCATCTATCCTCATATGAACTGTCAACTGCTGCAGGGAAAACTCTAGTGAGAAAAATAGATGGCTATTCTGTGAAAAAGAACCTTGGGTAGATTTGGCAATGTGCTAAGATTAGGAAAAAATAATTTCACATACTGGTTTATTATTTAAAAACTCTAATTTTAAAAAAGGATCAGTAATAGGTTATCCAGCAATGGGAATGTAACATACTCATACATGGGCTAATCATATCTCTTTTCAGGTAAATAGTTAATTGTGAATAGCTAACCGCCATGTTATGTGTTAAAAAAAAAAAAAAGAGGCTTTAGATCCCGTCAGGAAATACATCTTTGAAATGGAAAAGCTGTAATTTTGCTAAGGCTGATGAAACCCCAAAAGGTAATTATATCAGCCTGAGAAAACCATGATATGAAAATAAGAATTTAAAAAAGCATTGGGGTTTTCAGCTACAGTCAGCCGACAATTTAAATTTTGGAGGTGAATATCACTGTGCTTGGGCAGAGTTTAAATCTTTTTCTCCCTACCAACTGTTCCTCTCATTCGCCTGACAAACTTCCAATTCTCTCTCTTTTTCTTTTCTCTATTCCTTTTTTTTCTTTTTCTCTGGACTCCTCTCTGTATCTTGCCCTTCCCACAGCCACAAATGCTTTTAACATAACTTAGAATAGGATAGAAATGTGTTCTCTTTCAACAGGGAAGGGAAAACAAGTTATTCATAGTGATTGACCTTTGTTTCTTTACTCATTAAAAAAGTGTTAAATTGTCCCCACAAATCCAGTTCCATGAACTTGCGCTATAGTTATATCCCATCAGAGTGCAAAGTTCTGTTATGAAAATGTTCATTGCAGCATGAAGATGGAAAGAAAGAGCAAAGCTGAGCCCAGCAGAGAGCTGAAAGGAAAGGGGCAATGGGGACAGGAGGGTCAGGAGCTGGGCGCTTCAGGAATATGATCTGAGAGACGGACCAGCAAGGAGGTATCCTGCTCCCCACTTCTTGGCTCCCGGAGGGTCGTGGGCCAGGCAGGCACCTCGGCAGCCTGTCCAGCAATGGTGACATGCAGCTAGGCAGGGCCAACTGCCTCCCTACTATGTGGATTCTAAAGTTCTATCATGTCCAGGACTAGCCAGTACCCCAATTGAAATGATTGAATCCAAGGATGAGAACCTTTGGCATTTCAAAATAGCATGGCCAGTGGGGAGAAAAATGGATCCTTAAAGACCACAGGATAAAAATGGGTCTCTTCATAGAATTCTTTTTTGAATACTGACCATTTCCTGCTTATTTTCTGAGTAAAAAGTGAATCCTGTTTTCAAGATCTTGTCAAATTTTATACCAGTAGTGGATGTTAATGAACACACTACTTTTGTCCATATTCTAGGCTATCATAACATAAAACATCTGGCAATTTGAAATGTTTATTTAAAAAGTTGAAGGGAGGACTTCTGGCCAAGATGGAGGTAGAGGTAGATACGCTTTGCTTCCTTACACAACCAAAAGAAGGACAACAACAAATTTAAAAACAAAAAACAACCAGAACTGCCAGAAAATCAAATTGTATGGAAGTCTGACAACCAAGGAGTTAAAGAAGAAACCTTCATTCAGACTGGTAAGAGGGGTGGAGATGGGTAGCTGGGGCAGAGAGAATGTTCAGCCTGGATAGGTGAGGTGGTAGCTGGCAGACCAGGCAGTCCCACATTTGCGTGCAGATAAGCCAGGAGGAACAACCAGGGAGTGAGACAGTCTGTGCAACCCAGGGTTCCAGTGCAGGAAACTAAAACCTCAAAACCTCTGTATGTAAAACCCTGTGGGGGTTATGGTAGTGGGAGAAACTCCCAGCCTTATAGGAGAGTTCATTGAAGAAACCCACAGGATCCTAGAACATACACACACCCACCTACCCAGGAATCAGCACCTGAAAGGGCACAATTTGCTTGTGGGTAGCAGGGGAAGTGATTGAAAGCTGGCTGAGAGCTGACAAGTGGCACTGTTCTTTCCTTGACTCCTTCCCCAAATACAGTGCCACAACACAGTGACATGGGTTGCCCTGCCCTGGTGAATACTTAAGGCTCTGCCCCTTACAATGTAACAGGTGTGCTGAGACAAAGAAATATGGCCCAAGTGAAAGAACAGACCAAAACTCCAGAAAAAACTAAGCAATTAGGAGATAGCCAACCTATCAGATGCAAAGTTCAAAACACTAGTTATCAGGATGCTCACAGAAATGATTGAGTATGGTCAGAAAATGAAGGAAGAAGGAAAAGCTATATGCAAAGTGAAATAAAGAAAAATACACAGGGAACCAACAGTTAAGGGAAGAAAACCAGGAATCATATCAACAATTTGGAGCAGAAGGAAGAAATAAACATCCAACCAGAACAGAATGAAGAATCAAGAAGTCAAAAAAGAACACAAATGAGTAGAGGCTTAGGAACCTTTGGGACAACTTTAAATATTCCAACATCTGAATCATAGGGGTGCCAGAAGGAGAAGAGGAAGAGCAAGAAATTAAAAACTTCAAAAATAATGAAAGAGAAGTTCCCCAATCTGGTGAATGAAATAGACTTCCAGGAAGTCCAGGAAGCTTAGAGAGTCCCCAAACAATTGGACCCAAGGAGGAACCCACTGAGACATATCATAATTAAATTATACAAGTAAAAGATAAGGGGAGAATCTTAAAAGCAGCATGAGAAAAGGAGACAGTTACCTACAAAGGAGTTCCCATAAGACTATCAGCTGATTTTGCAAAAGAAACTTTGCAGGCAAGAAGGGGCTGGAAAGAAGTATTTGAAGTCATGAAAGGCAAGGACGTATATCCAATATTATTCTATCCAGCAAAGCTATCATTTAGAATGGAAGGGCAGATAAAGTGCTTCCCAGATAAGATCAAGTTAAAGGAGTTCATCATCACCAAGCCCTTATTATATGAAATGTTAAAGGGATTTATCCCAGAAAAAGAACATGATGAAAAACATGAACAGTAAAATGACAACAAACTCACAACTCTCAACAACTGAACCTAAAACAAAAACAAACTAAGCAAACAACTAGAACAGAGAAGAATCACAGAAATGGAGATCATGTGGAGGATTATCAGCAGGGGGAGGATGGGGGGAGAAAGGGGGAAAAGGTACAGGGAATAAGAAGCATAATTGGCAGGTACAAAACATACAGGTGAAGGTTAAGAATAGTATAGAAAATGGAGAAGACAAAAAACATATGTATGACCCATGGACATGAATGGGGGGGGATGCTGGTGGGAGGGGATGTGCAAGGCAGAGGGGGATGAAAGGGAGAAAAAAAATGGAAAACTGTAACAGTATAATCAATAAGATATAGTTAAAATAAAAAATTGAAGGGAATTATAATTGATTGCGGCATAAAGAAAACACGCTAATGCATAGATAGACCAAAATATTCCTTTCTCAAACATCAAAGATGATTCAGGAATGATTCAGAGATGATTTAGGTTTATCAAGGTGCAGTAACTATTAACACTATTATCCCACCTATTTCAGAAAATCAGATTTACCATGATGTAAAATGTATTCATTTTGCCCATCAGTAGTATCTCACATATTCCCAGGGAGGTCAAGATTGAAAATGTAAAATAGTCTTTTAACCACTTGATAAAACCTAACAAAGTTTTACTGTGTGTGACTCACTCTTCTAGGTAGTATACTAAGGAGACATTGTGAAGAAGATATTTCATGTGTGTTATGGCATGAACCCTGTCCCTCTCTCATATGTTGAATTCCTAACCCTCAGCACCCCAAGATGTAACTGTATTTGGAGATAGAGACTTTAACAAGGCAGTTGATTTAATAAGACCATTAGGTGGACCCTAATCCAATCTAATGGATATCCTTATAAGAGGAGATTTGTTTTTGTTTTTCTGTTTTGAAACAAGAATTGAAATTTTATGAAAAGCTTCTGCACAGCTAAAGAAAACATCAGTAAAAGGGAACCAACCATATGGGAAAATATATTTGCCAATGATACCTCAGACAAGGGTGTGATCTCCAAAATATATAAAGAACTCACACAACTCTAATCCAGGAAGACAAACGATCCAATTAAAAAATAAGCAAGGGACCTAAAAGGCACTTCTCCAAGAAGACATACAGAGGGCCCAGAGACATATGAAAGGTTGCTCAGCATCACTAGCCATCAGAGAGATGCAAATTAAAACCACAAGGAGATACCACTTCACACTGGTGAGAATGGCCATTATAAACAAATCAACAAACAACAAGTGCTGGCAAGGATGTGGAGAAAAGGGAACCCTAGTGCACTGATGGTGGGAATGCAGACTGGTGCAGCTACTGTGGAAAACAGTACGGAATTTCCTCAAAAAATCTAAAGATGGAATTGCCTTTTGATCCAGTGATCCCACTATAGGGATTATACCCTAAGAATCCTGAGACACCAATTCAAAAGAACCTATGCACCCCAATGTTCATAGCAGTGTTATTTACAATAGTCAAGTGCTAGAAGCAACCTAAGTGCCCATCAGTAAATGAGTGGATCAAAAAACTATGGTACATGTACATGATGGAATACTACACAGCAGAAAGAAAGAAGGAGCTCCTATCCTTCAGGACAGCATGGATGGAACTGAAGAGTATTATGTTGAGTGAAATAAGCCAGGCAGTGAAAGAGAAATACCATATATCTCACTTATAAGTGGAACCTAATCAACAAAACAAACAAGTGAACAAAATAGAACCAGAGAGTTGGGAATAAATAACCAACTGACAGTAACCAGAGTGGAAGTGGGGGGGATAACAGGGGAAAGAAGTGGAAAGGTTGTCAAGGAACATGTTTAAAAGACCCATAGACAAAGCCAAAGTGGGGTAAGATTGAGGGTAGGAGATTGGGAGAGAGGTAGGGGGAAAATGGAGACAACTGTACTTGAACAACAATTAAATAAATAAATAAGTAAGTTTTTCAGATAAGAGAAGTTATTAATATATCATATCTTATTGTATTGTCTACCTTTGTTGCTGTAATATGCTAGGAGCTCCCTTTTATATTTGTTCAAATAAGGAATATGTCCACCATATATGTAAATAGTGGTGCCCCCAGCAATGCATGATGAGGATGTGGTAGTTCCTGTGAGGTGTGGACTGTCAAGTCTCGGGAAACAAGTACTAGCTGAAAGCTTGCACGACAGTGAGGATAAATTGCCACTGTCCCTACATCTCCCACTGGTACAACATGTTAATAAAATTAATAAATATTGTGAGAAAAAAAGAAAAAGAATTGAAATTTTAATTTTTCTTGGACTTTGGAGATGGGGAAGAGGAGTAGAAAGGAAAGTTTTATATTTAAAACAAGAGCATTTCTGTCGACCCTCTTTGATTTGGGGAGTGCTGACTTTATCTGTCTTGTGAAAACTTACGTGCAATATTTTCACCAAGTCCCAGACTCATGGTAATGCTCTCATTGGATGTGTCACTGACTCACTGCTTATACTTCACCATGACGATTACTACTTAATACAAAGTAGAAAAAAGGTCCTGACAATTAGCTGTGAGATCAATGAGGACAAAATCAAGTCTGAAATAGTTAAAAAAAAAACCCAAAGCAACCTCAATTCCTTGGCATTCCCTCTTTTTTTTTCCTTCAAATTTGGAGTTGTTTTTAAAATTAGCACTTATAATTCAGGTTAAGCAAATGCCTTTTATACACAGATTTTTGACTATGCAGGGGGTCCGTGCCCCTTAACCACTGAGTTGTTCCAGGGTCAACTGCACATTTCTATTTCTAGGTCACCCCGTCTGTGGTGTTTTGTTATGGCAGCCTGAGCAAACTAATACAGTATATCACAAACAAACTGTGTACAGCATGCAATGTATAAATTTTATTGTTTTAGCCCATCATTATAGTGTTAAAGAATCCCATTCCATGTTATTTTGCTGGTGAGGCATTAGAAATCAGCCCATGGTATCCTCAAATAATAGTGGATACATTCGAGGGTACTTTTCATTGACATTGCATTAATAAAAGATGCCAAAGAGAAAGAAGAGAGCATTAGGTTGCCAAAGGTACTTATTGTAATATACCGAGTAGGGTGGGTCATATGGCATGATGAGTCCTCAATTATTCAGCCTGCAGGAAGAGAGAAATCCGTTAGGAACAAGCAGTGCCAGGACTAGGGAAACCTGTTCAGTTGAAGGGTTTGCCTATAAGGATGGTGGCAGGCATCCCGTTCAGGGACCAAGTTGATGTAGCAAATTTGTTCTCCCCATAGGCTTGAGCTGATATCCTGAGATTCAGAGGTTTCTGAAAGCATCTCAGAGCTCACACCTGTTACAGGGCTGAGAGTTATTCCAGATCCCAATTCAAAATTATAAAGTCAAGTTTGTCACTTTGTTCAGGCCTGGAAAGGGTAGGGTGAGAATAGAGGCAATAAGAAATGACATCCATGGTGAAGTCAGAAGACGTGTTTTGAATTGTATTGACAATTCAAAAGACCCTGGAAGCACAAGCAAAAAAGATAATGTTCTGGAGGGCAAGTGAAACAGTTCAGGGTTGATTACTTCAGTCTTTAATTTATTAATTTATTCTTCAAAAAGTTAGCAGTGTTCTAATATCCTGAAGGATGGACAGCTCAACATTACTCACTTTAATTTCACAAGAAAAATAAAAATGAGCAAAAAGTAAGCTAACTAATTACTTTATATAGAAAGCAAGAGTTTAAGTATGTCTTTGAATCCATATTTCTTGGTCTTTGTATTCCATATCAGGAGCAGCTGAGGCATGTATAATTGATGTTATGATGATAATTTTAGTAATTGATAAAATTTGAAATTTGGTTATATTGTACTTAAGTCAGAGAAAAAATTGCTATTTAATTTGTTGCTTTAAAAGGCTTCATTAACATTGTAAATATTTTTGAAAATTTAGTTCATAAAATTTTATCTTCAAGTCCAAATTATATAATATCATATATCATTCATATTTTGCTACTGAGAAATTATGTGGCAGCTCAATTAGAATGGCATTTCTATAGATGTACCAAAATACAGTATTTAGCAGATGTAATGTATTTTATAATATGTATGTGAGCATGAATATTTGTACCTAAATATATGCATTGTATGATTATTCTGAGAGGCATGGGTTTTCTACATGTCATGATAACTATCATTATGGGTGCTTACAAGCTGTCAGACACTGTGCTAAATGATTTTACTAACATTAATTCCTGTAATACACAGAACAATTCTATGTAGCATTCTTATCCCGGTTTCATGGAGGAAAAAACTGAAAGTCAGGGTCCTAAAGCTAACAGTGGTGAAACTCCTGTGGGCCCAGAATTGGGGGGTGGTTGAACAGGAGCTCAGACGTGAGTGTGTCCTGGTGGGCACTGAGGCTTCCGCTCTATACTGCACTGCGCGCACAGAGTAACCTAAGTGTTCACTCAGGAAGTCACCATCGTACAGCCACTTATTCGGGAGCCAGCTGGCGTTACGTGGAGGAGGGAACACTGCTTTGTGGTCTCCAGCCTCGACACTGCTGGGAACATCCGTGCCTCTACTTTCAGTATGGTTGGGTGAATAAAATCTTTAAATTTTACGTTTTGATGCTATGGCAGCTAACATAAAGCACAGTAATTTATTATATTTTCTGACATTTAAAAAATTTTATCTAATTCAACAGCAGGTGGTATGATGGAAAGAAGAGCATATCATTATCAGTGATGCAGTTTATTTCTCTCTGCCTCAGTTTGTCCTTCCATAAAATAATGGGCTGAATTTGGTACTTTTCAGGTTCCTTTTATTTTTTAAAGCATTATTATAAGCATCTAACTCATTTCTAGTCAAATTATATTTATTAGAAATAGTACAAGAGAGAAGAAATTAGCATTCATTGAGTTGTTTTAGGCACCCAGAGTGTGTAAACTCATACACTCATTTCTTTTCATGTATTTAGTTACCTGAGAAATTTGTGTAGTAATCTGGCATAGCATGTGGTAGTCTATACATTTTATAGAGAGAGCATAGTAAGACTCAGAAGTCATTCAGCTTACAAAAATCCCAATCATAAAATCTGAACTTGGTATTTAAAAACAAGTTCATTAAACTCTAAAGCCAATGCACTTTTGTTTAATGAGTAATCTTCAGTTTATTAGGAAAAGTAACGTTTAGAACATACTGTGTACTAGTTAGGTTAGGTGAGGAGATGCTATATAATAAATTAGGGCATGAAATACAGTCCCTTAATATGGAAATGTTTTCTTTCTTATTTGTGTGAATTTAGCAGCAAGTCTTACACGGTTTTAGGAGAAGAGAGGGGTGGAGGCCATATATCCATTCTTAACTTCTTCTGACCGGAACTTACACTTACCAGTTCCATTCACATCCTTACTAGACAGGCCGATCTTGTAGTCCTGACCAAACAGTGAGGACAATTTGGAAAGTGGCCTTCTTGTTTCATTTATTTATTTATTTATAAAAGGTTTTATTTATTTCTTTATTTAGAGAAGGGGAAGGAAGGAAGAAAGAGAGGGAAACATCAATGTATGGTTGCCTCTCACACGCCCCCTAATGGGGACCTGGACTGTAACCCAGGCACGTGCCCTGATTGGGATTCGAACCAGTGACCCTTTAGTTCACAGGCTGGTGCTCAATCCACTGAGCCAATCCAGCCAGGGCTGAACTCAGTAGTTTTAAATGCATTTGTGTTTTATGAATTCCAATTACATGTTTGAAAAATAGCCAAATAAATACAAGACAGATTTATTCAGTCAATTAACTATACTTCGTATGGACTTTACTGTAACCCTGAGGATCACTGGTTGGGAAGCATTGAATTTGGCTGAAGCAAGCATCTGCATGGTGCCAAATGCAGTGCTAGGCTTCCTGATAGCACTTCATGTTACATGTATGTACTTTGAAACGTTTTAGTTATTTAAAAGCAATGCCTGGTTATGAATATTTCACATTTCTTTAGAAGGAAAAGCGTGTATATGTGTGTTTTATTATTTATACAGTGGTTAATACCTACCAGATATATTTTCATTATTATGTATTTTAAGATGTGCTTAGCCTATTATTAACTCTATTTTACAGGTGAAGAAACTGAGACATAGGTTAAGCAGTGTGCCCACGACTATAATTCTAGTCCTCAAATCTGTATTCTTAATTTTTATAGGGTATTGCCTCTCAAAACAATTACTGTCTTCTGTCTCATGAAACTTAAATTCCATTGATGAGAAAGAAAATAAACAAATACAAAATTATAAACTTATGCATAGATAGGTTCAGAGATAGAGTGAATGTTGTACGCCTCTCTTCTGTAGGAGTATTTAGGGAGGCCTATTGGACATTCGGTCCTGTCCAGCATGCCCACAGAGACATTGGGTCCACGCCAAAAGGCCCTTACTATTTGGTCCTGTCCACAATCATTGCACCAATAACACATGACAGTATTTTTGTATTATCTTGTAAACCAAAAGTTTGCAAATAAATGTTTTAAATAAATCTTACAAGATATTTGAACCCAGGGATATTTTCCAAGAGTGGACATGTTTGATAGAATCAAATTTCAAGGACCTTTGGTGTGAACAGTTTAGACAGGACCAAATGTTCACGAATCTTGAGAAAGCCTCATTGAGGAAATGACATCCGAGTGCTTGAATAATTACATGTCTAACTTCTCTCATCTCAATTAGCTTACCACTGAAGCCTGTCTTTCCTGTGAAGTCATAATTTGTAGCATCTATAGGATGATTAGATTGCTAGCTCAGACATATCTTTCCAACATAGTTCCATTACAAATTTGCCACTTTGTACACACAGGTAATCTCTGGGCTGATCACACTGCCACAGAGATCCTATATTAAAAATTCTTAGCAACTGTTTTTAGTTTGTGATTTATTGCAGAGTTTTCTTATACAGAGTCATTTGCCGTTCTTTTGTTTCCACATACCACATTTTATAAGAACTCTGAACGTAAGTTATACTAAGAAGTTGAATCAAAGAAAATAATATCTACTAAATTTAAGCCATGACACATTAGGCTGACCTGCTACCTCAACCATGCTACTAACCTCCTTATATTTTGAATTGCTTTCACCTTGTTCCAGCAATTGGATGTTTGAACAATAAGATCGCTGAGTATAAGGGACATTTCAAAGATGAGATGAATATCTCATCTGCACTAATTCTCCGATTCTTATGTTCTTGTTGTTTTGATCCGAGAGGTCTGCTTCTCAAATATGTAGGACCAACCGGTGGTTTGTTAATCTCGATGCATCCACAGCTATGTGCTGTGAACTCGCATTTGTAATAAAATACATTGATCATACATACACACACCCTCTAACCTTTGTGGAGGAGAAGGCGGAACCTCTCTTCTCTAAGTAACTGTCCTCATTATTCATATCACATACAAATCTCTGTGTCTCTGCTTTTATATATGTCTTAGAAGACTCTGGATCGTTCTCTTTGAAGATCCCCCTTCCCAGTTCATCTCTTCAGGCTTTCTGGCTCCTTATAAATATCCTATGTGATTCTATGTCTGTTTGGTGAGATCTAGCATGATCAAGCTGTCAGTTTGCTCTTGTGCATAATTTCAGGAATTTTTCATACATTCCCTTAGAATAAATTGTGAGTATTGGCTCATTGAATTTCCTTAAATTCTGAGGTGGCTGAGATAGAGTTGATGCAATCTTGTTTGCCTCATAAACTTTTCTCCTAATACATTAATAATCAATATCCAATATTAGTCTATATCTTCTTTTCCAATTGATTTTTTCTTCAGGAAATATTTATTGCATTCCTATTCTATGACTAGCACCTTGAAAACTACTATGAATATAGTTTTTAAAAAATCATAATCCTCTGTCCTCAAAACATTTTTTATAATATGGGCGAATTAGTGTAAAAATTGTTTGATTATGCAACATGGACATGTAAATAAAAATATAATAATAATAGTGATATTTTATTGAGTGCTCATGATGTGCCAGTTCCACTCTAAGCTTTTAACCTGTATTAATCCATTCAATTTTCATAATACCCAATGAACTAGCTATTTTATGTCAAACTTTAGATAACAAAACTTCAGCACAGAGATTTCAGAGGTTTGCCCTGTGGTACGTAGCTATTGAGTGGAATGTCTGGCAGTCCATCCCAGACAACCTAGAAAAGTGTCAGTCATTAGTGTCTTAATATCCCACTTATCCTAACTTTACCCCTTCATCTAAGACAAAGCCTGTGACTTATAGTTTTCCTACTTTTTTTTTTGGTGTTTTGTTTCTCTTTATATATTCTCATGTAACATTTAACACCTGCTGTTAAGTGTATATTGTCATAAACATCTTATTGCTGAAGCTGACTATTTTAACCTCTGTTTCCTACATGCTCAATCCAATCCCACTTTGTATCATTTTCCAAATGCTCACCCTTCCACATGGAATATCTTCTTGCCTCTCCACCAATCAATCCAATACCTATACTTCCTTCAATGTCAGAGAGCGAACTCTCTATTCCTTCCTAAGTTCCCATAGCAAGTATAGTTTGCAAACAGTCTAGTGTGTCATATATTAGATCAATTATATTCTAGCAACTCTTGTATGTCCTTTTTAGCCATCTAGACATGATTTTCCACTGGTAAAGACCACATATTTTATTCTTTCATTTTTAAACTTATACAGTGACTAGAATATATTTGATGCTAACTCCTTCTTGACTGACATTTTCTTGGATAAGAAGAAGTGATGGTCTGATTTCAAACACTTCTTCTACATGGACAAAATGTTGCCAGGAAAGAACTAAAGGAGCAGTTTAATGCTGTTTATGTAAGTATAGTTTGTAGCACATGAAATTTTGTGTTATATAAATGATTCCCCAGAATTTTAAGACTTTATGCTTTCTGTACACATATTTGGTTGAAGCTTGTCACCCTTAGGAACAGACAGAATAGAGATAGCAGGAGAAGATGGAGCTTAAATTGTGTAGGACGTTGTTTCCCCATCAATTTTCTTCCTATTTTTTTCCCTTGACTCTGTGGAAGGGACTGTGGGGGCAGGTGGTAGAAAATGTTCTTATTGCTGTTCAGAATTTGAAGTGGGTGACTTGGCTTCTCATATGGTGCTTTTGATAGTCCCACTTTTTCTCATTGGATGGAACATCTCTGTTCCAAATTCTACTCCCTTTATAAATTGTAGTTTAAAATTTCTACAAAAGAATCACAAATTATGTAAGTGTATACAATCCCCTAATAAATAATAATACTGTATAGGTTCATCACTGAGTTAGGGAAGGCTGTCTCACTTTCTGATGTAACTCATAATGAACTGGTCACCAAATACAATATAAAAAGATTGGATTATAAAGAATTCAACAATGTTTTTTGTTGTAGTGCATAAACACTCATACTAATTCTCATTGTACACATAGTTTTTTGAAAATATATTGGCAAACAGAAATCATTGTATTTCATAGGAGAAGTTGCATATCAGCTGTGTGCTTTAATTTGCAATATTTCATTCATATGGACTACAGAACATTTGGCATTTCCATAACAGACAGTGTTTTAGAGCATTAACAGAACCATAATGATTGGCCACCAGACAAAATCTGCAATGCAGACCTAACCTTGGGGCAGTTTATAAGCAATTACTATTATGAAGTCAAATGGCTTTGGAGTATTTATTTTACAAAGTACTGTATATTGCAATAGACCAGGGAAATGAGACTTCCTTTCCAATATGTTTTAAAAAGATTTCTAGCTTTGGGGCTTGAAAACACATTTCCTTTGAAATGTAGAGGATTCATAACCCACCATCAAAATAAAGGCAATCAGAACCTACCAGCTTTAATACATAAATATCATACAAATTTTAAGCATGTGCACTTAAAGATAATTATTTGAACATGACTTTGAGTGAATTTATATAAAAGACTTTATGCTGTTGTATAGATTAAAAAGGATTTTATGAAATATTTAATAAATGGTTTGGGGGGCAATATGAATATTCAAAATTGTGTCAAATATGCAACAAAATGTATCTGAAGTACCTATTATGTATACAATAGAGACTTCTTATTCTGCAAGAGAGGAAATAAATCTCATCGCATATTTTAGAGCAATATATTTTTCTGCAAATTACTTTACAATTGTTGCACCAGTTTTTCTTTAAGCACACTGGCTTGGAATGACACTGTTTTAAATGGGAAAGCTGCAGATAGAAAA
Source organism: Desmodus rotundus (assembly GCF_022682495.2). Taxonomy (NCBI): domain Eukaryota; kingdom Metazoa; phylum Chordata; class Mammalia; order Chiroptera; family Phyllostomidae; genus Desmodus; species Desmodus rotundus. The sequence continues at coordinate 85,384,526 of NC_071388.1, read as the reverse complement.
ATATATATACCAATATACAGACGGAGTTACAAACTCTCAGATGAAGACAGCTCCATACAGCCAAGCATTCTCCCCTTGCTCATTTACTGTTCTTTCAGTCAGAGGAGCTCTCAGTGTGTGCTTTCTCAGAATTCTTATATTCGTTGACACTATTTGATCTCCCTGGGCCTCCATGGACCTGAAACTATAAAACTGATTACTCTCAAAGAGCTGAATGGACCCCAGGGAACAGAGAGAATTGGAGGATATCATGGAGTTTGTGCTCTTGAAATCGGTAACTGGGTCTGAGTTGAATTTCACATTATTGCATGTCAAGAGTAAGGTTGTCAGACTTGGATCTCCTACTTAGCACTGCACTTGCTTGGCTAACTTGCAGTATGAGACCCATTTCATTAGTGTGGTGTGTATGAGAGCTTGATTGGAAATAGGGATTATACCCCTTTAGAGGAGACCTTTACCTATGACTAAGAAAATGCAGGTAGTCAGGTTGCATTGGTGTATCCATGACCTGTGAGCAAGTACAAGGTAGACACAGACCTAGATTTTCATTATTATTACTATTTGTTATGGTTAAACTTGACAAATCTAGGGCATTTATTTTCATGGCTTCTTGATTACAAAGGCTGTATTATTAGGTAATGTAATATTTAAAGTTCTAAACAAAGGAATTTCTAAAACCAGAGCAAAGGCTCTGTGCCTGTGTTTAGAAATGAAAATGCTTCTCAAAGACTGGCCTCAGCTCACTGAGGTCTGCTTTCTGTTTCATTTAGCTATTAGAAGCCATTATGAAAACTACTAATCAATATTCATACATTCCGATTTCAAACACATGTTGCTAATGACTGATATAAGTAACAGTGGGTACTGACTTTTATGAAATATTCTTTAGTAATATGCCAGACAGTGGTTTCAGAACATGGATATTGGAGACGTTGCATAGGTTCAAGTCCCAGCTTTGACACTTACAAATTAGGTGACCTTGGCCAATTTACTTAACTTCCTGTATTAGTTTTCTCATTTGGAAAATAGGAGTAATCATAAAATAATCATACTATTCCATAAGGTGGGGCTGGGCAGAGGAGGGCGAGAATTAATGCCAGTGAGTATGAAATTTTTCTCTGAGGTGATGAAAATATTTTAAAACTATATTATGTTAATGGTTGCACAATCCTTTAAATATACTAAAGACCATTGAACTGTACACTTTAAAGGGTGAGTTTTATGCACACTATATCTCATTAACGCTGTTAAGAATGCATTAGTGGAAAAGGAAGCAATATAATGTACTATACTAACAAAATATTAAAAAATTTAATATCACCTCAATAAACTCTAAAAAATTCATTTGATTAAGAACATTTATTTATAAGATACCTTTTTAAAATCCTAGAGGGAACATCAACATAATGGTAAAATTTTGAAAGTTTTTCTTTTAGAATGATAAGAACACAATGATATTTGTTATTATAGTGAAGGTCCTTATCAGTGGAATAAGGAAAATAATGTAAAAATAAACAAGAAATGTATTGGAAAAGAAGAAATAAAACCTTCATTATTTGAAGATTACATTATTATTTATTAAGAAAATTGATAAAATAAATTGCTAACATTCAGAATGCATATAGCCAAATTTAGCCAAGTTGCTAGATAATAACCTTACTAGAAAAACACTAGGGTGGTAGTAATATGTAAAAATAATAAAAATGTGGAAAACAAGACAGTAAAATAGTTACCCCTTACATTGGTACCTTAAAAATATCAAATATATAGGAATAACTTAAGTAATGGACAAGACCATTGCATAGAAAATTATAGAGCTCTACCATCAAAAGTACTGGGAGAAATTAAAGAAATAAGTAGGCAGAAGAATAAATGATGTTTTTATATTTTTAGGCTCAGTATTTTAAAGTTGTCTTTTCTACCCCAATAAATTATAGATCTAGTGCAATCCCAATCAAAATTTCAACAGGGCTTCCTTGCAAATGACAAGCTGATCAATTAGACAAGTTACATGGAAATACAGATTACTAGTATAAACAAAGCTCTCTTGATGAAACAAGTAGTAAGACTTGCTCTTCCGGAAATTAAGATGTATTAGTATAAAGCTATGCTAATAAGAAGGTGTGGAATTGGCACGAAGATAGGGAGATGCAGAAGTAAATTGAGAGTCACAAAATAGAATTATGTTTGGAATTATGTTTGGAAACCAAGTGGAAGGACACTTGGTTTATGAGAAAGGGGTGGTACACAATGCAATGAAGAAAGAACCATCTTTTCAATAGGTGGTGCTGGCTCAAATGAATTTTACTATGTTTAAAAAAGAAAGAAACAACCTACTTCACATCATAATACACAAATTGAAAAGCAAATCAATGAAGTTTCTAGAAATTAATATAGGAGAATAATTCATGACCCCAGTGTAGGAAAATAGATCTTGCATAGTACAAACACACAGTAGCCATTAAGGAAAAATTAATATAATGGACTGTATTGCTATTAAAAACATTGTGATCAAAAGACATCATTAAGAGAATGAAAAGCCACTGAGTAGAATAAAGTATTTTAAATATATACACATATCTAACAAAGAATACATAGCTAGAATTAAAAAAACCCCTACAAATCAATAAGAAAATGACAACCTAATACAAAAATAGGCAAAAGATTTGAACAGGAAGTTCACAAAAGCGAGTGGTCAAATGAGTAAATGAACATCTGAAAAGGAACTCAATCTCTTTGATGACGAGGGAAAAGCAAGTTATGTGTCACTGTATACTAATCAGAATAGCTAAAATTTAAAAAGGGTTTGCTGAGAATGTGGATAAATAGGAGTCTTCCTATACTGCTTCTAGGAGTATAAGTTAGTGCAACTGCTTTGGAGAAATACTCAGCAGTGTCTCTTAAAGCTGATATTTCACACACTTTATAATCCAGCAATTTCACTCCTGGGTATATCCAGCAGAAAAAAGCCTGTGTGTGCATAAAGAGACATGTAAATGAATATTCATAGACTCATTTTTCATAATAATTCTAAACTGGAAAAAAAACGTGTCCATCAAGCAATAGTGTAGATAAATATGTGTGTTAGTCATACAACGAAATACTCTACAGGTATGGAAACGAAAGAACTACTCTTACACCCAGCAATAGGGATGAATCTCACAGTTACAGCATTGGGGGGGTTGGATACAAAAATCTACCTGCTATGTAATTTTATTGACATACAATTTTACAAAATAGTCAAAGCTAAGTTACAGTGTTAAAGGCAGTGGGGTGGAATCCTTTGAGGAGACGGGAGGACGGTGGTTAAGAGTGGGTTTGAAGGGCACTTCTGCAGAGTTGGTCATGTTTTTCGTTGGCCTAGTGGTAGGTACAGAGGAATTGGCTTGGTGGTAATTCACGGAGCTGTGCATTTGTATGTTTGCGCTTTTCATTATGTGTGTTATACGTCGTAATACAAACCGGTTTTAAAAAGAAATAAGCTATACTGGCCACATCACAGATGTTTTGGTGTGTTGTATGGTTAATTGAACCGTATAACAGATCTCCAACTAAATTACAGATCAAAAGGACAGTCACCAAAAATCCCACAATGACATTTCATGTGCGCATACTCATGAATATTTTAAATTTTAATGTTACCTCTTATTGCACAAGTTTTTAAAAAATTTTGTATTTATTTATCTAATATTTTTTTATTGTTATTCTTCATTCCACAAGTCTTAATGTCAAAGCAGTCTACTTCTTTGCATGAGTCTCAGATTTAAACAGGCATTCTTAGAATTGCTTGGTCAAGCCAAGGCCTGAAGAGGCTGCTATTGAGAAAGGAGCTGAATACGACCGCTGAGGCTTTTCAGCAGACAAAAACACAATCAAGTCAGTTCTCTCCTGCGCCAGCAAGACTGGCACCATGCCAGCGGCTCTGTCCCTCTAAATAGGGCCTTGGGAGCAAATGCAGTCAGGGCTGTTTGTCACCAGACTATCTGAAAACTGTTGAGCCTTAAAAACGTTCTGCATATGCATTAGTGATCACTGCTGCGGGACTTAAAGGCAGTCATGCAGATGAATGAGTACCTTCCACTGACATTTTCTGCACAGTGCACTGTCCATGAAACGTAAATAAAAACATCCCTGGAACAGCTGCCACACGCCACTGGTTAGTCTGTTTTCTCACAGATCTGTATGATACATTAACTAATTATTTGCCTCTTGGAAAACATACCCTTTCCGCCTCCACACATGCACGGGGTGGAGCAAAAGTAGGTTTACATTAGTGAGTGTGCAAAACACAGTTTACTCTTGAATTATTATTTATTCATTATTGTCTTATTTCCATGCAGACAACTTTAAACCTGCCTTTGCCCCAGCCTGTATTACTGACAGCACATTCCGAAGACATGTTTAGGTGGATGCAAGTTACAGGGTTTTTTCTTTTCTCTTCTTTGAACTTTTGCCTCCTCTTAGCAAGAAAATAGTTTCTGGATGGTGAAGAAAAGCTTATCATTTGGGGGATATTGTGTGAGCTTAGTTAAGACTTAAGATCAAATTCTTTGCATTCCAGTGGTAATGTTAATGTATTAACAATAAAGTTATATGCATTAAATATTTAAGCCAGATATAAGAAAGAGCTTTTGGGAACTTGCAAAAAGTATTAGAATGGGTTATCACAAGGGAGGAAAATGTTTCTTACTTGGAAGTCTTAAGATAAAGGATTTAGTCTCATCTACCTGGGATAATGTAAATACAACACAGACTATAAGATCTAAAAACGATTTTTTTAAAGCACCTATTTTTCACTGGGATGAGAGCATACAGGTGACTTTAAACAAATTTCAGGCAGTTTATTACTGGATTACTGTTTTTTACCTTTTGTCACGAGTACTCGATGAATTAGTGACTCCTGTTAGAAATCCATTATAGCTCATTACTTTAAGCCAGTGTTTTTCAAATATTCTGATGACAGATTTTTACTTTGGGTGCTTATTAAAAACACATTTGTCTAAATGCCTCCTGAATCTAGAAATTATTATTCATATAACAAGCAACCCAAGAGATTCTTATGTTCAAGCACAATGGTGATGCATAATTTATAACTGAGTCCTTGGATTGGAATACTAAGGAATCACGGGACCGTTATTTAACTGTTTGTCTCTCTCAGAATAGGTATGGGATAGAAAGACATGATTATACCCAAAGGCAAATGCTAATTGCACATTTTCATTTGGTAGTTTATGAATTAACTTAATAAATAACATGGTAGTCTGGTATATAGAGAGGGCCTGCACATGTGGCAAATGATTTTTAGAATGTTTTATTGTTTATAAAAAAAAAATCAGATATACTTACTCATTTTGACCCCACAAACCCAGTGATGTGTGGGTTACTACAATAAAACTCAGTTTCTAAGTAAGTCACTGCGAGTTCACAGAGATTAACTCACTTGCTCTAGTATCTCTTGCAAAATTAAATATCATGTAACTTTAGAATTATTCCTGTTGGAATTGATTTCTTTTTTTGTATTTTTTTTTATTTAAGTATACTTGGTATACAATATTATATTAGTTTCAGGTGTACAATGTACTGACTCAACATTTATACACCTTACACTGTGATCACCCCATTAAGCCTAGTCATCATCTGTTACTGTGGGAACTTGCCACAGTGTTGTTGACTAGACTCCCCTTCATCCTTTCCCCCCACCCCCTTCCTCTCTCCTTTGGCAAACGTCAGCTTGATCTGTTTGTATGAGTCTGTTTTACTTAGGACTCTGCTACGAGCTAAGGTTCCGAATGCCACAGGTTACATCTTTCCTACTGATCTTATTGGTAGGGAATAAAACCCTTCATTCTGAAGTGAAACATCCACATGATGATTTTGCCTTTTACAGTAGGATTTTTTGAGCCGCCACTTTTATTGGAATGTGGAGGTTATAATCTTTTACCCAAAGTTTTCTGACATTATTCATATCTTTCAGGCAGAGAGAATATTCTTTTTTACCTGTTTGTTTCCTTCCTAAGGCCAAAAGTGCACCCAAATTCTTGAGAAAGCTAAAGGCGGCAGCGTGTGAACACAGAATACAGTTTATCTTTCTATTAGTTGTTCCGTCGATTAGCATTAAATTCATTGCTAGACCAAAAGTAGGATTTTAATACAGAGAAGAAAAATAACAGGGTGCTACAGCAAACATTCTAACAGGGAATGTCCCCTTTAAATAAGAACACACAATAATATTCACCAAATATTCAGGGAGATTCACCTCACAAAAGGGAGACAAAAGAATAACTTACAGCTGAAAAACCAGAGTTGTTAGAATAGCGGAAAAAGATTGCTTATTGGAGTACATTTTAGCCCAGGGAGTTGAAGAGGATATTGCTATCTAAAAAGTAATCAATCCCATTATGTGGATGGTAAAAATTGGTCAATCACAAAACAGCAAAATTGACGAACTATGTAGTATGAATGGTCCCGGAAGCTGAAGAGTGAAGTTGTGCACTAAAAAAATTGAATTGAGGAATCTTATACAACTCTGAAAAAAAAAAGATATGAAAAGTATGAAAGATAAGGTGATTCCATGTTACAAACTTCATATACTAGAAGATTAAGAAGTGAGTGTATGTGGGGTGGAGGTAATAAATAATGTTAAATAAAATAGTAGTCAACAGTTGTGTCTTCAGAAAAAAGGGGTCCCCCTCCCCCTTTCTCATAACCACGCAGCAGGATTCAGATAAAGATATCAGAGGGCCACCCATCCAAATGGAACGTAGAACACCAAGGACAAAGACAAAACCTTAAAATCTTCCAGAGTAGGAGACTAGAGTAGACTGTTTACCAGGATACGATGGTCAAATTAAAATTAGATTCACCTAAAAATTTACTAGAGTGAGGAAATAATGGAAGAATACATCTTATAATATATAACTAAGAATTTATAATTCTTTATGTGATCATTTAATTGCATGAGAGAACTAACGTGGTTTTGCACATGGAAAAATTTACACACACACAAATCCTTAAAAAGGAGAAGGAAGGATGCAAGTTCAGCTGAGAATGTTGCGTACCTCTGGGGAGGATCCTGGAATTTAAGTTGATTATGAACATTTTCTTTAATCTCACGTTGTCTTAATTTTGCATAGAGGTTATATGTTATGGATGTTTGAAATTATTTTAACCAACTTACATGTAGAATAGTAAAAGGTAAAATGGGCAGTTCACATAAATATTTTTTGCTGAATTACAAGCTCTTGATATTAGTAACCTAAGCCAGTTCGTATACAACAGAGCAATCTGAATAAGGTTCATTTCTGAAAAATGATTATAAACATTTAGCTAAATGATCACTAATAAAGCACCAAAGTCTTAAGCCCCATGTGGGTGGGCAACAGCACACTCAAGTCCTATCTACTAGTTAACTTTTTTTTCTTTTGTCCCTTGCAGGATTTAATTTTAACAAGAATGATGTTAATCTTTCAGGCTGCATAGACATTTTCTAGAGTTTGCATTTCAATCAAAGCTTGGGCATATTTATGGGGGTAAATCTATAACTTCCTAAAACATTGTCATTTATTGACAGCAATACAGGCAAATATTTAATTCCATTTTGGGAAGATTTTTTAAATGCATTTAAAAAGTGAGTTCATAGCTTTACTCTAAAAAACAAGGAAATGATATTACTATATTTGTAGCACAGAGTATTGAAAGATTATTCAAAATGTGTTCTAACTTAGAAGTGATCATATTATGTTAGAAAAAGACTGGTGCATTTTGGTAACAGACAATGATGATAACAGTCTGAAGAAAATTTTCTAGAGTCATTTCCTAAAGAGAATTGGTGGAAACAGAGTGTTGACACGCATAAGTCGTCTTTGTATACAGAAAACATCAGACCCACTGCATGACCAGGGGCGGTCAATACAGCCACCTGTTCTACTTCCATGGCTCACTCATTTGCTTGGTAGAAAGCTTTTCCCGAGGATTGGAACAAAATAATAAAATTCCTTTACTGACAAGAGAAAGCTGCCACTGAGGAATAGTATACATAGACAAATGATATACTCAGAAGCACTTCAACCGATAATCCTGTGACAAACTCTCTACACATGCAATTTGCTCATTTTTTCTTGCAGAGAACATAATGTTCCTGGCTTCTCTTATTGGTTGCTCTCATAACCTTTCTGCTTAAAAACCTAGGATTTATTTAGAGTCCAAAATGTAAGATAAAAAACATTGATTAAGTTTAGTTTTACATTTAAACCTTCAGTAATCTGCAAACTTTTGTCCTGAATAAACTATTCAACTTTTCTCATCATCATGCCAATTCTTTTAAATTGTTTTTACATATTCTATGTTATACACATTTTTAAAAGCGTGACAGCATCTGCTGTAACAAATCTATCATAAAACATGTGTAAAGAGATGGAGCTATAAGTGGAAACAGCAATAGGCAAGGCAGGTTGGTAACTGTATTGAGAAAATAGAATAAAGTTATTATTTTTCTTAGAATGACACTTGACCTTGCCTTTCTTGGTAGATAAGGATGAAAGGGAAATATTTTCTCTCCTTGTCCCTTTTTCCAAGAGTGAGTGATGCAGATTCATTTTAAAGACATAAAAAGCAAAAACTCAAATGAAGTCTCTTACAATTCTATGATGCCAGAATTACTCTCAACTTTTTGGAATATTATATTCCAGATTTCTTTAGTGTACATTTTATATAGTTGAGAACACACTGAATGTTTGTGTACTCCTTCTAAATAATATTATTTCATATGCAGCTGTTCACACTATTAAAAACCTTATTAAAATCTTTACAGTTTATATATGAGGATTGTATTTAGTTATTTCCTAAAGTTGAATATTTATGTTAAGTTCAAAGTTTTACTAGTTATAAACAATGCAATAATAAATGCAGTTGGCATAAGTTTTTGTCTTTTTTCAAATTTAATTCCCTAAAAACAGACTTTCAAAAGTGGACTTACTTGATCAAAGGTTTTGGATGTTTTTCAAGCAACTAATGACCGGATTGTTCTTCATAAAAATATGCCACTTTAGGCGTTTTTACCAGTTGTGGTTCGGAGTGCCTTTCTTCAGCACAACATCGCAGGAACTGGGTGTTGTTGTTTTTTCATCGTTGCTAATTTTAAGTGCTAACTGGATTACATGAATTTAACTTACATGGAAATGATTATTAGTGTGGTGAATTTTCTTCAAATGCTTATTATTCATTTATATTTGTTATTTCTTCATTTACTTCTTCAGCGATCTGTTATTTTTTTGATAACAGAAAGGAGGGCCTGAGAGGCTTTCATGTTTATCAATTTGCATTAGTGCTTTTCATAATAATAATAATATTTTGTCATATTATACTTTTTATGTTGTGATTTTCATCTCTATATTATTGTAGATATATTGTTTTTAAATATGTAATTAACTTGTACTTTCACTGAGAATAATGTACTCACTGTATAATTTCTTTATTTTTAAATATGTTAAACCTTTCTTTGTGACTTATGTCAATTTGTGTGAATAGTTCATAGATACAGATAAGATGGTTCTTTCTCCATGAAGGAAATAATTGTTCAAAATTTGACTTAGAGTCCAAAAATTAGTCTGATGTGGAACTGACTGGTAATTACATTAGATGCTAATGTTTAATTACATTAATTGCATTATTATAATGGTGTATGATGGCATATTTTTGCATCTTTGTTATAATTTAAAGTAAAAATATAAATACAATTTTTATAACATTTTCTAAAAATAAGTTAATAGCCCAGTTTTGATGGGTAAATAGCAATATTTATGCAATTGTTACAGTCAGCTATTAGATTTTTATTTATTTTTGTCAACTTTTAAATTAAAAATATGTATTTGTAGATCACAGTCTGACCTCAGGCTCATTAAATATATAGCTCTGAGAAGTAGCATGTTGCTTTCAAAAGACCAAAGGAAGTATTACATGTCAATAGGTTTTATCTGCATTCAATATTCATATATCACTTCTCCCAGAAATTAGATTTTTAAAAATATTCTGTTGACAATTGAACACCTTTAAAATTAGACTTCAACACTGCTCTCCAAAATATATGAAAAATTCTAGAAGATAGTGTCTTAAATATAATTATTCTACCTTTGACAGCAACTGAGTGGAAATTTGTCAGCATTCAAGTTATGAAATGTCAGTGATTAGTTTTGGATAAGAGGAACATTATAGATTCTGAACTCTTAAGGTCAATAAATGTCTAAAAACAAATTTGAAGTAATTATGTTTTTGCATTGAATGTCCCTGTTGCTATACGTGGAGCTGTCAGCTAACATACCTGAGGGTCCTGCTTCAACTGCACGCTTATGAAAGTTCCTGCAGTTTCCACATAGGGCTGTATGAAATTGATTTACAGAAAAGAAGGAAGCCATCGGTTGTGTTTTTAAAGCTCCTCAGAAAGGGTGGAGGTGCTGTTGATGACTTGAGCATTGTTACAGATACCATAGTAGATGACAGACGACAGCATTTTAAACATTTTAATGTAAAAGCATTTATGGGTCTGTCCAGAAAGCATCCTGCCATGTAATATAAAAAATAGAGACATTCATTGAAGAAGATACAAGATACAAGAAATATTGTACATAGGACAGTGATGCCTCAGTCCCTTTCAAAGTAGGCATCTTGGGACCTCACACAGTTCTCCCAGTTGCAATCAGCTACTCCATTGTATACTCCTGAATCTCATTAACAGTCTGAAATTTCTTCCTTCTCAAGATGATTTTAGTTGGGGAAAGCCAGAAGTCTCAGGGCACCAAATCTGAACTGTAGGGGGTTTTGAGTCACTGCCATGATTTGATTTTTTGCCAAAAAACTCTGTATGAGACGTGATGCACAATTGGACACATGTTGTGATGAAGCTACCAATCACCAGTTGCCCATAGCTGCAGCAGCCTTCTGAATCATCCAAATAGTTTCCATGGAGGAATGTTCAAGCTTAATGCAAAATTTGATGCAAATCCTTTGCTCTACTCGCTCAATCATTTTAAATGTGATGGCTACACAGTACACATGCTCACTCAATGGTGTCTACCGCCCCCACTGACTAGTACAGTGAAGTCATCCTTGTTCACACATGAACATTCCAGTACATTCTCCTTGGCTGCCAGGCTACATTGATGTTGCACAAACCATTCTATTATATTAATGATGGCTGGACTTTTTCTTGACGTATCATGGGAAGAGAACTCTGCTGGAAGTTAAAAGACTGTGAATTGGTTAAAAATCTATCAGAATGTAGACAAGTTACTTAAACCCTTTCTGCACCACTAGATTTGTTTATAAACTAAGGGTATTTGTTAGAAGAGCCCTACATTCTCTCTTTAGCATTAAATCCAGAAAAAATATTTATATATAAAATAGATTTTTGAGATAAGAAACACTGTTACACCTTGTAGTTTGAAGGCACAAGCATAGAAATCTTAGTTTTCTTTTAATAGCATACGTGGCAGATTATATTTTCCAAAACAGCTGCAACAAGTTCTCCTTTTCCATGTACACTTTTTATAATATGTTATAGGCATTTCTCCCATGTAAAGGTTGAGGCGAGGGAAAAGATTATGTTAAGCTTTCTATGACTTTGGGCATGCCTGTGACTAAGGCAGATGCCACACTATTGCACTTCCAAGGCTAAGCTATAAAAAGCAATACAGCTTGTTCTTTGAACATAGTCAACATGCTGTGAAGAAATGAAGCGACCATATGGAGATGCCATGTGGAGATGTTTGGGCTGATAACCCTAGCCAAGGTCCCAGCTGACAGCCAGAGTCAAATTTTGAAAGAAGTGTAGACCATTTGGGGAGAACACAATGAGGTCTTAGGTACACAGAGAATGGTCTAAAAGTGTGGGCATGGATCTGATTGGGCCTAGGCCATGGGTCTACACACCCCTCATCTTGTGTGTAAGAAGTGAGTGGAAAAGTTCAGGAGCAATGTCCTCTTTCTCTGTTATGAAGGTGGTACCTGTTACCTAAAAGGCTATATCTAAAAGACATTCCAGTGGTGACGAGACTGAGTTCTATCTTCATCAGATTTCGTAGGAGAAAATTTAGCTAATTGCACCTTAAATAAGTTAAGGTTGCAAGTGGATGACCAGAGAAAGAAGTACCGAAGGCATAAATGTTCCAGCAGTCAGTTCTGAGTGACGGTTTAGGATAGCCTGATAGGGTACTTATCTTTCCTGGGACTCTGTCCACTGAGGACTGGAGAGACTTCTTGAGGTATGTTGATTTTCCTTCATTATCTACTGGACTTGCTGGGTCATTAAACAGTTAAGTCTGCAGTTGAAGACTTAGCAGTGAGAGGGTATCAGCTTCTTACAAATTTTCACAGCTGCTCAGGGAACACAGGGATCAAGAGTCACCTCAGGAGGGGGCAAAAACAGTTGGGTAGTTCTTACAGATATGAAAGACGGTTCTGGATGTTCGCATCTAAACTGCTTAAAATTATATCCCCAGGCAAATAGTGTACCAGTAATAAATTGTCCTGATAAGCAGTTGTTTATTATAAATTTTACAACATTTTATTCAGATGCCTTTGGTTTCATTAAATTAAACATTAAGATAGGAATCCACAGCTGAAGATGAATATTCCATTATGAGTCTTATGGATGTAAAATAAATTTAGTGTTTTTACATTCCTATTAGCATATTTTAAGACCTGCCTCAGGATAGTGCTTGCCTGGCAATGTAATGAGTTCACTGTAAATTGATTTTCAGATCATTTTAAAGTTCATGTTAGAATCAGGCACAGAACTATTCAAAAGACCATGGGTGAAGGGAGATATTTTTTTCATTTGGACTTTGAAGTCTTTCTGGTGTCTGAGGATTTTCTAATGTGACGCCCCATGAATGAGCTCAGATAACAGAAAACAGTGTCAGTATCTATACAGGCTACATGGGGAACAATGCCAACATCCCTCCCAGCTAGGGAGTCACCAGTGTTGTCCTCTTAGGGTTATGAAACTCCAAACCCTGCTCGACAGTGACGAGTAGCACCCACTTGGGTATAGATGAAGGCTGATGGGGAACCTGGACACTTACCTCTACCTGGCAGTAACAAGTCAGTGCCTGTCTTTCCCCTGCTTGAGTAGTTTTAGAGAAAGCCAACTAAAGCAGAAGACTTAATGAGATAAAGTACCTCATATCATAATATCCAAATGTCCAGGTTTCCATTTTAAAAAATCATCCATTCTACCAAGAATGAGGGAGATGTCAAAGTGAAAGAAAAGAGACAATCAATAGATGCCAACACCAAGCAGATAAATATCATAATTATCTGAAAAAGGTAGAACAGCCTTCACGAGAGTGACTCACGAGTGGCTTCTAACATACTAAAGAAATTCTCAGCAGAGAAATAAAAAAGTTTCATAAAAGGAATAGAAGATATAAAAAAGAACCACATGGGAATTTAGAAATCTTAGATCTTAAAAATACCGTAACCAAAATTTTAAAAAATGAGCTCAACAGCAAAACTGTGAGAAAAGACAAAGGAATTGGTTAACTTGAAGACAACATAGGAACTAACCAATCTGAAAAAAAAAATCAAATAAACTGAAAAATGTCAGCAGAGTCTCAGGGACCTGTGGATCTACAACAAAAGAAGCGTAAGATGTGTGTTAGAGTGCTGACTGGGTGGTGTTGGCGGAAGGGTAGACACATGGCTCAGTGAGCAGAATAGAGAATCCAGAATATAGGCCGACAAATGCATGCCCAACCGCTTGTTGACAAAGTGCAAAAGAAGTGTAATGCAGGAAGGATAGCTGTTTCAACAAATGGCCCTGGAGCAACTGGATATCCACAAATATTTTTCAAAAAGAACCGCAACATACAGGGTGGGGTAAAAATAAATGTACAGTTGTAAGTATGCAAAACACAGTTTATTCTTGTATTATTGTTTATTAATTCTTCTGTTATTTCCCATACACACAACTGAAAACCTACTTTTACCCCACCCTGTATATCTCCCAGCCATCACATCTTATTTATACAAAAATGAACTCAAAGTGGATTGCAGACTTAAATTGAAAATGTAAAACTATAATACTCTTAGAAAAAACATAGGGGAAAATCAATAGAACAATCATAATAATATGCTGTGATAAAAGTTACTTGAATGTGGTATATCTCTCTCTTTCTCTACCAAAATATCCTACTCACGGACAGAAGATTCTGTTTTACCTTAGATTTTAGTAACCTCAGTATAAAATTTTTTTCTTTCCTCCTTCCATCAAGAATCTGCACCTTTTCACCTGAAGGAAGGAAGCCTTTATGGCTTCTCTTTGGCATTTCCCAACTGCCAGCATCACGACTTTGCACTTTGGGACCATCATTAAATAAAATAAGGGTGGCTTGAACACGAGCACCGTGAGACCACGACAGTCTACCCGACAACAGACATGGCAGTAAGTGACGAGCAGACAGGTAGCGTACACATTGGACAAAGGAATGATTCATGTTCCGGGAAGGATGGAGTGGATTTCATCATGCTACCCAGAGTGGTGTGCAACTTATGGATTGTTTATTTCTGGAACTTCCACCTAATATTTTCAGACCATATTTAACTTTGGGTTATTGAAACTATGGGTAGCTAAAACCATGGAAGGTGACAATATGGATAAGGGGGAAAACAACTGTGACTGGTAGTTGTGGAATAAATGTCCTACATTTTGTTCAGCCATGTAGTGCAATGACTGGTACGGTGGGTTTTAATTTTATGATATATATTTTTTCTTCCTATTTTTGTTGTTGAGTTCTAATGTTTTCTAATGTAGTTATTGTATAAACCTTGTAAGATACCATTTTTGAAACTTGTTGAGATTTCCTTTATAGGTTAATTCAAAATCATTTCTGTGTGTAAATGGGCTAAAAAAAACAATGTGTTACCTTTTATTCAACTTCTCGCGTGTATGTTAGTGTAAGACTAGAACTTGAAAGTGTCATTCACATCCTCTGTACTAATATTCTTTTCTCTTTTGTCTGTTGATTTCTGAGATGTACTTTATTCTCCTACTGTGAGCTATCAATTTATCCATTTGTCCTTTGGAATATCAGTTCTTCCTTTCTATGTTTTGAACTTACATTGTAAGATGTTTCAAATTTATGATTTTTATGTCTTTTTATTGGATTGCTGATTTATCGATACAGTTGTCCCCTAGTGTCTGTGGGGCTTTGGTTCCAGCATCCCCATGGATGGCAAAATCTATGGAAGCTCCAGTCCCGTATATAACATGGCCCACTTTTTGCATATAACCCATGTACATCTTCCAGTGTACTTTAAGCCATCTCTGGATTACTAATAGTACTCATACAATGTGAATGTTATATAAATAGTTGTCATACTTTATTATTTAAGTATCATCTTTCTGGAATTTTTTTGTTCAACTATTTTTGATTTCAGCTTGTTTGAATCCATGGATGCAGAACTCGATGATGGAGGGCAGACTCCATGTTGTCAATGAGCTTGAAAGCTGGGTTTTTTTTTTTTTTTTTTAATTCTCCTTTGTGTGCTATTTTGTTAACTCAGCTTTATTTTGCTAGCATTTGCTTTTATTTTCAATTTTCTTGTGTCCTTTTTAAAAAAATTATGTATTGGTTTCAGGTGTACAGCTTAGCAGTCAGGCACTGCTCTACTTTATTTACATCGTGTTCCCCTTGAGGTATCCACACCCAACTGGCACCCCACATAGTCATTGCAATAGTATTGGCTATATTTTCCATGTTTTACTTACTTCCCCGTGACTATTTTTTAACGACCACTATGTGCTTCTTGTATCTTCACCTCTCTCACCAAATGCCCCAACTTCTCCCCTCCACTCTGGCAGACATCAGTTCTGTGTCTGTATCTATAGTCTGTTTCAATTTTGTCTGTTCATTTATTTTCTCTTTACATTCCACATCCTTCTTATAAAAGGCATGACATTTTAAAACAGAACATGGTTACATACTTTGTTTTAACAAATTCAAATGTCTTCTTAAAGATGAGCTGAGTATGTTTATATTTACTGTTTCCACCGAAATTCCTGCCATCTTGCTTCGTGTTCTTTTTTATCTCTTGTTTTGTTTTCATTCCTAGATTTTTAAAAATGTTTGTTTGTTTTTTAAATTTTTGTTTATGTGTTTTCTAAATTGAAAATAATACTTCTATTTCTATTTTCTAATGTTTCCTTTGCTATTTTAGTAGAAATATTCAAACTTATTCTTTTAAAAACAGATAAAAATGATTAAGTACCTATATATCCTAAAAGACATAAACTAAGATGTGTTTGCATCCTTTAATTTTTGCGTCCTTCTGTGCCCCACTCCCACCTCAGGCAACTCTCCCTTTCTCCCATACCCCCACATGTGTTCAATGTTGTAATAACCACTACTTATATAAACTTTATAACAACACTGAGTAACTTACCATTACTTTCTGAACTCTAATAATTCTTCTTGGCTTCATTTTTCCACATGCTCCAATAATTCTTTTACAAAATATCTCTCAGGCACAAACATTCTGAGCCTTTATACATTCTAAAATGTCTTTATTTTAGCCCCACTTTTGAAAAATAGTTTGTCTTTTTATAGAATTCTAGAGTCTGAAGTGACCTGGAAGCTGGTCTCTGGGGACAGGCACTGCTCTAAGTTCCAGAGATTACCAGCCCGTGGGCCCCACCTGACCTCTCAGACACACAGGCCCTCGCACAGGCTGTATCTCCTCAAGGTGGGTGCAGCCCATTGCCTCATCCTCCCTGTCTCTGCATAAAGGTGTGTGTCAAGAGTGTGCGTATGTGTATGGGCTACAGATGCTTGAGAATCTCTCTTTCCTGGCTGACTGAACAAACATTGCATATACTAAAAGTGTTCAGTGTTGCTTGGGGAGAAAATGGGAATAACTGTGATAGATCAACAATAAAATAAAATAATAAAATGTCACATTATCTTCATGAAAAAAGTCTTTGATGTCGCTGCAGGGACAAGTGGAAAGCACAGAGTAGCAGCTCAACCATCAAACTACTGAGGTTGCTCACTTTACCTTCCTGTATGCTTTCCATGGTGGTACTAAATCGGCACCTGTGAGATGCCCTGTTATTTGCTATAGTGGATGTGTAACTGAGCTTCATACACTCTCAGCTGATTGCCTTTAACACAGACGTTTCAATATGAACACTTGAAAACAGGGGTGTGTCTTAGTCCCTTTCAGGCTGCAATAACAAAAATACCATAAAGTAAGTGGCTTGTAAACACTGGGTGGCTTATAAAAACTGAGTGGCTTACCTGTCACAGTTATGGAGGGTGGGAAGAGCAAAATCATGACACTGGCAGAATCAGGGTCTAGTGAGAGCCACCTCCCTGGATTTCTGTCTTCTTGCTGCAACCTCACTAGACTAAAAGGGTGAGGGAGCTCTCTGCGGCCTCTTTTATAAAGGC
Source organism: Desmodus rotundus (assembly GCF_022682495.2). Lineage (NCBI taxonomy): Eukaryota > Metazoa > Chordata > Mammalia > Chiroptera > Phyllostomidae > Desmodus > Desmodus rotundus. The sequence continues at coordinate 85,367,082 of NC_071388.1, read as the reverse complement.
ACTGATCCCATTTGTGAAGACCCTGTCACCTAATCACTTCTCAAAAACACCACCCTCTAATACCATCCCTTTGAAGGCTGGGATTTTAACGTACGAATTTTTAGGGATATACAACACTCAGACCATACAGGGTATCATCAGTGGCTAAGAGCTACCAAAACCTAGTGGGGCTTGCACCTCTTTAGATGCATGACTAGATTATTTATTTAAAGAGTTATACAAATTTAAGAGTAGTAACAATGTCTTCACTGAGATCCCAAAGTCCTTTAGAATATCCACAAAAGCACAGTCCTTCCTTTCCCCTTTGTCCAGTCTGGGGTACTATATTTCAGAAAAAGAAATAGAAGTCCGTGATTCTTCTCTGCCCAAGCCATGTGGTCCCAAAAGGACACCGCATGGCTGCTGTGTCTGGCACTTTAAATCCCAGCGTCAATCATCCTCTACTGCACCATTTCCGAATCCTCCCGCAATTGGCCACACCTGCCAGCATTCCCGTATTCTTCCAGCTTTACTGGGCTGCCATAGTAAGTCCAGGCAGGTGTGGTTCTGTGGTGTGGAGCCAATCATCTCCAAGCTCTTATGCAGGCTCTGTAACCAGGGGGAGTTGCCTCCCAGTTACATCCTGGGTTGAAGTCACTCCCATCCCCCTGACTCAAAGCATGGCCACAGCTGTTTAACATATCCATGAAACCAGTTAAAGGTTATAGATATGTTAAACGACCATTGTAGAGGTTATCTGCAAAACTGTTGCTATGAAAAACAGCTCTCAATGGCCCTGCTCCATGTGCCCCATCCCCCAGCTCAGACTTGGGGGGGTGAGGACAACCTATATATATATATATATATATATATTTCTAATATTTCCTGCACACCAAGTTCTGGACCCCATTACAAATCCTTATTTGGGGCCTCCCTTTGGCTGCACCCTGTTACATAATCGTATAATAAAAAAAGGGGAGTTCTTTGTGTAATAATGTCAGAGCTGAAAACAGTAGAAATAGAGTAGTGACCACCTACCTGACAACTGCCATGGACAAAACCCTGTGCTAAGCACTTAAGGGGCATGGTCTTCAGTCCTCACAACAACCCTTTTACATGTGAGAAGCTATACATAAGTTACTTCAGAAACCTGGGCCTCAATTTCCCATGTGAGAAACTGGGGCACAGATTTCTTAAGTAGCTTATGTACAGTCACCCAGATAGCCAGCAGAAGAGCCTAAAACTTAAGCTGGTGAGTTATTACACGGTGTCATAGACACCCCCTCCCATGTCTTTTGGCCTTAAATTTTATAATGTTTGTTTTAGCAGCATTTACTTCTACCCTTATCAAAAATGCTTTGGTTGATTGTATCATAATATAGCCCAAATGTAAACTATTTCTTAGATGTCAAGTGGAACAATTTTACGTTTTGGAATTATATACTAAAAGCTTTGTTAACTGATATTCAAAAGTGCTTTATCGTGTTTTTTTTTAATACAAAAGACATGATTCCATCTTTATTATAACCTCTCTTAAGTCTTTGTTTCCAGATCAGTGAATATCGATTCCAGACAAATACGCTTCCAAAGATGTTCATGTTCAATCCCAGTACCTGGGAATGTGTTAGTTACATGAGAAAAAGAACTTTGTAGGTATTATCAAATTGAAGATGTTCAGCAGGGGAAGTTATTCATGGGTTGAGTGGACCCAGTGTAATCTACAAATCCTGAAAAGAGGAAAAGGCAGGCGAGAGAGGTTGTCAGAGTCAGAGAGAGATCTGATGACAAAGCAACACGGCTGGCTTTGAAGACGGAAGAGGGACCATGAGACACAGACTGCCGGTGGCCTTTTGGAGCTAACAAAGACAAGCAAATTGGATCTTCCCTAGAACTCCCAAAAGAAAGGCCGCCCTGCTGACACCTTGGTATCCCAGTAAGGTCCATTTTGGACCTTCAGAACGGGAAGATGACAAATTTGTGTTGCCTAAAAAAATTTGTTCCTGCAGCAGTTATAGGAAACAAACAGGTGCGCTTGATTTAACTATAATTTCAGATATGAAATTAGACCTAGATGTAAGCCTTTTCTTTTCAGTGGCAATCCAGAAATTCTATCTAGTAGCTACCGTGGAAACCAGTAGTAACAGAGCCACTTCACACTGGAGTCAGAGTTGCCGTCCCAGGGTTGCCACTTCCGTGTGCGCCTGCTCAAACCCTTGGGACACTAAAACTGGGCAATATGACCTTCCGACTAGGCCAAAAGCAGCACTGCATCCCAAACAACTCTTTGCAAAGATAACAAGAAAGCAGACATTATGACTATCACACTGACATTTAAAGACATTCTTTAGAATTAGCATCACTATGTTAGCTTATCTGCACCTATGGAAATTCCTTCCTTCTTTTTATGTAATTGTTTCCCTTCCCTTTATTTTAAGTGCCCCTTGCCTTTGCCTGCGGATCAGAGCACCAGTCGGGTTTCTGCCTGAATCTGTGCTTCCTGAATAGCTGTTTTTTTGGATCTCAAATGAATGCTTGATGCCTCTCACTTTTATTTTTAGGTTAACAGTACTTAAGGTCAGGAATGTGACTGAAACAGGGAGCTGGGAGATTTGTACTAATACTTCATATAGCAAGTCAATTAAGCCACTTATTTATTTGTTCGTTTATTCATTTATTTACGCTTTGATTTTAGTTTACCAGTTTTTGATTTGGAAGAAAGTATTATCACATTTGAATTTCCTCTTTTCAAAATAGTGTTGGGAGGATACACTTTGGTAACTAACATGTGGTGCCCCAGCGGAGTAGTTAGTACTTGGTAGGTTCTCAAAAACTGAGTGATTCCAAAGCGTGTGCCCTGTTTCTGGCCTGCCTGCGGGACTGTTAGGAAGGCGTGCGTGGAGGGGCAGTCAATGATAAAACAATATGTGAGCTCTGAAGTGCTGTGTGTATGTCAGTATCTTGATTACACTGTCAATAAGTTAGACACAAAATATTGAATTACACATGAGTGGAGAAAATTGTGTTTATTTCTGTGGTCAAAAAAGGTCATTTTTAGTTATTTCCTTCCCCCCAGCAATCCTGTTGCTCAATAGCTAGGCCTGGAAAGGTTTTCTGTGACCTTCTTGTCCAGCTCACGGCTTCCTGTGATCGCAGAAAGCAGGTTAGAGGCTCATTTTCATTTGCAGTCTTCCCAGGATGCTTACAAATCCCTGTAGTAAAAACAAAAACAAACAAACCAAAAGCTACCTCCCCTTGAATCTCAGGGGTGACTCATTTTTATGCGGTGCAGGCAAAAGCACACCCACTGTAGTCTGACAGACCGAAGTTTGCATCTGAGCTCTCTCACTGATTGGCTGTGGACTAGAGCCTTGGGGCAATTGTCTTAGCCTTTCTGACCCTTGGTACTCTAATCCATAAAATGTGAATAATGATGCCCACCGTGCAGTGTCTCTGCGATATTTAATTGAAATAATGCATGTACTGTATCTAGGACAGGGCCTTGAATTTAGTAGGCATCCAACAATGGCCTCTATTTTGCAGAAGTGTTGAGGGAATTTAAGGCACTAGAAAGATGAGTTAGTTTGCAGCATTTAGAAATATTTATCTAGAGCCTCAATTTTACTAATCCCATATAAATTTGTAGGACAAAAGTGGGAAATAATCTAGAATTAACCACATATCCTTTCAATCTTCTAACACAATTTTTCATTTTCTTTTCTCTTCTTCTTTTTTTAAATGGCTACCTGTATCTCCATGAAGTGGAGGTATATCTCACTCCATGGAGATACAGGTAGGGGAGTTTGCAGGACTGGTCTGCACCGACTGAAAAGCAAAGACTCACTTGTCAAGCATCCACCCATTGTTAATGACTGTTTTGGTTTTCCTTGTTCACATAATGGTTTTCTCTAATGCAAAAACCATTTAACTTCAATTAAAGCCCTTTGTGTCTGTGTTCATTCTTAGATTTTCCCTCTAATTGGCCTCTATGCATTTCTTTTGCGTTGGAACCAATTTATTTATGTCTGTGACTGCAGTTAGAAGGAAGCTGAACTTCGAGAGCTATGAGTCTTTTTTCTTGGATAGTTTAGAAAATTAATGTATTATTAAGCTAGTGAAAGGAAAATCCTATAAAAATTTATATGATGGTTATTCCTGACACGGTTTCTTTCTTAGAGCTGAAAGGATTAGAGAAACTCAACATCTGAGATATTGATTGTATAAGATTCTTCTTTCTTTCAGTCTCACAGGAAATGAAATTTTCTTGGGCAAGAGAAAATGCACTGCTGTGTTGTACAAGCCTCTAATATTGATTGTGGTTAGGAGTCGTAAAGTATTGTCTATATTGATTTAAAGTCTTATGGACAATGAATACTCATAATTCTGTGTCTGAACGAGAGGGAGAGAGAAAGAGAAAGTGGGTCACTGAAGCTTGCTGAAACTGCCAATTAGGGATGCCAGTTATTACTTCCTGTAAAGAAAAGCAGGTAAAACCTGCAGGGACCTTCCTGATGAAATTCACAAGGCATTGGGGTAGCTCCAAACCAAGTGATTAGTTATGGGCAACTGCTGCTGTAGTCTAGAAAGACAAATTATTCAGGGACCGAAAGGAGGGGAAACTAAGGTATGAAGTCAGATTACATAGAAACTAAAGAGATCAGGATGCTCTCAAGGATGGAGGAAGAAAAAGATGTCTTTATGAAGAAATGGACTTGCCAAAGGCTGTAGTGTTTGTCTTCAGCTTCTGGAAGCTGCCCTCCAAGTGTGCAGGCAATTAGAGTGCTCTGTAGTCCTGTGTGTCTAACGTTGGACTGAGGGTGGATAACATCTGAGAAGGCATTCTAAATTTTTTGGTGTAAATAAGTCCCTATACCAGGTCCATTTTAATTTATATCACTTATGCTTCTTCAACTAGGGGCGATTTCCTTATGCTTTTATAACAGTTAGGAAATAATAGACCTTTCTAACTCTTTGACCTGTAATATTTCTTGAGGTTTTAGTTAAATAAAGTAAGACATGGAGGGAAGGAATGAGATGAAAAGTCTGAGTTGGAGGAAACTTCACTCAATACCTTTATTTTTCAGTTGGGGAACTGTGTCCTGAGTAGTGAAGTGATTGACCACAGAGGCAGTAACGTGGGTTGTGGAGCCTCTGCTAAAGCTCGGGCTTATCAATCTGTAATCTAATGCCCTGTCACTACACTCACTGGAAATACTTCAGTGTAATCATGATAGTAATCCCTGTGATATGTTTAAAAACATAAATTAATCCCATAGATGGTTACTGAATAGACGCTATATTTCAGACACTGTTCTCAGTGAATATAACAGACAAAGAACCCTAGCTTCCTGGAACCTAGATCCTCGTGGTAAGGGACAGGCAGTAAACAAACAAGTGCAGCAGTACGTGGAAGGTCAGACTGTGACGACACAATGCTGTGAGGGGTAATAAAGCAGGAAAGGGACAAAGGGTGGTAGTATTTGAACAGAATCCGAGCAAAGAGGAGACTTTCACATGTATGGGGGAGATAATTTCAGAAGCAACAACCAATGTTCCTAAAGAAAGAATGTACTTGATGAGTCTGAGAAGTTGCAAGGAGACCAATGTTGCTGGAGCAGAGTGAAAGAGGATAGGGTGGGGACAAATAAGTTCAGCTAACACAGGATTAGATTAAATGGGCCTTTTTTAGGTGATTTTAAGGATTTTGGCTTTGAGTGTTATGATTGCCAGTTTTATGCATCAGCTTGACCAAGCTATATTTCCCAGGTATTTACTCAAATACTAAGGTCTTATGAAAGTATTTTGTACATCTGGTTAGCAGCTACAATTCATTGACTTTAAACGAGAATACTACCCTCAATAGTGGTAGATTTCATCCAATCAGATGAAAGTCTTCAAGAGAACCTTAGGTTTCTCTAGAGGAGAAGAAATTCAGTCTCACAACTGCAACATAAACCCCTGCTTGTGTCCAGCCTGCTGGAGTGTCCACTAGATTTCAGACTTGGCAGCCGCCACAATCAGGTAAAGTAATTCCTTAAAATAAATCTTCATTTTGGTTCATTTCTCTGTTCAGTTGGTTTTGTTCTTTTGTTCTTTTTGTTCAGTTTCTAGGCAGAACTCTGACTAATTCAAATCAGATCAGAAACTTTTCTAGTGTTTTAACCAGAACAGAAATTTGATCTTGCTTGGTTGAGAATAGGTTTAGAGGTTCAACAGTAGATGCAGGGTGTCTAGTCAAGAGTCTATTGCAATATCAAGGGAGAGAAACTGGTATCTTTGTCCTGGGTTAGTAGCCATGGAAGTGGTAAAAAGTGGTAGATTCTGAATATAATTTGAAGGTGGAGTCAACATATTTGCTGATGGGATGATGGGAAGTATGAAAGAAAGAAGAATCAAAGTTACTCCAAGTTTTTTGGCTGCAAGTAGAAAAATGAGGTTGCCGTGGACTAAATTGGGGAAGATTTAGGGCAGATCAATTTTCATGAAGGTGAAAGATAAGGATTTAGTTTTTACATGACAAATGTGAGATTCCCATTAGACACTCAAGTAGATGGGGTGAAAGTAGTTGGACATTTAAGTCTGGAGTTCTGTGAAAGAGATCTGGACAGAAGGTATAATTTGGAGGCTCTTCAGAATATGGATGACCTTTAGAGTCTTGAAAATAGATGAGATATCTTAAGAAGTGTGTGTAGATAGAAAGGAAATGATATCCAGGGATTTCAGTTCTGGGCACTCCAACATTAGAAATATGGAAGATGGGGAGAAAATATCTATAGCAGAGTTGGAGTCGAGCCAGCCTGTGTGATGGGAGGAGAGCCAAGAAAGAAGGGTTTCCCAGAAGACAAGTGAAGAAGGTGTCTGAGAAAATGTTAAGCAGACACATTCTTTTTATGGGTTAAGACAAAAACTGAAAATTGATAATTTTATTTAACAATACTTACTGTCACCAGAGCTGTTTCTGTGCAGTGGAATGAAAAGCTTGATTGGAGAAGAAGAGAAGAGAGAAAGTAGACAAGGGAGATAGTTATATGCATTTAGGAGTTTTCTTATTGAAAAGAGTATTTGCTGGAAGAGTTTGTGAATTCAACAGGACTTTTTTTTTTAAGATGGAAGATAAAACATCTCATTTTTATGTTGATGTGAATGATTTGGTGGAGAGAGTCATTGATCATATTGGGAAGGGGAAAGTTGTGAAGCTGTGTCCTTGAGGAGACAAGAGGGGAAAAGAACTAATGTACCAGTGGAGGGTGTGTCTTATAGAGGAGTTAGGGCACATTCATCCAAAGCAGTGGGAGAGGAGGCAGTGTATGTACAAGGGTTCAAAAGCAGGCAGGTGGTAGATGTAGAAATGGGAGCATGTGAAAAAACCTCTTCTGAGGGACTTGCTCTTCTCAATGAGAGGAAATGAGACCTTCAGCTGAGATAGAGCACACATGAGAGGGTGTAAAGGTTTGAGGGAAGAGAAGACTGATGTAGTCATTAAAAGGGGGGGCATCCAGCCCTTGGTTGAGCTCCTGTCTTCCCCCAATATGACTGTGTGGGAACTGGCAATATGGGCCCTTGGTAATATAGCAGGTGATGATCCAGAATTCAGAGACTTTGTTACCTCGAGCAGTGCCATTCCACATCTGCTGGCCCTGATCTCATCAACCATACCAATTACATTTATGTGGAACATCATATGGACCTTGTCCAACCTGTGCTGAAACAAGAACCCATACCCTTGCAAAAAGGCAGTGAGACAAATGTTGTCCATCCTATCCCACTTCCTGGAGCACCAAGGCAGCGAGGTGCTTTCTGACACCATCTGGGCCCTGTCCTAACTCACTAAGGGCTACAATGAGTGCATTGGCCATGTGGTTGACATGGGGATGCTGCCCAGGCTGGGGACAAGCTCAGAACTCAACGTCTTGACCTCCCCCAACCCAAAGTCACCACGGGAATGGATCGCCAGAAGCAGGTGGCCATTAATGCCGGTATCCTGAGCATGCTGCCCCAGCTCCTGCTGCACTCCAAGTCCTCTATCCAGAAGGAGGCAACCTGGGCCCTGAGCAATATGGCACCCCCAGCACCTCCAGCAGCTCATTGCTTGCAACATCCTGTCTCCCCTGGTGGCTCTGCTGAAAAATGGAGATTTTAAAGCCCAGAAAGAGGCTGTCTGGACAGTGGTTCACTTCAGGACTTGGGGCACCATGGACCAGTTGATGCAGCTTGTCCACTCTGGAGTCTTGGACTTGCTGGTGAACCTGCTCACCATCCCAGACACCAAATTATCATTATCCTTGACATCATCTCTTTTCTCCTCCAGGTGGCAAAGAAGCTCTCTGAGAAGGAATCCTTGTGTCTTCTGATCAAGGAACTTGGTGGGCTTGATAGCATCAAGGCTTTGCAATTTCATGAGAACCATCCCTGACTGCTCAGAGCATTATCGAGAAACACTTTTCTGAGGAGGAGGAAAATGGCACAATATCACCATCCCTGGACCAAGTTCATGAATTCTTAAAGCACTTAACATAAAAAATACTAAAGCTCTGCAACTTCTAAACCAAGGACTAAACCCTAACGGGTAACTTCTTTAAGAAGAAGCACTCCTATATCTTGGTGTACCCTAGGTATAAAACTTTTAAAACTGAACATTAATACAATTTTTGACACTTCCAAAAAATGAGAAAATGTGGTAGATGTGAAGACAGTATAAGGTTTTTGTCAACTACATGCAGAGCTTTGGGTTTCTGTCTTTACCATTGATGATGGATGGTGAAAACAGATTTTCCTTTAAATAGACTTAAAAAATTTTGCTGATTAATAGAAAAGTAATCTTTTTTCTACACTGAAGCTAAAATTAGAATGAATCCTGGTAAATGAAATTGAAAATAAATTTTTATTAGATTTGTTATACATTTTAAATTGTATTAATTAAAAAATACACTAAAACCTTATACCTATATATTTAAATCTAGTGCAATACAACTAAACCTAAATATGGCAATTAAGATATGTTCTCATTGCCCAAGTTAGAAGCTGGGTGGGGAAATGTTGATGGCAGAAAACCACTATCACTAAGAGTATCAGAAAACATTAATTCTCATCCAGCCTTACAGTTGTGAAAATGTAATTTAAGATAATTAAGTCTAAAACTATTTTGAGGATAGTTTGTATTGGGAATTTTTACACTCAAATGCATAAACAAGGCTGTAGAAGTTTTTGGGAAAATGTATACTTAATTATCATATTTTCAATGATGTGAAGTTGAGACTCTTAAACATGAAAGTCATCAAAAACATGATTTGACAGCTGCCTTTGAAAATGGCTCTTCCTTTGGTATGTTGTCAAACTAACTCTCCTCTAAAACAGTCTTCTTTAAAAAAAAAACAAAAACAACCTCTAATTCTTTTTGACATTTGTGAAATAATAATGGAAGCTTTGAATTGTTTTGCTTAGAATTCATACCTATTTAATACTAAATAGAGTTATTGAAACAAATGAGAAAGACAACCTTAAGAACAAAGAGATATGAACTCAGACACAACAATTTCCAAAACTGAGTTGTTTTTTTCAAAATTTTATTTCAATTATGCCAAGAAAATCAAGTTCCTTTAAAAATTATCATTGGTGTTAATTAAGACCAATTATTGTTTTAGCTGAACATATGCCCTTGAGGTGAAAATATTTATTTTGCCAAAACCTTAAGGAAATTTTGATTTAATTTAATTATGACTGACTAATAATTCTCTGCCCTGAAAAAAACAGCCATCTATATTAGGAGCAAGTGTAGGAATTCTGGCCACGATGGTGGTGCAGGGAGATACGCTTTGCCTCCTCACACAACCAAAGGAAGGAAACAACCAATTTAAAAACAAAAAATAATCAGAACTGCCAGAAAATCAAACTGTATGGAAGTCTGACAACCAAGGAGTTAAAGAAGAAACATTCATTCAGGCTGGTAGGAGGGGTGGAGACAGGGAGCCGGGGCGCAGAGGAGGTACAGCAAGGCAGCAGATTGTGGACCACGTGGTCCCACATTCATGTGTGGGTAAACTGGGAGGGACAACTGGGGAACAAGACAGACCATGCAACCCAGGTTTCTAGCACCAGCATATAAAGCTCAGAACTTCTGGCTGTAGAAATCTGTGGGTGTTGTGGCAGCAAGAAAAACTGCCAGTCTCTTGTAAGTGGGATGAGAGATGAGCAAGTGCCATTGTTCCTTCATAAAGTGCCACAACACAGCAAAATGGGTTGCCCTGCACTGGCGAATAACTAAGGCTCCATCCCTCACAATGTAACAGGTGTGCTGAGACAAATAAATATGGCCAGAATAAAAGAACAGATCAAAACTCTAGAAAAAGAACTAAGCAATGAGGAGATGGCCAACCTATAAGATGCAGAGTTCAAAACACTGATAATCAGGATGCTCACAGAAATGATTGAGTATGGCTACAACATAAAGGAAGGAGTGAAGGTTATACAAAGTGACATAAAGAAAAATATACAGGGCCCTGGCTGGTATGGCTCAGTGGATTGAGTACTGGCCTGCAAACAAAAGTGTTGCCAGCTTGATTCCCAGTCTGGGCACACACCTGGGTTGCAGGCCAGGTCCCCAGTGGGGGGCACGTGAGAAGCAACCACACATTGATGTTTCTCTTTCTCTCTTCCTCCTTCCTTTCCCTTCTCTCTAAAAATAAATAAAACCTTAAAAAAAAAGAGAGAAAAATATAAAGGGAACCAACAGTGAGGGGAAGGAAACCAGGGCTCATATCGATGATTTGGAACAAAAAGAAGGAATAAACATTCAACCAGAATAGCATGAACAATCGAGAATTCAAAAAAATGGGGAGAGGCTTAGGAACCTCCAGGACAACTTTAAATGTTCCAACATCTGAATCATAGGAGTGCCAGGAGGGCAAGAAACTGAAAACTTATTTGGCCAAATAATGAAAGAAAACTTCCCTATCTATCAAAGGAAATAAACATACAAATGCAAGAAGCTCAGAGAGTCCTAAAGAAGTTGGACCCAAGGAGGAACACACCAAGACACATGATAATTAAATTGCTGAAGATTAAAGATAAGGAGAGAATCATAAAAGCAGCAAGAGAAAAAGGAGATAGTTACCTACATAAGACTATCAGCTGCTTTCTCAAAAGAAATTTTGAAGGCAAGAAGGGCCTGGAAAGAAGTTTTCAAAGTCATGGAAAGCATGGACCTACATCCAAGATTACTCTACACAGCAAAGCTATCTTTTAGAATGGAAGGGCAGATTAAGTGCTTCCCAGATAAAGTCAAGTTAAAGGAGTTCATCATCACTAAGCCCTTATTCTATGAAATGTTAAAGGGACTTATCTAAGAAAAAGAAGAAGGCCAAAACTATAAACAGTAAAATGACAACAAACTCACAACTATCAACAATGGAACCTAAAAAAACAAAAACAAACAAAGCAAATGACTAGAACAGGAAGAGAATGACAGAAATGCAGATCACATTGAGAGATATCAGGAGGCAGGGGGTGGGGGAGAATGGGGGAAAAGGTACAGGGAATAAGAAGCATAAGTGGTAGGTACAAAATAGACAGGAGAAGGTTAAGAATAGTATGGGAAAATGGAGAAGCGAAAGAACTTATATGTATGACCCATGTATATAAACTAAGGGTATGGGGAGATGGTATTGGGGGGTACAGGGAACAGGGGAATAAAAGGGGGAAAAATGGGACAACTGTAATAGCATAATCAATAAAATATGTTAAAAAATAGAATAACGCTAAAACCAGAGAGATCAGTTAGAAGCTGTGAGAATTACCAGCAAATGACTGAATCAATACGTGGTGGTAGGATAGGGAAAAAGAGAAGGACTTTTATAATTTAGGAGGAAAACTTTATAGCATTTAGTAATGGATTGCATATGGAATATGCAAGGGGAGGAGAAGCAATCTAGGATGACTTTCATTTTAGGTAACAGTAGATGGAGCTTCTGTAAATTGATTTAGAGGTGAGAGCAGGACAGGCAGACTACACGGAGGTGGGAGGAGTTGGATGATGAATTCAGTCCTGGAAATGCTGAATCTGGAATAGTTGTGAAATGTCCACATTATCATATTTTCTCCTCCACTGGATCAGTACGGAAACATGGTCTAATTCCAAATAAAACAAGAGCCCAGGGTGTGTGGCTCAGCTGGAGTGTCGTTCTGTGCACTGAAAGGTTGCTGGTTCCATTCCTGGTCAGGTCACACGCCTAAGTTGCTGGTTCAATCCCCTGTTGGGGCATGTATGGGAGGCAACAGATTGATGTTTCTCTCTCACACCAGTGTTTCTATTTCCTTCTCCCTTCCTCTCTCTCTACAAATCAATGGAAACATGTCCTTGGCTGAGGGTTAGGAAGCAAAACAACACCAACAACAGAAAGACAAGGAAGCCTCCCTAAATTCCTCATAGCCCTGTTGGTGCCACTTCTTCTGTTTCTTCATAGCTAAACCTCCTTCACATATATGCTTACATTCACTTTTCAGCACCTCTCCAGTTTCTCTTCCTAAGCCACACAACCACTCCGTCAAAACTGCTTTGTCAAGGTCGGAGGCAGTTTTCATGTTTCCAAACCCAGTGAACATTTTTCTGCCCTCACTTTACTCAGTGTCCCAGCAGTATTTGAAGTAGTTGATCTGCTACTTAGATCCCAAAATTGAGTTAGTTGTACTCAGTGGAGACATAGAGAGTGAGAAATAGAAATCACACAGAAGTTCACCATAGCAAAATGAAAGTAAGAAATGAATAATGCAGGCCATTCATTTAAGATATGTTCTCATTGTCTGCTCATCTGAAATTTAAAATACTAGGCTGAACAGTTCAAAACTGCATGCATGAAAATTATGTTTTTTCTTAAAAGAAGATCCTCTTACACCAAAAGCTGAACTAAACCTATACTTTGCCTATACTTCGATCTTTTCTCTTTATGCATCTTCTCAAACACACGTGAAGAGGTGAAAATGTTACTAAAATTTTAAAGGAGATAGGTAACAAAAATGTTACTGAGGTTTCAGTGGCAGAGGGAGGAGTGAGGTTGAAACTGGTGTGAAGGCAAGTGATCCATTGTTTGCTTTCCACAGCTTTCGTTCTGATTTGTCCTTCTACCCTAAACTATAAAACGTTATAGTACTTACCAAATTCCATTAATTTGAGTCATTATAAAATATTGCAGACAGGAAGAATTATATAAAAATATATAATTTTATATATAAGGGTAGGGCAAAAGTAGATTTATAGTTGTGTGTATGGAAAATAATAAAATAAGAATAAGTAATAATTCAAGAATAAATTTTGTATTTCTCATACTCATAGCTATAAACCTACTTCTTTCCCTGCCCTGTTTATAACATATAAATACTTTTTATATGTTACATGTACAACTATGTTATATGTATAACATATTATATGTGTATGTGTTATATGTATAAATATAATATATGTGATATATATGAAAATATTTATGGAATGTAAATGTTCCCACTTTCTAAGAAATGAAATAATTGTCACTTTTACTTTCTCCATAGTTTTACTAAATATATACATGGTTTTATATATAGTCTCATTTTGAACATTTCCATCTCCATCTCTGAATAAATGGTATCATTGAGTTGTAGGTCTCTGCCCAACATATTTGTACATTATTCATATTGAATATTCAGTTGCCATGAATTTATTTTTACTGTTTTTTAACATTTTAATGTATGATTATATCAGGATTAATTTACTTGGTCTTTTAATAGACATTTAAGTTGTTAATAAATTTTGCAATTGTGATATATTTTGAAATACTTTCTTATAAATGTGTGTGAGTACTTATCCAGTATATATTCCAAGTACGCTTTCTGAATAGTAGGTATACAACCTTCAGAATAATAGATACTGCTAATTGCCCTAAAGATAAGTTGCCTGCATTGGTGGATTTAAAAAATTATCATTTATTATTCTTGCCCAAACAGATTTTCAGAGATGTGAGATAATACCTAAAGTTGGTTTTCATTCACACTCTCTTTCCTACTGAGGCTGCTCATTTGTTCGTATTTACTATTTTCTAGCTGATGTTCCTTTTCTGACAGCTGCCTGTTCATATCTTTTGAAAATTTACATTGAATTCTTACTTTTTTCTTTATTGGTTTGTAAAAGTCTTTTATGTATTCTAGCAAGTAAAAGTTGTGCCAGATTTAATGACTTCTTCTCAGTGTTCACTTCACTCATCATTTCCCTCTAACTCCTGTTTTCCATTTCTGTCCCCTTTTCTTATGCCCTCCTTGGAACACTGTCACCATTTCCTCAGTTGCCCACAGACCAAACTTCAAAATGATATAAGACATTTTTCCTCTGTATTTTATGGCAATTCAACTCTATCATTCATTTTAGTTTAATTAATCTGTCCATGAAAAAGCCTTATTAAAATTAACTTTCTTTATCCAGATATAATAATAATAGTACTCCTTTTCCAGTCCTGATTTGAAACTCTTATTCACGTATATAATACATTTTTCCCTTTTTGTACGTTCCATCAGTCAGGGAGTTCTGCAGATTCTGGCTATTAAGTCTGTTCTTTTCTTTCTACCATTCGTAGTCCAGGAACATAGTAGATCCTGCAATATTCCTTGTTGGTCTTTCTATTCCTCCATTCTATCTCTGTTCATGGCCTTCCTCTCCTCAAGAACACAAATTATTAGTTATTGGAAATATAAATTCCTCACATTAACTTTCAAATTTTTCCATGATTTGACACTAGCCTATTTTCAACCATATCTCCTATAAACACTTTTTAAAATAAATCTTAAAATCTTGATGAGTAATTTCAAATTATGTTGAAATGACATTTCAAAGCATTTACTTGGCAGCTTATGAGAAACTACATTTAAGGATTATAGTAGACATCAAAATATTTTAAGGGAACCATTAAACAGTTTTAAAGATATACCTTATCACAAACTCAGCATTTAAAATAAGTACTTACATACTACACAGCTGTTTAGAGAGAGCATAAATTATTTTATCTTGCTGCAATCCTTAAAACTTTATGGAACTTAAACTCTATCATTCAATTTAGTTTTAATTAATCTGTCATTGAAAAACCCATATTAAAATTAATTTCCTTTTTCCAAGTATAATAATGATAATACTCCTCCTTTTCAGGGCCTGATTTGAAACTCTTTTTCAATTATACAGGCTTGGCTTTCATTTCAAAAGAGAAATGAAAGAGACACAGAAGAGACCAAAACACATTCAAAGAATCTCAAAATCATGCCATATAACATGATTTACTATTCTCTAAATATGAAATCTCTTTCTTCTATTCCTTTGGGTTTGTGATTCCATTTACTTTGAATTTTCCAATATGCATTCATTCCCACAAGTTGAAAGTGTCTCTTTGTCACAGTATCAGCTAAATGCCACATCTTGCACGGACACTACCAATATTTCCCAGCTTGGAAATTCTCTGTGATTTCTTCCATAGCGCTCTGTATGTGCTCCACTTTGTTTACCGTATGTTCTCTGGTTAAGTAGACATCTATTTGTATCTCTATTAAACTGAAAGGTCCATGATAATTGGATCCTTTTGACATATTTATATCATTATTACTTACCTCAATGGTTAAAACATAGAAGATGTCCAACAAATGTTTATTTTATTGATGTCTGTAGACAAATATTATGAATGCAAGCTAATCTTTTGTTTTCAAGAATGCACAAAGTACTATTATTCTCCATCCTAGAGAACTGTAGAAGTCAGAAAAGATTGGTCAGTTTTTGTGTCCACTATGTATGACGTCTTTGCTGAAAAACATGCCCTAGTTTACTAAACTGAAAACTTGTGAACAACATTATACCACCATTTTTAGCTCATAAAGAACAACAATCAAAATTAAGTTTTATAATTGAATATAAAAAGGATGCCTTACATTACGTATTATTTTACACATTTAACTCTCATTGCCCTCTATGTTGACCTAGGATTGATTAAATAGTGAGTAATAGGAACAGAACTTATAAATAGATACCTTCTAAAATTGAAGTCCTGAGTACTTTGCAATATAGGCTTATTGCATTATATTATACTTACATTGGCTTCAAAGTTTCCTCTCTGAGATTGCCTCCTAAGCAAAAGTGAAAGACAGTGTTCAACTTCCTCCCAGGCTATGTTTAAATATAATTGCACTCAGCTTCATCATGTTCACTCTGCATGTGCAGGAAAGCTCAAACACAGAGCTACAGAGTTAGAATTACAGTTCTAAATTATACTCATAACCCAATTGAAGCCAATATACCGCACTAAATACAGAATATAAATTGCATGTTTCGTATTACGTAAAATTATCAAGATTAGGTAAACTCTGGTCTTTTTCATTTCTAAATATAAGGTTATATCCATGTGGATGTTTAAAGTTGCTATTGCTAACTGACTTGAATTAATTTTTCAGAATTTGCATGTCAATGAATTACTTTTTATCTCTGTTTTTAGTATAGTTGAAAATAAACTGATGAAATAGTAAGTCAGAAAATGTGATATCCTCACATCTGTGGGGATATTTTTTTCAACTGTTGGCTCATGCTTCAAAGTAATACATTGATCACAGACTAAAATTTTTTCTGTACAGATGGCCCCTCAAATGTGTGCAATCTTGTACCCCACAAATCATATCCCGCACGTGTGTTGTCAGGAAAGGTTAGATGACCCACACCTACTATATTATTGAAACATTAACATTTGTCTTTTTACTTCAGTGTTAGTTTTCAAATCAACTTGAGAATGTTCTGAGTTACCCAATGAACAATTAAAATTTAGTATTCCTAAGATTTCAGTTGTTGGTTTAATATTAGTCTCATGATTCTATGTAAAACAAGTGGTTACCATATTTAGATTTTAATATATTGGTGAGCGTAGCTGCGATATCTTAGTATTTCCTAATGTTAAAATGATGCTATCTGTCACCATATTCCTGTTTTATTTTTTGTTGCAAGCATATCTAACATTGGGTCCTCATATCAAAATGATAAAATCATTCATTATCTGACACTATTTTAATGTTTGATTTTAATAGTTACACAAATTTATAGGGATAAATTGCTATTGAAAACAATTTCATTGATTGGCTTTATTAAACTACACACAAAATTGGGATCTGAGATTGTGAAAGAACATCAAAGTGATGTAATGTATTACTTTTAGTTGACTGAGAAGAGGTGAACAGAGGTGGATTTAAATATAAATGCAATGTTGGCACCAAGTAAAGGTCAAATGATGTCACAGAGAAGTAGAGACAGGAGACAGTGGCATTCCAGCCTAGATTGCTGAGATCTAACTTCCACTACAGCACTTAGTTCATTTTTTATATTTTGAGTTTTAACTTAGTTTCAGCAAAATAGCATACATCACATTCCTTTAATGCTGTTACTCTGAATTTTTATTTTCTTAAATTTTTAAGTGTTTGCTCTAACTGCTTGGTTTTATGGTTGGGAAAGAAATAGGCACATGAGGGATTTATACTGTTGATGTTTGTATGTATTTAAGCAAGCTAAAAATAATTTAAGTCAACTGTTGGTCCACAATACATCTTTTCCTTTATGTGGGTTTGTTCTCTAGCAGAGTCATTCATTGGCTTAATCATAATAATTCACACAGCAGTTTTAAACAAAAATAAACACTTTCTGAAAATCTACTGTGACCTGTCTGAATGCTATGATGAGTTTCCCAGTTTCAGAATGTAGAGCAATTCATTACCACAGTTGACAAAAGCTTGGAGCAATAATCTGCTGAAACAATATTAGGAAAAATACAAACAATTAGCTCTGGAACACTGAAACTTTTATTTTTTTTATTATGGGTCCACATCAAGTATGTAAAACATTTCCACATTGACAAACATTTGAAAGCAAATTGAAACAGGCTTGAAATGGCTGGAAATTAAATATATTGAACTCAAATAGCTATTTCAACTTCCTCCTCAAGGAACAAAATGCAATAAAAAATTTATTCTCCACTTACAAAAATTAGTTCCTTTTTTATTTTCTGTTTCATGGAGTTCGGGCAATTTACCTCTGTGGTTAAGCCAGTGGTCCCCTTGTTGCCATGTGGTAACAGCAGGTGAAGGTGGTAAGAAGGCCCCCAACTATGCAGATTTCTCCCTTAGTAGACTTGGGAAGCTTGAATTTCTTTCCAGGATACACTACACTTGCACAACTGCACTTGCACAATTGCTGAAATTTTGGTACAGGATGTAGAAATAAATGAAGTGACTCTCTAGTGAGGCTATTTCTTTGATGCCCTAGTTTACTAAACTGAAAACTTATGAACAACAACAACTTCAGTTTTCACTGAAGAGAACACACTGTGTCCAAAGATGCTGTATTTTGGTCTTGAGTTTCACAGTGTTCCTAAGGTGCTGTATATTTTTTGCTCAAATCCATATAGTTGTTTTATAGCATCAGTGTCACCTGCTCCTGAACAGTGCCTCCCTTCTCCTCCCCACCCGTCGCTTTCTCCAGTCCTCTCTCCTCCCCCAGTGCTACAAACCAACTCTTCAAAATTACAGGTTCAAAAGAAGTTACCAGCTTTTTAATTCAAATGGCAAAATAGTTACCATGATTCCTCTTTTTCCCTACAGCTCATTGGTGAGGACTACTGAAGCTTGAAAGGCAGTGTTCAAGGTGTCATGGGCAGTGCTGATGAACTTGGAAGTGTAACCATGGAATTTATTGACAGCAGTTACAGAAAAAGGAGATATTCACAAGTCTCCCATCTCAACAATTATTAAGCAGAAAAAGTCTAATCAAGTGTCTTGAATATTCAGAGGATCTTTCTAATTATTTGATTATACTAGCTTTCTGTGAGTAAACTTATGAGTATACATTGTATGCCCTGGTTGAATAGGTACACTGGTCAGAATTTAATGATTAAATGTTGGATTTTTAGATAATATTCCTTTTTTGTTTGTTTAATTGAAAATATTCACTCACAGTGAGTGACAGCTTACTTTGAAAGAAAGTTGAATCATCACCCTTGAGACACATTACATTTTACAAAATTTTTGCAATGTTTTAAAATGTTTGAAAAATTCTCTAGTTGGAATATCTCAATAGGCTTGTTCCCTAAAGGTCAGTTTCCATCACTGATGTCCCCTTTGTCACTGTCTTTCTGTCAGTGCTAATTTATTTCTCTACCCTTTTTCCTCTCTCTGCCTGCCTGTCTGTCTTTCACTTTCTTTCAATTTTTTTTTCTGTGCTTCTGCCCCAAGATCCCTTGTTTTTTTCCTCTTATTCTACCACACTCTCAACTATCCATAACATAAAACTGTATTTTAATATAAATATATACTTATTTTACATAAGCACATAGAGGTTCAAACAATTTAAAATAGTAGTAAAGAATCATTGTTAATTTTTTTGTTGAAACAATGTCCTGCGACTTCATGCTATATTCACATTTTCATTTGATTAACTCATGTCTACTAACATATATCTCTCATTGCCTTCTAAATTTTGCCACTTATGTTGTTGTTAATTCTGCAAAACATACATCTGACAAAGGAGTTAGATCTGGATTATATAAAGATTATTCAAAACTCAATATTAATAAACCAAACAATCCACTTTTAAAAGTAGACAAATAAACAGTCACTTCATAAAAGAAGACATAGAGGTAGAAATGAGCATGTGAAAAGATGCTCATCATTAGAAAAATATAAACTAAAACCAGAAGACATACCACTACGTACATTGAAAACGGCTGCAAAACAAAGCAAAGTGAAGCGAACATGGAGCACTAAGTGCTGAGGAGGAGGGGAAGTAGCCGCACTTCCCGTGCTTTGCTGGTGGGAATACAAAATGGCACAGCGATCTTAGAAAAATGTCTGGCAATTTCATATAAGTTCCATATTCATTTATTGTATGACCCAGCAATCCTACTTTTAAGTATTTACCCTGGAGGAATGAAAACTTATGTTCATGTAAAACCTGTGTACAAATATTTATAGCAACTCTTTCCATAATTGCCAACATCTAGATATAAACCAGAGTCTTTCAAGGGGTGAATGGATGAATAAATTATTGTATAACCCGTACAGTTATACAATAGGTGCTCTCCTCAGCAACGGGAAGGAATTAACTGTTGACACACACACCAACATTGGTGGATCTTGAAGGCATTATGCTGTGTTAAAGAAGCCTGCTTCAAAAAGTTATCTACTGTATATTTGTACTTATTTGACATCCTGGAAAAGGCAAAACTATAGCAATGATGCAAATGTCCTTTTTCCCCCACAGAGGTTAGAGGGAGGGTGTTGACAGTGCAATCATGAAAGGGGCAACATGATGAGGGCTTCAGGATTGAGGGAACTGTTTGGTACCCTGATCGTATGGTATTAACATGTGTTAATACTCCTGGGACTGTGAATTAAAAAAGCCAATTTTACTGTTAGTTTTAAAAAAGGTAAAATAAATCATATCTCATATTCGTTGCTTTAGATGTGGAATATATCTTTCTTTTATAATATTTTTCCTAAATTTCCTATTGCTTTTTTATATTTATATATTATAATATTATAATTAAAAATATGGCTTATACTTATATAAACTATATAACTTTCATCATACTAAAATATCTTCCAGGTTCTCAATAATAGATACATTTTGTAGAGCTTATGTTTCCTTGAAAGCATGCTTGGGGTCCTCTGCTTTTCCAAATTTCTATTTTTGACCGAATACTTGTTACTTGTCCTGCACTATTAACATCTGGAATTTCTTTTACTTTTACATTCCTGAGTTAGTTCTGTTTGGTGGATTTAAAGTTTGTTTGTTTTTTTCTTGGAATATATTTCCAAACTCCTAGATTACATCTTAACTTTCTTTTTAAAGAAAAGGCTTGAGCGAGGAAGGAATAATGTATCTTTGCAAGTATGAAATACATTTTGCTTAAATGCTTGATAATAATAGGGCCAGGTATAGAAATCTAGATTCTTTGTATATACTAATGATGATAACAAGTCTGTTATCAATCTGATTTTCTTAATATGGGTTCCTCATGAAAGCAAAGTGTAAGGCAAAGGCTGGGGTACTAGTAATTCATTTTAGTGTCAATCCAAAGAATCAGAAGAGGGAGAATGGGTAGAGGGAGGTTGGTAAGGAAGCAAATTCAATTTCAGCATACTTTCTCAGAGTAGCTGCTGTGGTCAGTAGGACTCAATTCCTCCTGCACCTTATGAAAAGTGTACATAATACTTCCAGGATCTTTTCCCTTGGAGGACAGGAGGCTGGGGTATCGATCAACAGGCTACCCTTCCTCATTGATTGATTGTTTCTCTCTAGGTGCATTTAATCTGCCTTTGACACTGACATTTGTTGTGCAAGCATTTCCAAATTCTTAAAATGTTGGAGAAGGTCCTGAGGCAAAAGAACAAAAAAGATACACATTGGATGTGGGATGCTGTGAGCACTAGAGAAGCTTGAGGTCAGTGGGAATTGTCTCTGCAGCTGAGAATGGAATCAGTTGTGGGTTGGTGGACTGTGACCCAGTGTACCAGAGGTGTCTGGTCTATGTACCAGAGGTGCCCTATGTAAATCTGCTTATATTTCACATTGAGTCCAGTTTGATTCTGATACTTCAAGGTGATGACTAGGTGGAATCTTTATAAAATGTAGTACAGGAGTCTTAGCTAATAGAGACCATGTAACTAGTGAAAACCTGGCAACACAGTCCTCACTACCACCACTGCTTCCAAAACCGTGACGTACGTTTGTTGTCCTTTTCTCTCCTCCAGCGGCCACTTTAGATTTTACCATATTTGGCCAGCACTTCAGAGAGTCCAACCAAATTGCCTGGTGGTATAATCACACGCTGAATCTCCTAAAGGTCAGTGGGCTAACCCAGAACTTTTTCCTTGATCACCAGTCATCTGCTGCCGGGTAACAAGCCGCTGCAAAATGCAGTGGCTTAAAATAACAATGTATTGTTATCTCTTATGATTCTGTGTGTTGCTGAAGCTCAGCCAGGTGGTTCTTACTTAGGATCTTTCCTATGGTTGCCGTCAGGTAGAGGCTTGAGCTGCAGTCCTCAGAAGGCTCAGCTGACTGGATGTCCAAGGGGGTTGCACGTTTGGCTAGATGTGCTTACTGCGGAATGGGTAGCCAGCTAGGACTGTTGACTGGAATGACATGCCTTTCCATATGTCCTAGGCATCTCTTATATGGCAATTGAGTTCCATAAATATGTTTAAAGAGACAGAAAGTAAAGCTGCCTGTTCCTTAAGGCCATGACCTGGACCCTGACTTGCACAATATTTTATTAGAGCAATCACAGAGCCTGCCAAGGTTTAAGGGAGGCACAAACACCACTCTTGATGGGAAGATTGTCGTTTTTATAAAAGTAACTCATGTTTGCAACTAAGTCATTTTCTTAGGCTGCTTCCTGTTTAGATGTTCAAAGACAGATTTTCACTTTATTTTGTCTTATTTCTTTCCCTTTAAGTCCAAGTTGATATCATTCTTTTAAAATCTTTTAAAATACTCAGGATTTCCTGTGTATCAAATTACAATTCACTGCTTTAGGCCAGTGATTCTGAAATGGAGATGATCTCATTTCCACAGGTGACATTCGGAAGATCTGGAAACAATTTTTATTGTCATTTCAATTTTTAATGTCAACATTTCTACTGAACTTTCAATTTCAGTAATAATATTTTGAATCCCTAAGAACTCATTCTTAGATATTCTATAGTTATTTTTCATGGCATTCTATTCCTGTTACATGGATATATTGTCTTAATCAAATGAAACTAAAGAGATTAATTTTTTTCCTAACTTCCTGTGTTAGGAAAGTTTGAGGATGCGTTATTTAGCTTTTTCTTCTTGATACTTTCCTTTGTGCTGATGATTTTTCCTAATTGTCTCATGATAACTGTGTTTTCATTCATCTTTACTAGTAAAGCACAATGTTAGTTGACTTAAATTACTGGAAAATGTTTCTTCTTCTGCTCTGTAGATTAAAGGTCTCTTCATTAAACTAATATTTTTCTTATCTAAGAGGGCAGACTGCAACTCAGTGTGTGTGTGTATGTGTGTGTGTGTGTGGTGTTATTGGTGATCTGCAGATTTCATTTTAAAGTATATAGATGAGAAGTAGGCAGGCAGTCTGCCACTCGATTCCCCCAGAGAGAATAAAGATGACTTTAATCCAGGCACAATATCCCGCACATGGAACATTAGCTATTCCTAAGCAATTGATTCAATTTCTTTAGAAACAAGTTCTCTGGTTTATTCTCCCTGAAAGTGCAAGGCCTGTCATTCACCATTCACTTGGGAATGGGATTCTGCTGGGAAGAGCCAAGTTGCAGTGATGCGGACAGTTTTTAAATTATTTCTTTGATTGCTTCTTTATAGTTCTTTCTTGCTCTCTAGGCCGGACAGTTCTTTGCTTGAGGTGTATCCAAGTTCCTTTATAAACAACAGTTTCTGAACACCTGTTCCTCTTCTGACTTATGGCTTCATCTATCTTGCATAGTATATCTGCCTGGGTAATCCCTCCTGCTTTTATTGTGCAAAAGGCGGTAAAATCATTTGGTGCATGAATGGCCTTTCCACTCTAACACTTAACATGTGTTAATACTCACTTATTGTATTACTGTGGTTATGAATTCCTATCCTATATCTTTATTTAATAAAGATATATTTTTACTTTAAATAATTTATTATTTTTCAATTACTGATGGTATACATTACTATATTAGTTTCCAGTGTACACCCAGTGATTAGACATTACATAATTTACTAAGTGATCATCCCAATAAATCTAGTAGCTATCTGACACCATACATAGTAATTAAATATTATTGACTATATTCCCTATGCTGGACTTTACATCCCCATGACTATTTTGTAACAACCAATTTGTGCCTCTTAATCCCTTCACCTTTTTCAACCATTCCCTTAACCCCTCCCATTTGGCAACCATCAAAATGTTCTCTGCAACTATAAGTCTGTTTCTGTTCTTTTGGGTTTTTTTTTTAGATTCAATTGTTGTTAGATGTGTATTTATTGCCATTTTATTATCTATATTTTTGATCTTTTTTCCTACTTCTTATAGAAAACCTCTTAACATTTCATGTAATACTGGCTTGGTGATGATGAAGTCCTTTAGCCTTTTCTTGTCTGGGTTGCTTTTCTATGTCTTTTGATTCTAAATAATTGCTTTTCTTGGTAGAGTAGTATTGGTTATAGATCCTTGCTTTTCATTACTTTGAATGTTTCTTTCCAATCCCATCAGGCCTGCATAGTTTCTTTTGAAAAATTAGCTGACAATCTTATGAGAACTCCCTTGTGGATAACTAACTGCTTTTCTTTTGCTGCTTTTAAGATTCTCTCTTTGTCTTTAATCTTTGGCATTTTAATTATGATGTGTCTTGGTGTGGGTCTTTTTGGATTCATTTTGTTTGGGACACTCTGTGTTTTTGGGACCTGTATGTTTATTTCCTTCACCAGGTTAAGGAAGTTTTTTATCATTATTTTTTTTGCATAGGTTTTCAATCCCTTGCTGTCTCTCTTCTTCTGGCAGTCCCATGATGCAAATGTTGATACGCTTGAAGTTGCCATAGAGGCTCTTTGTATAATGCTCATTTATTTTTATTTATTTATTTTTATTTTTGTTTTTCTGATTGGGTGTTTTCTTCTTCCTTATCTTTAAAACCTCTGATTTGATCCTCTGCTTCATCTACTCCACTGTTGATTCCCTGTAACATGTACTTTATTTCAGTTAATGTATTCTTTATTTATAGCAGGTTATTTTTTATGTTTTCTAGTTCTGTTTTTATGTTTTCTGTCTCTTTGTTGCAGTTTTCTCTAAGTTTATCTACTCTTCCCCTAAGTTCCTTAAGCATCAATATAACCAGTGTTATGACCTTGACATCTAGTGGATTCCATTTTGTTTATTCCTTTTTCTGGAGTTTTGTTCTGTGCTTTTATTTCAGACATGTTTCTTTGTATCCTTATTTTGGAAGCCTCCCTGTGTTTGTTTCTATGTATCAAGCAGAGGTGCTATGTCTCCCCAGCTTGGTAGAATAACCTCATGTAGAAGGTGTCCTGCAGGATCCAGTGGTACAGTCTTATTCACCTGAGCTTGGCACTCCATGTGTGCCCCTCCACCTTGTGGGCTTTGTACACCCTCCTGTTGTAGTTAAACCTAGATTGTTGTTTTCATGTCACCTGGAGGGATTTACCTTATGGCTGATCAGATGCAGGACTGGCTATGACTGCTGTGGAGAATCAGCTGTGCAGGAACCCACCCCATGGAGCAGGACTTAATACAGTGAGCTCTGGTGCCTGCTCAGTCCACCCCTTGAATGTGCTACTTGTGGAGGTGGTGCCATGATACTTTAACATGGTCTGATGCTGTCCACTGGGTGTGCTGGTTCTAAGGCCTCCTGGGTGGTACAGGCCAAGGTCAGCCACCACCTGTGTTCTGCCCAGGGCCACCCAGCACGAGCTACAAAGTGATCTTCAGATGGCTTCTACTGGTGCTGCCATTGGAGGTGCCTGGGAGAGGCCAAGCTGCAAATCAAGTCTGACTGCCACTAGTACTGGTCCTGGGCCACTTAATGAGAGGTACAGGCATGCTGAGACCAAATAGTGCTTGTTTGAGAGATTTTAGGAAAGTCTGAAGCAGGAGTCAAGACAGGCTCTTTGTATGGAAAAGCCCCTGGAAATATCTTAAGTGGGCATGCAAGCTGAGTGGGACAATCACCAGGGAATCATGAGGAGGGGGCAGGGAGGAGGCAAACAGTGATAGCCAGGCTGATGGAGACTCAGATACTGTACTCACCTGCTGGCTCTGAACAGGGAGGGCTCAGAAAAGGAACAAGTGGCCTCTGTAAGCACTTCTGTCTGGCAGAAAGCTGGGCCTCCATCTCTCACCCTGATGACAGACAGTTCAGTTCCTCCCCATGTGTCCCTGGTGACTTTTGAGCTGCTGTCCCAGTGCTAGAGGTCAGAGGGAGTGAGTCTGAATAAATCTGGCTTGGATCCTTTAAGGGAAATGCCTGGGATTCCAGAAGCCCTCTGTCTCACTCAGCCATGATCTTTACTGGTTTTTCAGCCAGAAGTAATGGGGACTTCTCTTTCAGACACTGGAACTCTAGGCTGGGGGTCCTGGTATGGGGCTGGTACCCCTTGCTCCTCAGATGGCACTTCTGCAGCCAAAATATCTCTCCCAATTTTTATCCACCACACATGTTTATGGGACCAGCCTGTTCCATGTCTTTGCTCCTCCTACCAGTCTCAATGTGGTTTCTTTTTTATATCCTTGGTTGTAGGACTTCTGTTCAGTTAGACTTCAGGTGGTTCTGAAGGATGGTTGTTCTGTAGTTTAGTTGTAATTTTGATGTGGTTGTGGGAGGCTGCTAGTACCATGTTTACCTGCACCACCATCTTTACTAGAATCCCTAACCCTTAAGCCTTATTATTTTTAGTAACAATTAGAAGTCAGCATAGGAACTATTTTATATCTTTTTTCTTTCTAAAACCAAAAATGTTTTCTTTTGTATAGAACTTGACTGATTGTTTTCCTCTGTTGATCAGTAGAGGAGGGTAGCCAACCCTATAGCTATACACTGCAGAAACATTTTCCTCATTGGTACTAGTTCTTTTAAAGAAGGAAGAATAGGTAAACATGGCTCATCTCCTCGCCTAACTGCATCAAAATTACAACTAAACTATAGAACAATCATCACGCAGAACTGGCAGAAATTGAGTTGAATGGAAGTCTGACAACTATGGAATTAAAGAAACTGTATCCATCCAGACTGCTAGGAGGGGTGGAGATGTGGAATGGGCTGGTCCCACACCCATGTGTGGTGGATAAAAATTTGGGAGGGATATCTCTGGAGCAAGGAGTCCTGCCCCATACCAGGCCCCCAGTCCAGGGTTCCAGTGCTGGGAAAGTAAGTTCTAATAACTTCTGGCTGCAAAACAAGCAGGGATTGAGTTGGTGGAAGAAACTTCTGGAGCCCCAAGGAGTTCCTCTTGAAGAAACCACACATGAACTTACTCAGACTAACTCCCTTTGAGCTCCAGCACTGGAGTAGTAGCTTGAAAGGCACCAGTGGTGTACAGGGAGCAACTGAAGTGTCTGGAATCAAGGTGAGAGCTGGGAGACAACTTTCTCCTGACACAGCTGGTACGGTGGTGCTATATCTGAGGCTCCATCAACCTGGCTAACACTGTTTGCCCCGCCTTGGAGATCCCCTGAGGCTCTGTCCCACAAAACTTATAGCTGTTAACAGTAACCTTTCCATATGAATAGCTGGTCTTGGTTCTTGCTTCACAACTTACTAAATCCTTTCAAACAAGCAACAGCAGACCTCAGTGAGCCCCCTTCCCCCATACCTTTTTTTTTTAGTGGGCCCAGGCATGGCACTAGCAGGAACCTGCCTAAATTCACAACTTGGCTGTGCCTTGGAATCTCCAAGACCAGCACAAGTAACAGCCATCTCAGGTTGCTTTATAGCTCATGTAAGGTGGCCCCAGACAGAACACAGTTGAGGGCTGACCATGGCCTGCACCATCTGGGAAACTGCAGGGCAAGCACTCCCAGTGGACAGTTACAGACCACGTCAGAGCACCACCACCCTGCCCCTACACAGCTGAACTTTACAGAGGGTGGAGGTTGGTGGTCAGAGGTCACAGCTAGTCCATTAAGCTGACTGACCTGTGTAAATCCCTCCCATTGACCTGCCAACAGCAATCAAGGCTCGACTACAGTAATAACAGGGTGTAATCAGCTCACATGAAGGGAACACCTCGAGTACCCAGCTTGGGTGATAGGGGAGGCTGTGCTACTGACCCTACAGGACATCTACTACATTAGGCCACACTACCAAGACAGGGAGTCGTAGCATCTCTACCTAATACATAGAAACAAACACAGGGAGGCTGCCAAAATGAGGAGAAAAAGAAACATGGCCCAAATGAAAGAAGAGATCAAAACTCTAGAAAAAGAGCTAAACAAAATGGAGATAATCTATCAGATGCAGAGTTCAAAACACTGGTTATAAGGATGCTCAAGGTACTTAGTGAGGACCTCAATGGCATAAAAATGATCTATTCCAAAACAAAGGAAACACTAATTGAAATAAAGAACAATTTAGAGGGAAACCGCAGTAGAGTAGATGAAGCCGAGAATCAAATCTATGATTTGGAACATAAGGAAGCAAAAATCAACCAATCGAAAAAACAAAAAGAAAAAATAATCCAAAAAGCAAGGATTGTATAAGCAGCCTCTGGGACAACTTTAAGAAGTCCAACATTCACATCATAGGGTTGCCAGAAGGAGAAAAGAAAGAGCAAGAAATTGGGAATCTATTGGAAAACAATACTGAAAGAAAACCTCCCTAATTTGGTGAAGAAATAGACATGCAATCCAGGAAGCACAGAGAGTCCCAAACAAGATACATACAAAGAGACACATGCCAAGACACACCATAATTAAAATATCAAAGATTAAAGATAAAGAAAGAATCTTAAAGGCAGCAAGAGAAAAGCAGTTAGTTACTTACAGGGGAGTTCCCATAAGACTGTCAGCTGATTTCTCAAAAGAAGGCTAGAAGAGACTGGCAAGAAATATTCAAAGTCATGAAGAGTAGGGACCTACAGTCAAGATTACTCTACCCAGGAAAGATATCATTGAGAATCAAATGGTAGTTAAAAAGCTTCCCAGATGAGAAAGAACTAAAGGAGTTAATCATCACCAAACCATTATTATATAAAATGATAAAGGGACTTTTTTAAGAAAAAGAAGGTCAAAACTATTAGCAATAAAATGGCAATACATATGTACCTATCAACAACTGAATCTAAAAAACAAACTAAGCAAATAGACAGAATCATGGATATGGAAAGTGTTTTGATGGTTGCCAGATGGGAGG